>NC_069501.1:874093955-874437080 GCF_027579735.1 Bombina bombina | reverse complement strand
CGTTAGAGTTCTAACGCTCACTTCAGCTAAGACTCTAAATACCAGCGTTAGAAAGATCCCATTGAAAAGATAGGATACAAAATTGACGTAAGGGGATCTGCGATATGGAAAAGTCGCGGCTGGAAAGTGAGCATTAGACCCTTTCCTGACTGACTCTAAATACCAGCGGGCGGCCAAAACCAGCATTAGGACCCCCTAACGCTGGTTTGGACTGCTAACGCAGAACTCTAAATCTAGGCGAATGTAAGTACAATGATGATATTACTGCCTTTTATTTAGGTCTAGACTGGCGTCTACATTGACTTTCCTATTATTTGTACCTTGCCCGCCTTCTAAAAGGTGGCAAGACAAAAATAATGAGGTGGTAGCAGAAAATGTAGCAAGCGGATAAATAGATTTTTTTATACATTAGTTTATTGCGAGTTGGTGGTCAAATCTGTCTATTTACAGTGAAAAATTGAGTGGTAGCGAAGTTTGATGGATAAGTACGCTCGACAGTTTAAAAATGTGAGTTTGAACATAGTTAACGGCTTTGTATATATCCATGTGCGAGTTTTGAAGTGAAAATATTTGCGGGCAGCTCGCTGACTGTTTAGTACATGGAGCCCTTTGTCTGGAGGCTCAGGTTGTACCCCCTGTGTAACTCTGCGCCACTGGCTTTTCTAAGATCTTAAAATTTAAAGACAAATTACTCCCTTCTGAGCCATATGTCTCTTAGGACAATGCTGTTCAGGATATGCCTCAGCTTTCTCCTCAGATGTCCAAAGCCATGGCAGTGTCACATGCAGTGCCCTGTGGTTCCTCTCAACCTCGTGGGGGTGTTTATTTACCAGGAGATTTTGCTGCGCAGATAACTTCTGCGGTATCTGCAGCTTTATCTGCTTTGCCTACTTCGGGTAAGCGTAAAAGAGGAAATCTAAACATATTTCTGATAGTAAGGTTTCTGACCCCTCTAAATCTGCTCTGGTCAGCCTTTCTTGAGTGTCTGAATAGGAGGATACTTCAGTAGCTTCTGAAGGTGAAATCTCAGACTCTGATATGATGGTGGAAAATGCTTTAGAATCTGAAGAAGTTAATTTCAGATTTAAGCTTGAACATCTCCTGTTGCTTCTGAAGAAGGTTCTAGCTACTTTGGATGACTCCAAACCTTTGGTTGCTGTCAACCCTAAAAAGTCTACTAAACTTAATTGAGTTTATGATTCTCCCTCATGTGTTTTTAAAAAGATGTTTCCTGTTGCTGACTCCATTCGTGACACATGGCATACTGTGCCTAAAGTAGAAGGAGCTATCTCTACTCTAGCTAAAAAAATAACCATTCCTATAGAGGAAAGTTGTTTCTTTAAAGATCCCATGGGTAGGAAGCTAGAGGCTTATTTAAAAACGATGTACATCCATCAAGGATTGCAGTGGCAACCTGCGGCAAGTATTGCTACGGCTGCGGGAGCAGCATCTTATTGGTGCAATGCCTTGTCTGATCTGATATCAGAAGAGACTACAATAGAGTAGATCCAAGATAGGATCAAAGCTCTTAAACTGGCCAATAGCTTTATCTGCAAAGCTAACATGCAGGTAATTAGACTGGGAGCTAAGATGTCTACCTTCACTGTTCTAGCTCGCAGAGTTCTGTGGTTAAAATCCTGGTCGGCTGATGTAACTTCAAAAGCCAAGCTTTTGTCTTTACCTTATAAAGGTAAAATTTATTTGGTCCTGGTCTGGTTCATTTCTGAAATTACAGTTTTAAAGGGATCTTTTCTACTTCAGGACAAGAAGAATAGACCTAAGAGTCGCCAGAATTCAAATTTTTGCTCCTTTCATAACTTTAAAGGACTGAAGTCTTCCTCTTCATCTTCCAAACCAGAGCAATCCAAGACCTCTTGGAGGTCCAGTCAGCCTTGGAATAAGGGGAAGCAAAACAATAAGCCTTGCACTGATTCTAAATCAGCATGAAGGGTTCACCTCTGATCCAACTTTGGATCAAGTGGGGGGCAGGCTTTCTCTTTTTCAGCAAGCTTGGATACGTGATGTCCCAGATTTGTGGACTGTGGATATAGTATCCCAGGGTGCCTTCGAAGGGGCAGATTTCTCCTGTTAAGGCTATCCACAAATCAAGTAAAGAGGGAGGCCTTCTTAAACTGCATAGAGGACCTATCTTCCCTGAGAGTAATTGTTCCAGTTCCTGTAGAGGAACAGGGACAAGGATTGTATTCAAATCTCTTTGTGGTTTCCAAAAATGAGGGAAGTTTCCATCCCATTCTAGACCTAAAGTGCCTCAACAAATTTCTTAGGGTTCCGTCCTTAAATATGGAAACTGTTCGTTTCATTCTTCCATTGGTTCAGGAAGGTCAGTTCATGACGACCATAGACCTGAAGGATGCATATCTACATGTTCCCATTCACAGGGATCATAACCAGTTTCTAAGGTTTGTCTTCCTGGACAGGCATTTCCAATTTGTTGCACTTCCGTTTGGTCTTGCCACGGCTCCCACAATATTTACAAAGGTTCTGGGGGCTCTTTTGGCAGTGGTCAGATCCCAGGAAATTGCAGTGGTGCCTTACCTAAATGACATCTTGGTTCAGACGTCATCTTTTCAACTAGCAAAATCTCAAACAGATATGTTGTCATCTTTACTACGTTCCACGGATGGAAATTGCATCTGGAAAAGAGTTCCCTTGTTCCAGCTACAAGCGTGTGTTTCTTAGGGACAGTCATAGATTCCCTGACCATGAAGATTTTCCTGATGGATGTCAGAAAATCCAAACTTCTTGCTTCATGTCTATTCCTCCAGTCTGCTATTAATCTATCAGTGGCTCAATGCATGGAGGTGATTGGTCTGATGGTTGCTTCCATGGACATCATTCCTTTTGCTCGGTTCCATCTGAGACCTCTGCAACTATGCATGCTCAATCAATAGAATGGAGACCATTCAGATCTCTCACTGAGTATAGATCTGGATCCCCTAACAAGAGACTCTCTCTCTCTCTCATGGTGGATTTCACAGTAATATCTGTCTTGGGCACTTGCTTCCTGAGACCTTCCTGGCTTATTGTGACTACGAACACAAGCCTTTTAGGCTGGGGAGCTGTTTGGGGCTCTCTAAAAGCTTAGGGCCTGTGGATTCGGGAGGAGCCTTCTCTTCCCATAAACATCTTGGAGCTGAGAGCAATCTTCAATGCCTTGACAACTTGGCCTCAATTATCTTTAGTCCGCTTTATCAGATTCCAGTCAAACAACATCACCTCAGTGGCTTACATCAACCACAAGGGAGGAACTTGGAGTTGATTGGCTATGAAGGAGGGAACTCGCATTCTGCAGTGGGCAAAAGCTCACAATTGTGTTTTCTCTGCTATCCACATTCCAGGGGTGGACAACTGGGAGGTGGCTTTTCTAAGCAGACAGACTTTTCATTCCGGGGCGTGGGTTCTCCAACCGGAAGTGTTCTCAAAGATAACCCTC
Organism: Bombina bombina; assembly: GCF_027579735.1. Taxonomy (NCBI): domain Eukaryota; kingdom Metazoa; phylum Chordata; class Amphibia; order Anura; family Bombinatoridae; genus Bombina; species Bombina bombina. Next base: position 874,433,626 of record NC_069501.1, on the reverse strand, counting down.
AGGTGGGGGGTTCCGGAGTTGGATCTGATGGTGTCTCGTCAAAACTCCAAGCTTCCAAAGTACGCCAAGCTCCCAAAGGTCAAGAGATCCTCAGGTCTCTCTGATAGACACTCTAGGGGTTCCTTGGATCTTCTCTCTGGCATACCTGTTTCCTCCGTTTGCTCTCCTTCTATGAGTCATTGCTCGTATAAAACAGGAGAGAGCATCTGTAATTCTAATGGTGAATCTTCCACCTTGGAGGTTACCTCTGAGGAAGGACCTTCTACTTCAGGGTCCATTTCTCCATCCAAATCTGAATTCTCTGAAGCTGACTGCTTGGAGATTGAATGCCTAGTTTTGACTAGATGTGGTTTTTCTGAGGCAGTCATTGATATGATACTTCAGGCTCGTAAACCTGCTACTCTGAACATTTACCATAAGGTATGGCGTAAATACCTTTATTTGTGCAAATCTAAGGGTTTCTCCTGGAGCCGGGTTACGATTCCCTGCATTTTATATTTTCTTCAGGATGGTCTGGAGACAGGTTTGTCATTAAATACTCTGAAGGGACAGATTTCTGCACTGTCTATTCTTTTGCACAAATGTCTGGCAGATTTGCCAGATGTTCAAGCTTTTGTTTAGGCGCTGGTCAGAATCAGGCCTGTGTTTAAAACTGTTGCTCCTCCTTGGAGCCTTAACCTTGTTCTTAAAGTTTTGCAGCCGATGCATGTTGTTGATATAAAATTGTTACCTTGGAAAGTTGCTATTTCTTCTGCTCGCAGAGTTTCTGAGTTTTCAGCTCTGCAGTGTTATTAACTCTACCTTATTTTTCATGCAGATACGGTGGTCCTTCATACTAAGCTGGGTTTTCTCTCTAAGGTTGTGTCGGATCGAAACATTAATCAGGAAATTGTTGTTCCTTCTTTTTGTCCTAATCCTTCTTCCCATAAGGAACATCATTTCCATAGCCTGGATGTTGTGCATGCTCTAAAATTTTACCTTCAAGCAACTAAAGATTTTCGGCAATCTTCTGCCCTGTTTGTTGTTTTCTCTGGAAAGGTTAGAAGGCCACTATTACTACCTTTTCCCTCTAGTTAAGAAGTGTTATTTGTTTAGCTTATGAGTCAGCTGGACAGCAGCCTCCTGAGAGGATTATGTATCATTCCACTAGGGCTGTCTCCTGTTCTTGGGCTTTCAAAAATGAAGCTTCTGTGGAGCAGATTTGCAAGGCGGCAACATGGTCTTCTTTGCACACATTTTCCAAATTCTACAAATTTTATACTTTTGCCTTGGCTGAGGCTTCTTTTGGGAGAAAGTTTCTTCAAGTTGTGGTGCCTGCCTTGTTCTCCCTCCCTTTTCATTCTGCGTCCTCTAGCTTGGGTATTTGTTCCCACTAGTAATTGGAAGGAAGTTGTGGACTCTCCATGCCATAGGAAAGAAAACAAAATGTATGCTTGCCTGATACATTTCTTTCTTACTGGGCATGGAGAGTCCACTACCCTCTTTCAATTTTAATTTGGCAGTTTTTTGAGTAAATCTCAGGCACCTCTATACCCTTGTGTTTCTTCCTTTTCCATTTTTTTTGGCTAAATGATTGGGTATTATGGGTAAGGGAAGTAACACTTCACAGGCCTGCTGGGATGCTCTTTGCCTCCTCCTGCTGGCCGGGAGTTGAGTGTCCCACTAGTAATTGGAATTAAGTTGTGGACTCTCCATGCCCGGAAAGAAAGAAATGTATCAGGTAAGCATAAATTTAGTTTTTAACACCTCCAGACAGGCTTTTCATTGCACTTAGCAGAGTAAAAGGAAACACAGGGATATTCCTTATGATCATGTCACAATTCAACCAATCAACATCTCTAAATCATATTCATTTCTTTCAGCAGACCAGTCATACTAGTGATTATTAGCTAAGCAAATCTGAAAAATCAGATCTCATTTGTCATCAAACTTTGCACACCATACTCATAACATACAATTGGAAAGCCAGAACTATAAGGGACAAACATGTCAAAATATGTATATTTATGTTCATAAAATCAGGTTACACAATACAGGCAATGCATGTCTATATGTGCAAAATCTGTGTAATAGGTGATAACATGACAAATAGATTAAACCTTTCATTAGAATATTTATAGTGTAATGCTCATCTTAAAAAATACTAAAAACAAATTAAATTAAGCTTTTCTTTTTCCCCATAACAAGTATGCTCACAATCAGTTCTGAAAAGTGCCTTCACATAGAGGTCTATAGGGACAGTGTGTTCCCTGTAAATATATATGTATTTTCTTATATACATATATAAATGTGTTAATTTGCTCTCAGCCATATCTGATGGCATGAGAATGATTGGAGGTCGCGTTCACATTGTGCCTAACTTGTAATACCAGCGCACATTTGTAAATACAAATATACACATTTAAATACATAAATACATGTACACATATATATATACTGTTTATATACATGTACATCTTAAGACATGTATATTTATGCATGTCTATGTTAAAGACCTTTGTCTGCCTTTTTTTCTAACACCTGAGATCTCATATCTTTGAGCCCTTTTAACTTTTGTGCAATTTTTTTTTTTAATAATTTTTAATAGATGATGTTTTTATGTATGTAAATGTATTGTCTTATGTATTTTTGATGTGTTTTGTGACACTTTTTAGTTTTTCTAAACAGTTAACCAGAGCACTGTGGTTGTGGTAATCATTCTACTGTAGTGTAAATCATGATTGCAATCATGTGTTCACATTTACTTTCAACTTGTAATATGAGCTCAATTTAACTTGCGCACAAATGGAAAACCCCTATATGGCTTACATGCAAACAATAGCATGCCACTTTTAATCTGGACCTAAATCAGGAATATTCTGTATAGCAAAAAAAAAAAAAATGTATAACTAAATTATAGTGATTGTTACTATAACAATATTATGGTCCAGACAAGCTACTCAGTGGACAGTCTATTAAAAATAACAGAAAATAAACAAAATTATCAAAAATAAAAAAAGTTAAACCTAATCTAATACTCCTATAAAAATACCCCCCCCCCCCCAAGTAAAAACACCACCTAATCTAAACTACCTAAACTAACAAACCTAAAAAGGGCATTTTGTAGGGGATTGCCCTAAGTTAAACAGCTCTTTTACAAAAAATGTTTACCAATTACCCCCTAACAGTATGTATAAACCCCCCCCACCAAACCAACCCCCAACATAAAAAAACTACATTTAAAAGAACCCAAGCTACCCATTGCCCCTAAAGAGGCATTTGTATGGGCATTGCCCTAAAAAGGGCAAACAGCTTTTTACAAACAGCTCTTTTGCGCCCATAAAAAATAAAAAAACTTAAGTCTAAAAAAACCCTAAGCTACCCATTGCCACTAAATGGGCATTTGTATGGGCATTGCCCTTAAAATAGCAATCAGCATTTATACAAACAGCTCTTTTGTGCCCATAAAAAATAAAAAAAATCCCTAATCTAAAAAAAAAAAACCCTGCTAAAAAAAAACCGAAAAGGTACTCACAGTTCCTGAAGTCCTGCGGCGCAGGTCTTCTTCCAGGCGGTAAAGGTCTTCATTCAGCGTGGGGACATCTTCTATCTTCATCCGGAGCAAGGACAGCATGAAGTGGAGGTTATTGCTGAGCAGAGATGACCATGGAGCAGAATCAAATCCTGGTGCAATTATCAAGACAAAATACACACTATATACTACCAGTCAGTGAATACAAAGTGTTGGTGCCACAACTAAAATTCCCTGCATTAAGGCTAAATTAGAAGTGTAGCATTAATTTATTTGCCCGGTTGCGAGCACGCAATAAATAACCAGCTTTTACAAATGTCTGGTTATTGCTACTGCAAGCTTGCGCTAGCAATTAGTGCTTTTAAAATTACCAGAGATCAGATCTCTGGTGGTTAATTTTATAAATGTCCCCCAAATCCCCCAAACTTAATTGCTAATTTTTTTTTTAAAAAAAGAAAACTGCACTTAGTAGTTTTGGGGGGCTGTAGGGTGTTAGAAAAAAAAAAACTGCATTGAAAAGTGCCCTTACATTGCAGTCTATGAGAACTGTGTGTATATATACAGTATATATATATATATATATATATATATATATATATATATATATATATATATATATATATATATATATACATATATATATATATATATATATATATATATATATATATATATATATATAAATATGTATACTGTGTGTATATATACAGTATATATATATATATATATATATATATATATATATATATTATATATATATATAAATATATATCTATACTGTGTATATATATATATATATATATATATATATATATAAAAAAAATTAAAAATATATACATATATATTTATTTATTAATATATGCATATAAGCATATACATATATATTTACATTTTCTGCCCATCGATGCTCTACTTATCCCCTTCGCTGTCCTAGGCTGTCATGAAGTGTGTCCCAGCATGAGAACTAGGCTTCCATTGGAACCTATAAAAATGCGCTCTCGTGAGTGCAATGCTTCCCAGCAATGCAAACGTGAGCTTGCGCTCCCATTGCTGTCAACTTGTAATACCAGCGCACATTAACAACACAAAAGTGATATTAAGCACTCCACTTTTAATCTGACTCTTAATGTTTAAATTAAAAAAATAGATTCAGAAAATAATAAAAAATGGTGAGTTTCTAGGCGTTAAAAACTGGGTATTTATTTCAAAGCAAATTATTCCAACAGAGTCATAAAAATCCACAAACTTAAAAACATGTCATGACACAAAGCGGTATACGTCTTACGCGTTTCGGCCAGAAAAACACAGCCTTATTTATAGACACATTGCTGAGCTGTAAATTGAGAGCTTAAACAGTCCTCAATCAAATCAGCAACCTTTACAAGCTGTGTGTCTTAAAGGGAAACTACACTCAAAGTCTGACCATAAAGGACACACAGAAAGCTGAAACAAAAACAAGGATTTAACTATGATACATTTAATGGGCTCTGTACACTAGTTTGTTACTAAACCCACTCTGAAACTGAAGAATGTGTAGTTATGAATTACATATTACATAATTACTCATCTGTTATTACAGACCTGAGGAATATATTTAATGGTTTTAATGTAGATGTATCATATATTTAGACTCTTCTTAACAATGTCTAAGGGGGAATCCACTAGAGCTCAAACAGTATCATATTTAGACTCTATATTATAAATAAAAAATGCAGTAGGATAGTCATATCTCTCATAAAATATACAAACCTAGTTAGTATTAAGTTGGATTATATTTTTTTTTTTTTTTTTAAATATAATTTTTATTGAGGTTTAGTTAAAGACATACATAGATCATAATAACATATTCTTTTGTCATATGAGATAAGGCTTCAATGTAACAGGAGTAATATAATAAACATGCAAGAGACGTTTAGCCAACAATTTACATAATTTGCAAACATTAAACAGATAAGATGCTAATCTTTCAATAACCTTCTGCATGACACAATAAATTACTCTTGGGCCAACAAGAGTAGCAGGAAATAATGAAGTGGAAGAAGAAACTTGTAACCAAGGAGACCACTTTTGGATCTCAATGATAAACCTCTATTTTTTAAGTTTAACAGCAATAAACTTTATGTAAATTCAAGCGTATAGCAACTTACTTGAAATAAATAAGGTAGATAGAGTATAACCAATATATATAATGCTGTGTAAAATAGAAAATAATATACACTTCCTGTAGTGATAGATAGAATCTGGAGCGGGATATTTAAATATAATATTTGCTACCTGTAATAATAGATGTAGTCTGAAATGGTATATTCAAACTAGCACTTTGAAAGGGGCTACCCGTCGTCGTGTTAGGAGCATATAGACAGATGTGAGGTAACAGTGATCAGTCCTGCTGATCCGGATGGACTTACAGATTCTTCTCTTAAATATTATGTGGGAATTAAAGCTTAGGAAGTGAGGAATGCAATAGTTAGATTGCGGTATACACTAGACAAACCGCGTATTTAGCTCCTCTAAAATAGAGGGTACATTATAATGTGTGTGTGGGGGGGGGGAGGTGAAATAAATATATGATGTAACCCATAGTACTAACATTCTAAGTATTGGCCTCAAACTATTTATTATATTTGTGGATTAGCCTGCCATCTCCGAACTAGGACTAGAGAAATGAGTGTGCAATCACCCTACCTAACTTTTCACGTATAGAAACAATTGTGAGCATCCGAAATTTATAGTGAGACACTCTTACTCGTGGCACTGCTGGAGAGAGTTAGTAGTACAGATAAGGGTGGGCTGTAGGATGAGTATACATAGTAGGATATGGTAGGATAAAGGGAACTACATACATGTAAGGTTAGAGCTAGATTTCGATAGGATAAATCAGATTTAAATTTGTAAGATTATATAAAAAATATGGGGACAATTATAAAGATGATATTAGCAATAAACCCAGAGCTTTATCCTAGGATATAAAAAAAGCGATGCTCACACGAGCCTTTGTGCAATACTATGTAGAGCTACAACTGCAATATTTCTACTGGGCCAAATATGTGCAAAATATGAGCGTCACACCACCCCGGCCGCAGGCAGCGGTGCGCCATATCTAGTAGTTGTACCAAGGATCCCAGTATATGCATAGAAATTAATACTCAACTATTGAACCAAGAGATACATATGATATAACAGAAATAGTACCGTAATGTATTAAACTAGTCATCTCCAATCCCATTATATTGCAATTTTAAACTTACTATGCAGAGGTTCAATAGCCTGTGGAACTGGATAGAAAAACTCCTGAGGGGAGTGGCTCTCACTGTATCCCCAATATTAGACCTCTATGAACTCATTTATGTCAGACAGGGGTTGCTCCACATCTAATTTTGGAGGGGTCTAGACTAATAGAAGGCTGTTGAACCAAATTAATATGTAAGTAAAATGGTGTGGGTAACACAACTATAGTGCCAGGTGCTAGTTAACGGTGACTGGGGAGAGATTCTGAAGTGTCCAACTAGGTCCCAAGTACATGCTTGCAAATTATGTTTAAAGGTAAAAATCTAAAATTACCTGTCAGGATTCCAGAAAGAAATAAAGATAGCTAGATCGTGTTAGTTTCCTGTATAAATCCAACTAAGACTAAGTTTTGACCCCCCTCTAGTGGCGACTATAGGTAATTACAGCTACTGTCTAGAAATTGTAATTATTATCTTTGCTCTACATTGCGATATGAATATATTCATGTCCCAAATAGTCTATGTTCTGTGGAAACATTAAACACTATACATTTTACTTTAAATCTTCAGTATCTCACTAGTATTTCCATTGCTGGATACAACAGTTAGTTTAACTATACTAGAAAACATATATATAAATGAAACCCAAATATAACCTGAGAATGCAGTGATTATTAGTACCACCCAAGCTAGATTGCAGCAAAAAATATATGTACCATTTTTTTTTTTTTTTTTTGTGTGCGCAATGTATCTTATCCCCTTAGAATATATCTATAAAGAAAAGCCTTTCGCTGGGGAATGTATACAATTAAGCTAGACATGGCAGGGATCATACAAATTTTCGGAGAAGCAACTTAAGTCTAAAACAAAACATGCTTCTAACAAACAAAGGTGTGGGGTGGTATATGTACACAGCAAATCTAAGTGTCCATAGTTCCTCACAGATTATATCTAAACTGAGGATTAAACTTCTTTCTCTGTGAGTTTAACCAACCCCCTCTTTCTGGCCTGATTGGGAGACAGGGATTCGTTCAGATCGGCAAGGGTTGCCACCTGGGTCCCACTTACTCAAGGGGAGAAACATTGTTAAGAGCGTTGTATAGATCTGTACCGGAGCTGGTAATGTAGACTCTAAGGCAAGGAGGAGAACATGTAAGTTCGTTGTCATTGTAGCGGGATGTGCACTGTGCAGCTCTAGGATCTCGAGGCCATTCCCATATGTCCTGGCAGGAGTCACCTGTATATTAAAGAAATCAAGTCTGCGCAGCATAGCTGGTCTGGGCAGTGTATGTGGGGTTGCACTAACTGGAGGTATAGCCTCTAGGCTTTTGGTAGGACTCTCTGCTCTTCCATCCGACACACAGGCATAATGAGCTGGCGGCTTTCCAGTACTAACGGTCTGATCTTCTGCAGATACACTAGCAGTAGGAGGTAGGCACCGGGGCCCCAAAACATTATCCCCACCATGTTCTATCAAGATGGGCTCAGTTGCGTCGGGTTGTTGAGGTTGGTAGATGTCGTTATTGTTAGCTGACGTGTAAAGCCTGTCAGCCAAAGCAGCGTGGTGACTTTCAAGCAAACATCTCAGCTCCTCCAAGAAATAGGACGCAACCTCCATGTTTAGGGCTTGGTAGGGAGCGTTAAGTATGAGTATGTTTTCAGTTTCCTGTGAGCTCAATGGGCAGCTGGAGGCTTGCGAGTAGAATGAATTCTCCATAAAATGGCGGCTCCCGCCCTGCAAACCTTACAGTGTAGGATAGTAGTGATACCTCGGTGTAGTCTCACCGGCCCCTTAACGGCTCATAGCGGCGATATATCGGTTCTTAGGTTTGTTCACATAAATGTTGGTCAAAAAGACGTTGCAGTGTGTGAAAAAAAACCCTATTTTAGGATCCTGGAGCCGGGAGCTGCACCGAGACACGTCTAACCAGCTCTAAAGTTGGCTCCGCCCCAAGTTGGATTATATTCTTAAAGAGGATAAATGAATATACATTTGTTAGTAAATACTATTATCATGAATCACATTCTTATAATGTAATAATATGTTTTGCATTAGTTAATTAATTTCATTTATTATGCTGCCATGTGGTTTCCTTGTTTTTAGATAAAAAATCCAAAAAGCTTCTCTATGTAATAACTTTACATTAATATCTCCACCTCTCCTGGGAGACAACATAAGAGGACAGAAGCGCCACATGGCCCAATATTCTTTGACCAAAGATAACAAATATCAGTGTAATAAAGACACTCACTTTTGGTGATATACCCCTAGTGGTGTAGATGATTCAGACTGGGATCATACACAGTCACCCAGCAGACTAACCTCCAATGGCTACTCAGCAATCTGTGAATGGTGTAAACAGAACACAACACCAATATGGCCTAGTATTGTATAAGCAAATATGATAATAAGTGATAATAGTCACACTCACTTTCGAAGAAGCACCTCCGTTGGTGCACTAGAAGCAAACTGGGATCAGTCACCCAGTAGACTGATAACCGGTGAAGCAGGAACTCTGAGCAATCCAGGATAAGTGGACAACTCAGATGGTAATAATGTATGGCAGCAAGTGGTAAGTGTAATAGAAACTTACTTTATTAAAATATAAAATACTAGCAACGCGTTTCTCATCCAACCCGTTTGAAGTTTCATCAGGCTTAATACAATAGGTAAAAAACACTTGCTATATGTACCATACAAATTATTCTACACAATAAACTACACCTGAAGTGGGTGTTTCCTAATTAAACCTGTCATAATGAGTGACATGAGCTTTCCCTAAGTAACAACATATTTATACAAAATAACAGCATCAATAATATACAAAGGAATATACATTAAACATCATATACTACACATAATAGTGCTGTATATATAAAACACATGATAGAAAGAAAGGTAATCTTTATAGCATATTTTGATCTAACATACTTTGTATGCATAGTTAGACTACTGTGTCTTTGATCACATTGTGCACATATAAGCAAATAAATAAATATCCCTTATTACTTGACACTGGATATAGAGCAAACCATAGATCTCGATAGTGGGAATATGGAAAGTGTATATACATGCGTATCAAAATTAGTTGATCAGAATATGCATCTCTTATTTATATAAATGTTACATATACGCTAATAGATTTATCATGGTAGTACACAAGTCTGCACACATACGTACAGATCTACCACCAATAGCCTACTTACTATGAATGTACAAAGTGTAAGTGATATTATTCCAAAGATTCGTTTAGGGTATGTATATCGTAGTGTGAGGAGGGAGTGGCTTGGATGCTGTTACAACTCATGTTATGAGAGGTATTACCTTCCTAGAAACACCTAATAGGATGCAGTTGTTATTGGATGGATCACATTCACAGTTATAATGAGGAGTGTGGGTGGGGACCGTGCCCGAGTTCCGTAACAACAAGGCACTGTAATGCAACCCCTTAAAGAAGTATAGAAACTGTGAGCTAATGTGGTCAGAAGTGGTACGCAGTGAGAAAGAGAAAAAGGAGGCTGGGGAATAGACATAGTGGAGGTGGTATCTAAAGGGAGAGGGGTATATGAAGTAGGGAGTGTGACTAAACCAACATTGATATTGTGGGAGCTAGCCCCTAAAACATGTGCCCTCATATCCTAATTGGAGAAATAAGGGATCCCTCAAAATATTGTGACAATAGTAATGTGTATAATGTGTATATGTGTATTAAGTCTAATAGGAAGTGATCCATGGACCAAGTTGGGAGCCACATGGCATGCATGGAAGATCGCAGGCACAATCTCATAGGGAAGGGGTTTCTAATGGGTGTGAGAGCAATATCAGGGCATGGGACATACAATAATACTTTGACCAAATCATCTTCCCTTATCTCTCACCCCCTCACCCCCTCCCTTTGCGCCTTGAGACCCTCACGGTGATTAGTTGTGCTCTACAAGTACTCAATAGATAGATTAATTTCATGTGCCATAAAATGTTTCCTAACAATAATGTGCAAATAAAGGGGCAGTATACAGAGTGTGCTACCACACATGTTCAACACTAATAACTTATAAGTCAAAGGCTGCTAGGTCCACACATTCATTGAGACCTTCTGGAATCAAAGTGTGTAATTTGTGGATCCAGTAGGTCTCCTTACGTCGGAGACTAAGCATAGGGTTGTGGCTGTTCCTAGGTATCTGTTCGATAGGAAAAATAAAGAGTGTTTTAGAGCTTCCTTTATGGACATAAGTACAGTGTCTTGATACACTATGTTTTAAGAACTTTATTTTAACATTACATATGTGACTTAAGCGTCTTTTCATTTTACGGCACGTACGCCCTACATATTGAGCCCCACACGAACACTGTATAAGGTATATCACGTATGTAGATTCACAAGTCAGGCGTTTTTTGATGGTAAACTTTGCCCCTGTGTTATTTGACTGGAAAATCTTAGTTCCATTTTTTTACCACCTTACACATGTTGCATATCGATTTGTGACATATGAATAAGCCATATTGTGGTACAAAATTAGCCAAAACGTTTTGTTGTTATTAGTGGTCTTGGTGGCAATAGCAGAATTGTTGGCAGGTAATTTATCTCTAACTATCTTACTTGGTGCTAATTTGTTTTTTAGCCCTTCTATACACTATTCTGGGCTTAGGGGATACATGGTTTTTCAAATAAGGGTCATTACAGATGATAGGCCAGTGTTTTAGTATGATTTGTTTTATCTCCCGATGGTGACTACTATAGCCGGTGATAAACAAGGGGGCATTTGTATCACTAATTGACTTCTGTTTGTTAGTTTTATTTTTCGTGAAGTATGTTGTTCTGTCATCATTTAGGGCTCTAAGTTAACCCTTTTGTATAAGATCCAAGGGATATCCCTTTTCTAAAAATCTATCTTGTAGCTCATAGCTCTCCTTCGTACTGCAATTTCTCCTTATGCATCTAAACTGCCCATAAGGGACCTTTTTCTTCCAACTAAAATAATGGTTACTGTTAAAGTCTAAGAAGCTATTGCAACCAACGTTTTTTTAAAAAAAGTTTCAGACACTAGATTGCCTGTGGAAGAAAAAGACAATGTGAGATCAAGATAATCTATTTTAGTGGATTGTATATTGCTAGTAAATTCTAGGCCAAAAATCATTGACATTGAGAGAATCTTTAAACCTAGATGCCTCTACATAGGACCCCTTAAACAGGAAAACAGATCATTGATATAATGGCCATAGAACACCAGATTATCCCCCATGGCTGACCCGTAAAAACAGGTCTCCTCAAACCTATCCATATAGAGGTTCACAAAACCGGGGGCAAATCTGGTGCCCATGGCTGTACCCCTGATCTGAATTTAAAAGGAACCCTGATTTTTAAAATAGTTGTGATGAAGAATAAAATAGATCAGTTCACTAATATATTGTTGTTGTTTAGTTGGCATGTATATATCTGTTTGCAGATAATATTGGATCACAAGAATACCCTTATCATGAGGAATATTGGAGTATAAGGAACTCACATCACTAGTGATCCACCATAGATCTTGACTAGTCTTCCTGATTTCTAGATCCCTTAGTTTATTCAATAGATCTTATGAGTCCCTAATAAATAATGGTGCTTTTGCAAGAAGGAGTCAATATAAACTGATAGATTATCAGTCAGACTCCAGATGCCAGCTATTATAGGGCGTCCTGGGGGGTTATTTGCATTTGTGTGGATTTTCGGCAAATTATAATAAAATGCTGTATTAGGGTCTTTTGAATATTAGTCGTCCCTTTCTTTTTTTAGTGAGTATACCTTCATCAAGACCCTCCTGTAACAAAGAATATAGTCTTCTTGAAAAACTCATGGTCAGATCACTATCTTTGCCTATGTGTTGTATATAATGTTTAATGTATATTCCTTTGTATATTATTGATGCTGTTATTTTGTGTAAATGTGTTGTTACTTAGGGCAGCTCATGTCACTCATTATGATTTTAATTAGGGAACACCCACTTCAGATGTAGTTCATTGTGTATGATAATTTGTATGGCATATATAGCAAGTGTTTTTTACCTATTGTATTAAGCCTGATGAAACATCCACTGGTTGGATGAGAAACGCGTTGCTAGTATTTTATATTTCAATAAAGTAAGTTTTATTAAACTTACCACTTGCTGCCATACATTATTACCATCTGGGTTGTCCACTTATCCTGGAATGCTGGGAGTTCCTGCTTCACCAGTTATCAGTCTACTGGGTGACTGTTTGATCCCAGTTTACTTCTAGTGCACCAAGGGAGGTGCTTCTCAAAATGTGAGTGTGACTATTATCACTTATTATCATATTTGCTTATACAATACTAGGCCATATTGGCATTGTGTTCTGTTTACACTATTCACAGATTGCTGAGTAGCCATTGGAGGTCAGTCTGCTGGGTGACTGTGTATGATCCCAGTCTGCATCATTTACACGATTAGGGGTGTATCACCAAATGTGAGTGTTTTTATTTCACTGAAATTTTTTTATTTTTGGTCAAACAATATTGGGCCATGTGGTGCTTCTGTCCGCTGATGTTGCCTACAGATTATTGATCCAGGAACTGGGCCTTGATCCTGACACAGACTGCATGCCTTGACCTGATTCTTCCACTGCATCACTGTGATATCATCAAAATCACTTCCACTTGGGACTATCATTTTAACAATATCATATATGTTGAGATTAATATTGATCGGATTGTTATGCTATTATATTTGATTATATCTGATTTATATGTATTGATTTATATTAATTACATACTAGGATTGTTTTACTATTGATTTATATATCACTGACACACTTTCTTGGATATCTTATTAAGGATACTCTATTGTATCATTTGCTTGTGCAACATATTGTGCTTAGTCTAGGTCTCTCAGAGTTTCTATACACCTATTTGCTTACCCAAGGGTTCCCCCTATTACCTCTCTTTCCTATTCTTTCCTTGGAAGTCTGACATGTTCTATGACCTGTCATCATGAAAAGCTTTTAACATTTTTATTATGATGACTGATAAAATGCCTGGCTAGATCAGAACATTCTATGACCTTTTCTATAATATTAAGATGTTCCCTTATCCGAAATCTGGCTTCTCTAGAGGAGTAACCAACGTATTGCTTCTCACAAGCCGTACATTCTGCCATATATATTATATTAGTTGTTCGACAATTGGTACAGCAGTTAAATTATAGATTATCTTTGTTACCCTGGTCTGAAAGTCACCTTAGCACAACCATGTGCAATACATTTGCTAAAGTGGCACTTGTAGTGATAGTGACCTTTCACACTTAACCAGCTGCAGAAAATAAATATAGACAAAAAACTGTAAAACTCTATTTATAGGAGGCTGTGATTAGACATTTGTTTTCTGACTAATTTAAGAATAAAAAAATAAAGAAATCTTTCCAATTGGTTGTCAATGTCTGAAAATAATAAACAAGCATCCCTGTTAACAAAAAAAACTAATGAAGGAATGATTCATTGTGTCACAAAAAAAAAAAGTTTTTAATTTGTGCAGTTTAAAGGTGGGAAAGCCTTTAAAAGCACAAATTTTTACAAGTCAATGAAAATTTAGCTATGCCCTTGCATTGGTTAAACACATAGCAAAATAATGGAATTTACAAATAAAAGGTTCTGACAAAACAGAGGAATTTATTTTACACCAGAATAACCCTTTAGATTTTATTCCTAAGGTTTGACCTGCATAATTAAATGACAATTTCTTAGATGCTCCTGTCCACAGCCTGAGAATTTATTTACAAGGAAAATGTATTTTTATCCCATGCCATTTTAGCAGTCATTTGTATTAATGATTTACATGCATGAGAATTGTTTGGTGCATCAGTGCACTAATACATGTATATTACAAGATACAACATATTATTACTTGGCAAGATTGTTACTTGTGAGGCTGTATTATATTATATATGCATGTAAATAAAATTAAGTGTTATTACTTGCTCTTCAATACCATCTCATTTTTCCAAGGGATAAATTATAGGTAAGTATCTAGAAATAAACATTCTGGGAGGGTTTATGAAAGAAAAAAAAAAAAGTTCAATGCAGCTGTCACAGTTAGAGAGCAGCTTTGTGTGGCTGTGTTATGAGAAAGCTTCTCTGCAAGACTTCAACTAGAAGAGATCTGTTCCATAACTATATAAGAGACTGTATTTGCCCCCCAAAACTGTGCACTGACTGTGCATGTGACCAAATGATAACATAAATGTTGGAATGTGCTTGCCCACACATTTTCAGGACCCCTTAGTTATACATACATCTTATCCATGGGATTTTTACAATCTGTTATAAGAGCTAAATGGCGATATTTACACATTTATTCAAAGTGTTTTAAAAATTGATGCTATAAGATTTACTGTTACATGAAGGTGTTTTATGCCAGGGCTACCAAAATTATGATCACAAGGGTCATATTTGGCCTTCCAAGGGTTTTTGTGACCCCAAACACCACTGAAAACTGATATTGGGAATTTTGCCAAAAAACAGTTTCACATTTATCATTCAATAATTAAGCATGTGTATGTGTACCAACGTTTGTAAATGAATGTATTATACAATTAAAATTCATTAATAATAAGTCATTTTCATGAATGCTTAGTTCATACAGTATGAAACAAGAACACAGCTATGATATGATCAAAACAATGATCATTTTTGATTGCAAAAAGTATTTAGACATTAAGGGGCCATTTATCAAGCTCCGGATGGAGCTTGTTGGCCCGTGTTTCTGGTGAGCCTGCAGACTCGCCAGAAACACCAGTTATGAAGCAGCGGTCTAAAGACCGCTGCTCCATAACTTGTCCGCATGCTCTGAGGAGGCGGACAGACATTGCCACAATTCAACCCGAACGAGTACGATCGGGTTGATTGACACCCCCTGCAGCTCAAAAGAACTTCTGGTGCAATGTTGAATATTGGAGAGCGTATTGCTTTCCAAATTCAGCAAGGTCTGTCCGACCTGATCCGCACTGTCGGATCAGGTCAGACAGACCTTTGTTAAATAGGCCCCTAAACATTTTAAATTAAAAGTATTATTAAAATACATAAGAAAATATATTACAAATGTAACAAATATTAATTTCAGAAAAATTGAAAGGAAAATACCTGCATTTAAACAACTTAGGCAGTCATCATTAGTTTTTTTAATCAAAAGCCAACTTAACATTCACATTATTCATATATATTTTCCATCTCTGTCAATGTGTAGAAACTCTACTGAAATATTTGACTCATGTTGTTTTTAATAGGCTGGAATGGAATAGAAAAGTTATTCTAAAATCATTTGAGTTGATGATGATGTTAATGATTATTACTATTATTATTATTTGTAAACAGTCCCCATTTTCCAGTGTTGACTACATGGCCATTGGGTATATAGAACAACTAGACTTGATAATGTAATTAATACAGTAGAGCCCTTCTCTGTTGAGCCCAAATTCTATAGGTCATGAGTGTATGAGGCAAAGGGTGCAGTGGTAAGGTATGGATATGAACAATTAAGAAGGAATAAGCTGTGCATCTCTCAGTAGGTGGTTCTCAGATACCTTGAAGCTTTGATAGAATCAGAGACAATCTCAGAAAGTGCAAGGCTCCTATAGGGTAAAAGCAGCATAAGGAATGACAGAGGGTGAAGGTTATGGTGGAGGAGGATAGATATAGGTCATAGGTGGTGCAAGGCATCTAGTGGGCTATCTTGAGATAAATATGGAAATATAATCAGTTGAAAAACTATTTAGAGAATTGTAAGTTGTTGTTTTTTGTTTTGCTTTTTATTTGATTTAGTTGGGAATAGGGAGCCAGTGGGAGGACTAACAAACAATTTTATGATGTTTTTTGAATGAGATGTATTGTTCTGGCAATGAAATTAATGATGGATTGGAGAGGGCACAAATGAGAGCCGGAAAGGGGACTAAGAGGAATGTTGCAATGGTAAATGCAAGGCAGAATAACAAAATACAAAGGTTTTGAATTGAAAACACAGAATTTTGCTAATAAAAAGGGTGGAATCTGGTAATCTCAGAGTTCTTTTAGCTGCCTCCAATAAAAAAATATGACTTTCTCTGGAATACAAAATCTTACAGAGGAGAGATAGTTTAACAGGGGAGCACCCAGAGCAAATATAAATTTTCAGTTTGAAGCAAATACAAATTAACCTACTTCGAAATTTTATATAAACTCCCTTTCTGCCAGTTAAATGATTGTATTGTAAATTTTGATAAACTTAACCAGCATACAGATTACAAAGTAAATCAGTGAGTGCTACAGATGTAAAATGTTTAGAAAATATAATCAGGATTGCGAGAGACTTTCAGACATACCCAAGCCTGTCCAGCCCACTCTCTGAAAATGTTATGCTCATTTCACATAGAAAAAAAAAATACAAAATGCAATAAAGTTTGTTAAAGAAACTCAAAATATGCAAAGTATGATCCTAATTTGTTAAACTTACAAAGAAACAATTAACAGTCAAATCAGTAATTTTACCAATCATAATCGTAAATACACTTCTGTTTACAAAATCCAAATGCATTAAAACACAAAACAGAAAAAAATTAAAGTTAGTCGTAATAAAATTAAAGGAAAATGGATCAATCATAATCTTGCCAATATTTAGTTTAGAAGTGAAACAATGGAAATGCGTTAGTATTGCCAAGAGATTACATTCTCACTGAATTTTACTGTGCAGGATAACGGCATTAATACAAGATTGAAAAAAAAAAAAAAAACTACTACAACATCCTCATTAAAAAATTCTACATTAATGTGGATCTCTAATTTGTATTTGTTTTTTTTGTTTTGTTTTTTTATATATATTTTTTATGGAATACCATGAATTTCACAACCTTGCAAGATTTCTATTACTGACACCAGACTGTGTGGCCTATTTATCAAGCCGTCAACTGTGCTGCATTCGCCGGCACCTATACGCTCGCCTGACATCGCCTAACATCGCTGCAGCGGACCTGAATACACTCTCTATATTTAACAAAAAAGCTGTCAAAAAGCTGCGCACCAAGTACGGGGCGATGAGCAGCGAACTGTTGTTAACTAACAGTCAACGATCTCGCTGCTCTTCGGCTTTTTCCCAGCTTTATTGGTATACTGTCACCAAACACCCACACTAAACTAAACTGTTTAACCCCTATTCTGCCGCTCCCGGACCCAACCACAACTAAATAAACGTATTAACCTCTAAACCACCACTCCTGGAGCCCACCGCCACTCTAATAAACTTATTAACCCCTATTCCTCCATTGCCGGAGCCCACCGCCACCTACATTATACTTATTAACCCCTAATCTGCCGTCCCCTATACCGCCGCCATCTACATAAAGTTATTAACCCCTATCCTGCTGCTCCCGGAGCCCACCACAACTAAATAAATGTATTAACCCCTAAACTGCCAGCCCCCCACATCGCCATAAACTACGTTAACCTATTAACCCCTAATCCTAAAAACTTGCTAACTTTATATTAAATATTAACTCATCCCTATCTTATAATAAATTTAAACTTACTTTTATATTTAAATTAAACTATATTAAACTAATAATTAACCTACCCTTACTATTATACTAAAATTACATTAAACCATATTAAACTATTAATTAATATACCCTAATTATTATTATAAAATTACATTAAACTATTAATAAACATACCATATTATAATAAAAATACAGTAAAAGTATATTAAATTTATGATTAATCAACCTATCTTTTAAACTATAATTACATTAAACTATATTAAAATAAAAATTAATCTAACCTAACTTTTATACTAAAATTGCATAAAACTACAAATTAAATTAAATATATTATATATGTAAACATATAACCCTACTCAAATAATTTAAATCTATACTACAAAATTACAAAGTTACAAAAAACTAACAGCTAGATTTAGAGTTTTGTCGGTAAAGACCCGCGTAGCTAACGCAGCTTTTTTTCCTACCGCTGCTTCCAAACAATGCTGGTATTTAGAGTTGTCTGAAGGGCTGGGTTAGGCTCCAAAAAAGGAGCGTTGAGCCGAATTTACCGCCACTTCAACCCTCAATACCAGCGTCGCTTACAGTTGCGGTAAGCTGGCAAAACCAGCTTGTGCACGATTCCCCATAGGAAACAATGGGGCAGTTTGGACTGAAAAAAAAACAAAAATGCAGCGTTAAGCTCCCAACGCAGCCCAATTGTTTCCTATGGGGAAACACTCTCTAAGTCTGCACCTAACACCCTAACATGAACTCGAGTCTAAACACCCCTTACCTTACACTTATTAACCCCTAATCTGCCGACCCCGCTATCGCTGACACCTGCATTACACAATTAACCCCTAATCTGCCGCTCCGGACACCGCCGCTGCCTACATTATCCCTATGAACCCCTAATCTGCTGCCCCCAACATCACCGACACCTACATAATAATTATTAACCCCTAATCTGCCCCCCCAACGACACCGCCACCTAACTTCAAGTATTAACCCCTAATCTGCCGACCTGATCTTGCCGCTAGTATACTATAATAAATGTATTAACCCCTAAAACTAAGTATAACCCTAACCCTAACACCCCCCTAAATTAAATATAATTTTAATCTAACAAAATAAATTAACTCTTATTAACTAAAGTATTCCTATTTAAAACTAAATACTTACCTGTAAAATAAAACCTAATATAGCTACAATATAACGAATTATTATATTGTAGTTATTTTAGGATTTATAATTATTTTATAGGCAACTTTGTATTTAATTTAACTAGGTACAATAGCTATTAAATAGTTATTAACTATTTAATAGCTACCTAGTTAAAATAATTACAAAATCACCTGTAAAATAAATTTTAACCTAAGTTACAATTAAACCTAACACTACACTATCATTAAATCAATTAAATAAATTAGCTACCAATACCTACAATTAAATACAATTAAATAAACTAAACTAAATTACAAAAAACAAACACTAAATTACAGAAAATAAAAAAATATTACTTTACACCTAATCTAAGCCCCTTAATAAAATAAAAAAAACAAAACAAAATAATAAAAGTCCCTACCCTATTCTACATTACAAAGTAATCAGCTCTTTTACCAGCCCTTAAAAGGGCTTTTTGCAGGCCATGCCCCAAAGTAATAAGCTCTTTTCCAGTAAAAAAAAAATACAACCCCTCCCAACATTAAAACCCACTACCCACATACCCCTACTCTAACCCACCCAAACCCCCCTTAAGTAAACCTAACACAACCCCCATGAAGATCTCCCTACCTTGAGTCGTCTTCACCCAGCCAGGCTGAAGTCTTCATCCAATGGGGCAGAAGAGGACATCCAGACCGGCAGATGTCTTCATCCTATCCGGGCAGAAGAGGACATCCGGACCGGCAGACATCTTCATCCAAGTGGCATCTTCTATCTTCATACATGCGGAGTGTAGCCATCTTCTTCCCAGCCGACGCAGATCCATCCTCTGACGTCATTTAAAGGAACCTTCATTCGGCGAGTAGGCGTCGGTTGAAGAGGATGGATCCGCGTCGGCTGGGTAGAAGATGGATCCACTCCACTCCGGATGGATGAATATAGAAGATGCAGTTTGGATGAAGATGTCTGCCGGTCCGGATGTCCTCTTCTGCCCGGATAGGATGAAGACTTCTGCTGCTCTGGATGTCCTCTTCTGCCCCATCGGATAAAGACTTTGGCCCGGCTGGGTGAAGACGACTCAAGGTAGGGAGATCTTCAGGGGGGTAGTGTTAGGTTTATTTAAGGGGGGCTTGGGTGGGTTAGAATAGGGGTATGTGGGTGGTGGGTTTTAGTGTTGGGGGGTTGTATTTTTTTTACAGGCAAAAGAGCTGATTACTTTGGGGCATGCCCTGCAAAAAGCCCATTTAAGGGCTGGTAAAAGAGATGATTACTTTGTAATGTAGAATAGGGTAGGGACTTTTATTATTTTGTTTTTTTAATTTTATTTGGGGGCTTAGATTAGGTGTAATTAGTTTAAAATTCTTGTAATATTTTTTTATTTTCTGTAATTTAGTGTTTGTTTTTGTAATTTAGTCTAGTTTATTTAATTGTATTTAATTGTAGGTAATGGTAGCTAATTTATTTAATTAGTTTAATGATAGTGTAGTGTTATGTTTAATTGTAACTTAGGTTAGGATTTATCTTACAGGTAATTTTGTAATTATTTTAACTAGGTAGCTATTAAATAGTTAATAACTATTTAATAGCTATTGTACCAAGTTAAAATAAATACAAAGTTGCCTGTAAAATAAATATAAATCCTAAAATAGCTACAATATAATTATTTGTTATATTGTAGCTATATTAGGGTTTATTTTACAGGTACATATTTAGTTTTAAATAGGAATACTTTAGTTAATAAGAGTTCATTTATTTTGTTAGATTAAAATTATATTTAATTTAGGGGGGTGTTAGGGTTAGGGTTAGTCTTAGCTTTAGGGGTTAGTACATTTATTATAGTAGCAGCAAGGTTGGGTTGGCAGATTAGGGGTTAATACTTGAAGTTAGGTGGCGGCGACATTGGGGGGCAGATTAGGGGTTAATAAATATTATGTAGGTGTCGGCGATGTTAGGGGCAGCAGATTAGGCGTTCATAGGGATAATGTAGGTGGCGATGATGTGCGGTCGGCAGATTAGGGGTTAAAAATATTTATTATAGTGGCGGCGATGTGGGGGGACCTCGGTTTAGGGGTACATAGGTAGTTTATGGGTGTTAGTGTACTTTAGAGCACTGTAGTTAAGAGCTTTATATACCAGCGTTAGCCCATAAAGTTCTTAACTACAGCCTTTCCATGGGCGTTAGGAGTCTTGTCGGTAGAGGAGTAACGCTCACTTCAGCCAAGACTCTAAATACCGTCGTTAGGAAGATCCCGTTAAAAAGATAGGATACGCAATTGGCGTAAGGGGATCTGCGATATGGAAAAGTTGCGGCTTGAAAGTGAGCAGTACACCTTTACCTGGCCGACTCTAAATACCAGCGGGTGGCCAAAAGCAGCATTAGGACCCCTTAACACTTCTTTTGACAGCTAACACAGAACTCTAAATCTAGGGTTAACTAAGTTACAAAAAATAAAAAAGAAATTATCAAAACTTTAAACCAATTACACCTAATCTAAGAGCCCTATGAAAATAACCCCCCCCCCTCCCAAATAAAAAAACCCTAGCCTACAATAAACTACAAATAACCCTTGAAAGGGTCTTTTGCATAGCATTGCCCCAAAGTAATCAGCTCTTTTACCTGTAAAAAAAAATACAAATACCCCCCAACAGTAAAACCCACCACCCACACAACCAACCCCCCAAATAAAAACCTATCTAAAAAAACCTAAGCTCCCTATTGCCCTGAAAAGGGCATTTGGATGGGCATTGCCCTTAAAATGGCATTTAGCTCTTTTGCAGCCCCAAACCCTAATCTAGAAATCAAACCCTAATCTAAAAATAAAACCCACCCAATAAACCCTTACAAAATTCTAACACTAACCCCTGAAGATCGACTTACAGTTTTGAAGATCCGACATCCATCCTCCAAGAAGCCGGGAGAAGTCTTCATCAAAGCGGCAAGAAGTCCTCCAAGAAGCCGGCCGAAGTCTTCATCCAGACCCGCAGAAGTCTTCACCCAGACGGCATCTTCTATCTTCATCCATCCGGCACGGAGCGGGTCCATCTTCAAGACATCCGACGCTGAGCATTCTCTTCTTCTGACGGACTAATGACGAATAAAGGTTCCTTTGAAATTACTTCATCCAAGATGGCGTCCCTTAGATCCCGATTGGCTGATAGAATTATATCAGCCAATTGGAATTAAGGTAGACAAAAATCATATTGGCTGTTGCAATCAGCCAATAGGATTGAGCTTGCATTCTATTGGCTATTTCAATCAGCCAATAGAATGCGAGCTAAATCCTATTGGCTAATTCGATCAGCCAATAGGATTGAAGTTCAATCCTATTGACTGATTGCAACAGCCAATATGATTTTTTCAACCTTAACCCCTTAATGACCAGACCATTTATCAATTTTCTTACCCTTAATGACAAAGGCTATTTTTACATTTCTGCTGTGTTTGTGTTTAGCTGTAATTTTCCTCTTATTCATTTACTGTACCCACACATATTATATACCATTTTTCTCACCATTAAATGGACTTTCAAAGATACCATTATTTTCATCATATCTTATAATTTCCTATAAAAAATTATAAAATATGAGAAAAAAATGTAAAAAAACACACTTTTTCTAACTTTGACCCCCAAAATCTGTTACACATCTACAATCACCAAAGAACACATATGCTAAATAGTTTCTAAATTTTGTCCTGAGTTTAGAAATACCCAATGTTTACATGTTCTTTGCTTTTTTTTTTACAAGTTATAGGGCAATAAATACAAGCAGCCCTTTGCTATTTCCAAACCACTTTTTTTCAAAATTAGCGCTAGTTCCATTGGAACCCTGATATATGTCAGGAAAACCTGAATAACCCTTGACATGTGTATATTTTTTTTTAGAAGACATCCCAAAGTATTAATATAGGTCCATTTTGGTATATTTCATGGCACCATTTCACCGCCAAATGTGATCAAATAAAAAAAAAAAAAGTTCACTTTTTCACAAATTTTGTCACAAACTTTAGGTTTCCCACTGAAATTATTTACAAACAGCTTCTGCAATTAAGGCACAAATGGTTGTAAATGCTTCTTTGGGATCCCCTTTGTTCAGAAATAGCCGACTTATATGGCTTTGGGGTTGCTTTTTGGTAATTAGAAGGCCGCTAAATGGCGCTGTGCACCACAAGTGTTTTATGCCCAGCAGTGAAGGGGTTAATTAGGGAGTTTGTAGGGAGCTTGTAGGGTTAATTTTAGCTTTAGTGTAGTGTAGTAGACAACCCCAAGTATTGATTTAGGCCCATTTTGATATATTTCATGCCACCATTTCACCGCCAAATGCGAGCAAAAAAGAAATAAATTAATTTTTCCCAATTTTAGGTTTCTCACTGAAAGTATTTACAAACAGATTGTGCTATTATGGCACAAATTGTTGTAAAAGCTTCTTTGGGATTCCCTTTGTTCAGAAATAGCAGACTTATATGGCTTTGGCATTGCTTTTTGGTAAAACGATAAATGCTGCTGCGCACCACACGTAAATTATGCCCAGCAGTGAAAGGGTTAATTAGGTAGCTTGTAGGGAGCTTGAAGGGTTCATTTTAGCTTTAGGGTAGAGATCAGCCTCCCACCTGACACATCCCACCCCCTGATCCCTCCCAAACAGCTCCCAAACAGCTGTCTGCCAGTACCCAATTTGCCCCAAAAACAAAAGTATTTTTTTTTCTTTTGCAATTCTTAATGTTTTCTGAAGTGTAGCAGCCCCCCACAATATCCCCATCCCCCTCCCAGATCCTTTTATATTACATTTTTTAAAATCTTTTTTCCCCCCTCTTCCCTCCTCATTGGTGTCAGTGGCTAGCTAATGCGCGCACACACAAACACATGCGCACGCCCCCCGCATGCTCCCGGCACCCGGCGTGCACATTGCACTTACAGGAACCGGATGCCGGGTAGCGATGGGCCGCCCACACGCCTCCCTGTTACGCTACCACCCACCCACCAACAAACGGCACCATTGCTACTGGTGCAGAGAGGGCCACAGAGTGGCTCTCTCTCTGCATCTGAGTCTTCTAAAAAGGTATTGCAGGATGCCTCCATATTGAGGCATTACTGCAATACCCTGAGAGCTGCTGGAAGTGATTGTGATCGCTTCCAGCACTCTGTTAGACAACTGATGTACCAGGTACGTCTATTGTCATTAACTGGTTGTTTTTGCATGATGTATCTGGTACGTCAGTTGTCATTAAGGGGTTAATTCCGATTGGCTGATAGAATTCTATCAGCCAATCGGAATCTAAGGGATTTGTAATTTTGTAGTGTAGATTTAAATTGTTAGTTGCTGGGTTAGTTGTTTAAAATATATAATATATTTAATTTAATTTGTAGTTTTATGTAATTTTAGTATAAAAGTTAGGTTAGATTAATTTCTATTTTAATATAGTTTAAGGTAATTTTAGTTTAAAAGTTAGGTTGGATTAATCATTAATTTAATATAGTTTAATGTAATTTTATTATAATAGTTAGGGTAGGTTAATTATTAATTTCATATAGTTTAATGTAATTTTAGTATAATAGTTAGGGTAGGTTAATTCATAGTTTAATATAGTTTAATTTAAATCTAAAGGTAAGTTTAAATTTATTATGATATAGGGATGAGTTAATATTTAATGTAAGGTTAGCGGGTTGTTAGGTTTAGGGGTTAATAGCTTAATTTAGTTTATGGCGATGTGGGGGGCTGGCGGTTTAGGGGTTAATAGGTTTAGTAAGTGCTAGTGATGTGGGAGACCAAGGGTTTAGGGGTTAATAACTTTATTTAGTTGCGGTGGGCTCCGGGAGCGGCGGGATAGGGGTTAATAACTTTTATTTAGGTGGCGGCAGTGTCAGGGCGGCAGATTAGGGGTTAATAAGTATAATGTAGGTGGCGGCGGTGTAAGGGGCGGCAGATTAGGGCTGTTTAGACTCTGGGTACATGTTAGGGTGTTAGGTGTAAACGTAACTTTTATTCTCCCATAGGAATCAATGGGATATCGGGCAGCAGTGAACATAAGCTTTCGCTGCATTCAGACTCCCATTGATTCCTATGACATCTGCGGCCTCCAGGGCGGCAGATTGAAAAGCAGGTATGCTGGGCCGGAATAGTGGCGAGTGTACCTGGTAGAAATTTGATAACTAGCAAAAGTAGTCAGATAGTGCCGAATTTGCATTTGGAACATCTGTAGTGACGTAACCATCGATTTGTGTCAGACTGAGACCAGCGTATCGTATGTTACGTCACAAAATTCTACTTTTGCCGGTCTGTAGGCTTTGATAAATAAGGGGAATCAGGCTCGCCACAATTATGCTGCGGAATTCCAGTGAATTTGCCATTGACGGCTTGATAAATAGGCCCCTGTGACACAAGATACTTCTGAAAGAAAATTGTGTCTTTTAAAAATCATCTAAAGTACTGTAACTTAACATTAAAGAAATGTGAGTAACGGATCACATTTAAATAACACCTTTCCCAAACAGGTTTTCTAGATGTTGTGTCCTCTTGATTTTTGTTTTGTCACATTTTTAGCTGTTCACTTTTGCTGTGTGAGACAATGACATTTTTAAATTGCAGAAACACTCACTAGCGAAGACCATAAAAGAGGAATGAAGAGAGCCTTAATGAATCATAATTTCATAGGTTCATCCAATGTGGCTATTTTCAGTGTGTTTTACAGATGTTCAAAAACAGTTTTATTTGAAAATGTTTTGGGATGCATGGTAACAAGACAAAATGGCCTGTTTGAGATTTTGTGAATGTGATCATGATGGCAATGAAAAGTACTCATTAGTTGCTGTTACTCTGACTGCCTTCTGTTATAATCAATTAACCACTGCTTCCTCTGCTCCTGTTAATTGGGCTGTTTGGGGTATAGCATTTATCCTTTCTACTGCTGGAACTTACCTGCCTGATTAATTATCTCCCACCTGATCTCAGCAGCCTCTATTTAATAAATCTTCAGGCCTAGGTGCAATGCACCAGCTTTGATGTTTACAGATCACTCTGTGTCTGTTCCAGTCTGCCTTTTCCTTGTATTTCAAGTTATTCTTGTCCTGCTTAATGACCTCTGCATGTAATCTGCTGACCACAAGTACCCAGCTATATTCAATTTTGCTTCCTGCTGTATTTATCATGGACACACCTGTATTGTATATCCTGACCCTGCAAAATATATCAGTCACCAGTCAAGTATTACTGTGATTATCCAGTCATCTGATACAACTATTGTATACCCTGACCTTGCAACATATCTCAGTTACCAGTCAAGTAATACTGTGATTATCCAGCCACCTGTTACAACTGTATTG
This sequence comes from Bombina bombina, assembly GCF_027579735.1. Lineage (NCBI taxonomy): Eukaryota > Metazoa > Chordata > Amphibia > Anura > Bombinatoridae > Bombina > Bombina bombina. The sequence continues at coordinate 874,406,909 of NC_069501.1, read as the reverse complement.
TATACCCTGACCCTTAACATATCTAAGTTACTAGTCAAACACCAGTCTGCCACAGCTAAATTGTGTACTCTGATTCCTGTTGAAAGTAAATTATAAGTTGAAAGTAATTTTTAGTGTGCGAGCAAAAGCAACATATTTCAGTTACCAGGAGCTATCCCTGTGTTTATAAAGTCTGCAGTTACGTAGACTGATGATACTCATTACGCCTTGTTTTCTATTGAGTCTGAATAAGTTGATCTTTGCATAGATGTTCCTTTTCCAGTTCCTGAACCCTGCAGCAGCTCTCTACAATTATGAACAACAGCATTTCAACTATCCATATCCAGGATTCGTATAATCTGATCAAGGGTTGGTTTCTCCAATTCCCTATCACTGCCCCTGATGGTCCGTCTCATGAACGGTTATGCAATGGATTGTGACAATTATTAATGATAGATTTTGATCAAGTCTAAAATCTAATTTCATGTAGAGTTATAGTATACTGTGCTTGTCGCTCCTTCAAATCTACAAATGTGCCTTTCTAGAGAGAACTTGCAGTGTTGACTGATCATTTTAGATTAACTCCTCTTACAGAGAGCTTTAGAGAATGGGGCCCTTGATTAAGACAGATCCCAATCAAGGAGATCCAATGTAAACATTCTTTGAGATGGTCCAATAGCTAATGTACTGCACTTAAATGATTTTACTAGCTGGGGCTTAATCTAAATCCAATCAGGAAATGTATGAGAAAAAATTGTTTCATGATCAAGAGAGGTTTATTATAAGAGTCCCTTAAAGTTTTCAGCACCAGTAGCTTTGTAAATAAAACTCAGTAAAAATAAATTAGTGCCAACATGTTGATCCATTAAAATAATACATGCAAGATAAAATAGTGCTGCTTGCCGTATTAGGGTGAGAACTCAAATTCAGTGCAAGCCACCAGATAGCTTCATTACATGATAACACCAGCAGTCGGTCCAAAATGACACATATTAGATATAATGCAAGGCACTTATGAAAAACAAAAGCCTAAAGCAAAAAATACATGTAACACAAAACATCTTATCATTTGCATTTTATATTTTTTCAATATATGTTGAGATTCAATTTTAATATCAATCATTTGTACAAATGGTTGTAGAATTCTAAAAAATAAATTAAATTGTCAGTCTGGCAGAACTGTTATTTTTCCCCACAAATAAAGAAGGAGGCAAAAAATAATAATACACGCATCAGCATGTGACTGCACAAGGTGTTGAATATTTTGTATGCACAACACCATGCACTCACTTGCCAATCAATGAAGTATGTTCATGATCCATACATTTGAGGCTGTACATTCTACCAGATCAGCACTGTTGGTATTTTAATGGATTATGGAGATAAAAATAAAATTGACATAAAACTAGACGTGCAATTCGTTTCATTACGAATAAAAATCCGGACGGAAATCGGGCGATTTGAAGATTCGGATGTATCCGAATCTCTGAATCACCATAGTAATGAAACTAAACTAATCCGAATCAATTTGTAACACAAAATCGGAATTAGTTCAGATTCATTTTTTTTATTTGAATGGCCCTGGAGTGATAGTCTTACTCTCTGGACTAATCCCATATCCTTTGCTGTTCCATATTTATTATAAAAAAATAATAATAGAGATATATTACAATTTAATATAGTGAGATAAAACAGTAAAATTATTATTTTTGTGTTGGTTGGAACCATCCGAATCAACGTAACATAACATAATAAATTAATCCAAACATACCGAACTTCTGAATTTCCGAATGCATCCGAAACGAATGGCCGCTATAAAGAATCAATCTGAATGCATCCAAAACAAATGAATGATATAACAAATAGATCCGAATGCATCTGAAACTAATTAAAATAATACCGAATTGATATGAAACAAAACAAAACAAAATTTTCCGGCATACACATGTCTACACAAAACTAAGTCGATTTTCTTTAAAAGTGAGTACATTACGAGTAGATTTAGATCCCAAAAAAACATTCTGGCATGAGACCTTTAATAAATATCTTATTTAAATCAACAAAATTAAAAAGAAAACAATATTTTAATACAACATGCAAAAATGCTCTGGAGCTATTTAGGGATTGCTTGAGTAACGTTATAATGATGATAAATGAATTTATCTGTGTCTAAATCAGTTATTTTACAAATCTTTGGCACTCTGTGAAAAATTAAATGTTTGACAGATACAGCCAGATGGCACCTTGCAGGGACACATTACCAGGGGAAATCTAGAAGTCAAATCATTTTGTTGTCTTATTTTAATGAAAGTTTACATTAAAATAAATCGCCAAAAACTATTTATGCGTTCTAGCTGATTTGCTAAGAGCATGTTTGATCTCAATCTTAAACTTAGACCTGCATTTTATTTTGGAAATGAGATCTGTTGCAAAGATTAAACAAAATGTGCATTTATTTGTAGTAATATTTTTTACATAGCACTTATTTTTTAGCCAAAGTAAATCATTTCAACATTAGGAAGTTGTTTATATTCCAGATGCACTTGTATATAAAAAAATATGAAAATAACTACCAGCCCATCACAGAAACAGTTTAAATGCATTTACAAGCACACTATGGGGCCGAATTATTATAGTGCGAGTGGACATGATCCACTGTAGTGGATCATGTCCGCCGCACATTGATAAATGCTGACAGCAAACGCTTTAGGCATTTATCATTGCACAAGCATTTCTTGTGAAATGCTTGTGCAATGCCCCCCCTCACATTCACGGCCCATTGGCTGCTAGCAGGGGGTGTCAATCATCCCGATCATATCCGATCAGGATGATTGCTGTCCGCCGCCTCAGAGGTGGTGGACGAGTTAAGGAACAGTGGTCTTAAGACAGGTGCATATAGCTCAAAACATGGCTTAATAAATCGTCCGGTATGGGTTAGATTACAAGTGCGGAACAAACATTTTTGCCATTTTCTTTCAGCTGTTATTACAAGTTTAGCAAAATTGTGATTGCGCTAGCACAGTCGACTTTTCCTCTTCAATTCTTTTCATGATCTAAGAGCTGTGGCAAACTGGTTTCCGAAAATAAAAATACATTACAAAGTACACTAACGAAAAGCTTTCATTTTATTGGCTGATTTGAATTTGAATATTCAAATCAGCCAATAGGAACGTATGGGTACCCCTATAGAAAAGGGGTACCTTGCATTCACTATTCAGTATGCGACTGGAGACTGCATGAAGGTCTGAAGAGGACCAACAACGTGGCTGTCACCATTGCTGCTGACCTGCCCCTTCCACTGGGATGAAGTTAGAAGATGACCTCTGCCCAGATGAAGATGGAGCATCACGAGGAAGATAGAGCACCGCCCATCATCAGTGGTTAGTACCAAATTTGATATGGCGCCATATAGATGATATTTTTGGCATTTGGTTGGGTGACATTGGAACCCTGGAACAGTTTGTTAAAGATCTCAATAGTGCTACACAGCATATAAAGTTCAAACTGACCATAAGTGAGGAAAGGATTGATTTCCTTGATACCTCAGTGTATAAACAAGATGGGCTGTTAGCTGTTGATCTTTTTAAAAAACAGACAGACTATAACAACCTATTGCACTATAAGAGTGCGCATTCCCCGGCACTGTTAAAAAGTTTACCCAAAAGCCAATTTATGCGAGTGAGACGATTTATGCGAGTGAATTGTCTCAGATGAAAATCTGGTAAAAGAGAGATTATTGGAAATGGGTGAACATTTTACACAGAGGGGATACCCAAGCAACCTAATTAAACAGGGGATTGAAGATGTATTGCAGATCCCTAGGACAGAATTACTTAAGGACAGGATGAGAAATAAGAAAGATAAAAGAATGATCTTTGTTAATGATTATTTGCCTTGGAGTAACCAAATACAAAAAGTACTAAAAAAAATTGGCACATTTTACAAATTTCTAATCCCAATGTTGAAGAATTCTCTAGTCCCCCTATGGCTGCCTTCAAAAGGGGTAAGAACCTTAAAGATACATTGGTCAAAGCTGATGTGGGCCAAAGGAGTAGGATTACCCAGGGGCACATTGGGCATAAAAACTTGGGATGTTTCCCATGCCTTAATTGTCAAAATTGCAATAGTATCATTAGGGGCCCCTTTTTTACACACCCCTCGTCGGGTAAGAAGTATAAACTTAGAGATTACTATACTTGTAACTCTAAGTTTGTGGTGTATCTGATTAAATGCCCATGTGGTCTGGGGTATGTTGGCGAGACCACCAAGAAGGTACGGGAGCGCATTAACCAACACAAAAGTAATATTAGAACAGGTAAATTGGATGCCCCTGTATCTCACCACTTCATTACTGCTGGGCATCAGATCAATCAGTTGAGATTCCAGATATTGGAACATATAGAGCTTCCTAGGAGGGGTGGTAATAGGGTTAATCTGTTAAAGTATAGAGAATTGTACTGGATACATGAACTGGGGACTATGACACCCAATGGAATGAATAGGGAAATGGATTGGAGTGTGTGTCAGTAAGTATGGATGATTAGGTTCTTGATAGCAGTTTTACTGACAAGTTTTTTCATAAAATGCCTTGGGTTTAAAACTTCAGGGATACAGATGGTTGTATTTACTCTGTTCTTTGGGTATCTTTTGTTGAAAGGTTTTTTTTTTCATATTTTTGAATTTTAATTTATTTAGTCAATATTTTCCCTAATTTAATGCTGATTATGTGGAGGGTTTTGGAAACTTGAATTTTTATAAAGGAGATAATTCTTTTTGGGTTGACCTTTTTGTTTTTATATCTTTTGTTGAAGGGCATGTTTGAGAATTGTTTATCAACTCCAAGAATTATTCTCTTTTTAAGATGATCATTTAATATGATCTAATTGGAAGGGAAATAATGAAGATTGGCCTTTTGTCAAAAGATATTTGAATTAGCAATGTCTAAAGAGAGTTAAGAAAAAGCAAAAATCTCTTTTTTATGTTTTTTTATGAAAAAGATACATTGCAATACAATGAATAAAGATAATAAGTTTATATTTATTCTTTTTCTATACTGAGTATATTAACCTGATGTATAATTAACAATGATGGAAAAAGTTTTTGTTCCTTTTATGTCCTTTGCTGAAAAAAGTATGATAATGCAGAACACAGGTGAAAATAGGTGTGGTGGGTGGTGCTACAGCCTTTATAAGGTTTGTTTTTAGAGTTGAATGTTAGATATGAATAAGGACATGGGTCCGAAACGTTGTCTGTTTTAAGGTGGCTAAATAAAAACAATTGGTGGTGCAGCTATACTATTATTTTTGGACTGTTTTCTTAGGACCTTGGTGCAGGTCCAATAGTTGGCACACCTGCAAACAAGTTTTGCTACACCCTTGGTGCTTGGGCAATTTCTGACTTTTCTACAGTACCAAATTTGAGGTTAGTATTATTTTTTTTTTAGTTTTTGTTATGGTGTTGAATGCACTTTTAAGGGCAATGACCATCCAGGGGAAAGGGGAATTTTAGGATTTTTTTAGTTAGGTTTTATTTATTTTAGGGGGTTTGGGGGCTTGTAATGTTAGAGGGGTTAGTGGGGGTTTTTCACAAAAAGAGCTGATCATTTTAGCGCAATGCTCTAGAAAATGCCCTTTTAAGGACTATTGGTAGTTACTTTTTAGAACAGTTTTTTTAGGAAAATAGAGGTATAAGAATATGATTATTTTTTATTTTTTTTTGGTAAGTTACACCTAGATTACGAGTTTTGCGTTTGTGTTTTAACGCTTGCAAAATGGCCATTTCAGCGTTAAAACAGTAACGCAGCCATTAAGGCCAAGATTTAGAGTTTTGCGGCCAAAGGGGTGTGTTAGCTACGCGTGCTTTTTTTCCCCCGCACCTTTTAAATAACGCTGGTATTTAGAGTTCACAGAATGGCTGCATTAGGCTCCAAAAAAGGGAGCGTAGAGCATATTTACCGCCACTGCAACTCTAAATACCAGCATTGCTTACAGACGCGCCCAGCTTCAAAAACGTGCTCGTGCACGATTCCCCCATAGAAAACAATGGGGCAGTTTGAGCTGAAAAGAAACCTAACACCTGCAAAAAAGCAGCGTTCAGCTCCTAACGCAGCCCCATTGTTTCCTATGGGGAAACACTTCCTAAGTCTGCACCTAACACTCTAACATGTACCCCGAGTCTAAACACCCCTAACCTTACATTTATTAAAACCTAATCTGCCGCCCCCGCTATCGCTGACCCCTGCATATTATTATTAACCCCTAATCTGCCGCACCGTACACCGCCGCAAACTACATTATCCCTATGTACCCCTAATCTGCTGACCCTAACACCGCCGACCCCTATATTATATTTAGTAACCCCTAATCTGCCGCCCCCAACGTCGCCTCAACCTACCTACAATAATTAACCCCTAATCTGCCGACCGGATCTCACCGCTACTATAATAAATGTATTAACCCCTAAAGCTAAGTCTAACCCTAACACTAACACCCCCCTAAGTTAAATATAATTTAAATGTAACAAAATAAATTAAAGGGACATTAAATCCAATTTTTTTCTTTCATGATTCAGATAGAAAATACCATTTTAAACAAATTTCTAAATTACTACTGTTATCTAATTTGCTTCATTCTCTTGATATTCCTTCCTGAAAAGCATATCTAGATAGGCTCAGTAGCTTCCGATTGGTGGCTGCACATATGTGCCTCATGTGATTGGCTCACCCATGTGCATTGCTATTCTTTAACAACGATACCTAAAGAATGAAGCGAGTTAGATAATAGAAGTAAATTGGAATGTTGTTTAAAATTGTGTTGTCTGTCTGAATCATGAAAGAAATTTTTTTGGTTTATTGTCCCTTTAACTCTTATTAAATAGTAGCTATTTTAGGATTAATATTTATTTTACAGGTAACTTTGTAATTATTTTAACCAGGTACAATAGCTATTAAATAGTTAAGAACTATGTAATAGTTACCTAGTTAAAATAATTACAAAATTACCTGTAAAATAAATCCTACAATTAAACCTAACACTACACTAGAAATAAATTAATTAAATAAAATACCTACAATTAAATACAATTAAATAAATTAACTAAAGCACAAAAAATAAAAAAGAACTAAATTACAAAAAATAAAAAAATATTTACAAACATTAGAAAAATATTACAACAATTTTAAACTAATTACACCTACTCTAAGCCCCCTAATAAAATAACAAAGCCCCCCAAAATAAAAAAATGCCCTACCCTATTCTAAAATTAAAATAGAAAAGCTCTTTTACTTTACCAGCCCTGAAAAGGGCCCTTTGCGAAGAATGCCCCAAAGAATTCAGCTCTTTTGCCTGTAAAAAAAAACATACAATACCCCCCCAACATTACAACCCACCATCCACATACCCCTAATCTAACCCAAACCCCCCTTAAATAAACCTAACACTAAGCCCCTGAAGATCTCCCTACCTTGTCTTCACCACGCCGGGTTCACCGATCCGTCCACCGAAGTCTTGATCCAAGCCTCCAAAGTCTTGATCCAAGCCCAAGCAGGGGCTAAAGAGTGACGTCCATCCTCCGGCTGAAGTCTTGATCCAAGCGGGCAGAAGAGGACATCCGGACCGGCAAACATCTTCATCCAAGCCGCATCTTCTATGTTCTTCAATCCGATGACGACCAGCTGATCTTCAAGACCTCCAGCGCGGATCCATCCATTTTCACTGACGACTTCCCGACGAATGACGGTTCCTTTAAGGGACATCATCCAAGATGGCGTCCCTCGAATTCTGATTGGCTGATTGGATTCTATCAGCCAATCGGAATTAAGGTAGGAAAATTCTGATTGGCTCATGGAATCAGCCAATCAGATTCAAGTTCAATCCGATTGGCTGATGGAATCAGCCAATCAGATTGAGATCGCATTCTATTGGCTGTTCCGATCAGCCAATAGAATGCGAGCTCAATCTGATTGGCTGATCGGATCAGCCAGTCGGATTGAACTTGAATCTGATTGGCTGATTCCATCAGCCAATCAGAATTTTCCTACCTTAATTCCGATTGGCTAATAGAATCCTATCAGCCAATCGGAATTTGAGGGACGCCATCTTGGATGACGTCCCTTAAAGGAACCGTCATTCGTCGGGAAGTCATCGGTGAAGATGGATGGATCCGCGCTGGAGGTCTTGAAGATCAGCCGGTCGTCATCGGATTGAAGATCATAGAAGATGCGGCTTGGATGAAGATATTTGCCGGTCCGGATGTCCTCTTCTGCCCGCTTGGATCAAGACATAAGCCGGAAGATGGACGTCACTCTTCAGCCCCCGCTTGGGCTTGGATCAAGACTTCAGAGGCTTGGATCAAGACTTCGGTGGACGGATCGGTGAACCCGGCGTGGTGAAGACAAGGTAGGGAGATCTTCAGGGGCTTAATGTTAGGTTTATTTAAGGGGGGTTTGGGTTAGATTAGGGGTATGTGGGTGGTGGCTTGTAATGTGGGGGGGTATTGTATATTTTTTTTCCAGGCAAAAGAGCTGAATTCTTTGGGGCATGCCCCGCAAAGGGCCCTTGTAAGGGCTGGTAAGGTAAAAGAGCTTCTCTATTTTAATTTTAGAATAGGGTAGGGCATTTTTTTTTTATTTTGGGGGTCTTTGTTATTTTTATTAGGGGGCTTAGAGTAGGTGTAATTAGTTTTAAATTGTTGTAATATTTTTCTAATGTTTGTAAATATTTTTTTATTTTTTGTAACTTAGTTCTTTTTTATTTTGTTGTACTTTAGTTAGTTTATTTCATTGTATTTATTTGTAGGTATTGTATTTAGTTAATTTATTGATATTGTAGTGTTAGGTTTAATTGTAGATAATTGTAGGTATTCTATTTAATTAATTTATTGATAGTGTAGTGTTAGGTTTAATTGTAACTTAGGTTAGGATTTATTTTACAGGTAATTTTGTAATTATTTTAACTAGGTAGCTATTAAATAGTTATTAACTATTTAATAGCTATTGTACCTGGTTAAAATAAATACAAAGTTGCCTGTAAAATAAATATTAATCCTAAAATAGCTACAATATAATTATTATTTATATTTTAGCTATATTAGGGTTTATTTGACAGGTAAGTATTTAGCTTTAAATAGGAATAATTTATTTAATAAGAGTTAATTTATTTCGTTAGATAAAAATTATATTTAACTTAGGGGGGTGTTAGGGTTAGGGTTAGAATTAGCTTTAGGGGTTAATACATTTATTAGATTAGCAGTGAGCTCCGGTCGGCAGATTAGGGGTTAATAAGTGTAGGTAAGTGGCGGCGACGTTGGGGGCGGCAGATTAGGGGTTAATAAATAATACTTGAAGTTAGGTGTCGGTGATGTTAGGGAGGGTAGATTAGGGGTTAATACTATTTATTATAGGGTTAGTGAGGCGGGAGTGAGGCGGATTAGGGGTTAATTCATTTATTATAGTAGCGGTGCAGTCTGGTCAGCAGATTAGGGGTTAATAAGTGTAGGTAAGTGGTGGCGACGTTGGGGGCGGCAGATTAGGGGTTAATAAATAATAATATAGGTGTCACGGTATTAGGGGCAGCAGATTAGGGGTACATAGGGATAACGTAGGTCGCAGCAGTGTACGGAGCGGCAGATTAGGGGTTAAAAAAATTTAATAGAGTGGAGGCGATGTGGGGGGGCCTCGGTTTAGGGGTACATAGGTAGTTTATGGGTGTTAGTGTACTTTAGAGCACAGTAGTTAAGAGCTTTATAAACCGGCGTTAGCCCAGAAAGCTCTTAACTACTGACTTTTTTCTGTGGCTGGAGTTTTGTCGTTAGATTTCTAATGCTCACTTCAGCCAAGACTTTAAATAACGGCGTTAGAAAGATCCCATTGAAAAGATAGGATACGCAAATGATGTAAGGGGATCTGCGGTATGGAAAAGTCGTGGCTGCAAAGTGAGCGTTAGACCCTTTCCTGACTGACTCCAAATACCAGCGGGTGGTTAAAACCAGAGTTAGGAGCCTCTAACGCTGGTTTTGACGTCTACCGCCAAACTCTAAATCTAGGCCTATGAGTTTTGGTCGTATAGCTGTACCACTAGCCTTTTAGCCTGTAACGCAACTTCAGTCCAGCATTCTGAAAAATTACGTTTTTTCATGGGATTGTCATAGCGCTGTCATTACGAGTTTTGCCATAGTGCTGTCATAATGAGTTTTGCAGTGAGGCTAAAAAGCTTACATTCCAGCTTATACCGACACAGTCTGTTACTCAATCTGAGACCAGTAGTTATGAGTTTTATGCAACAAAACTGTTACATAAAACTCATAACTAAACTGTTACAAAGTACACTAAACACCCATCAACTACCTATTAACCCCCATTCCGCCGCCCTCCCGCATTGCAAACATTAAATTAAACTATTGGTAGTTACTTTTTAGAATAGTTTTTTTTAAGAATAAAGAGGTATAGGAATATGATTATTTTTATTTTTTTTGGTAATTTACACCTAGATTACGAGTTTTGCGTTTGTGTTTTAACGCTGGCAAAATGGCCATTTCAGCGTTAAAACAGCAACGCAGCCATTATGAGTTTTGGTGGTATAGCTGTACTGCTAGCCTTTTAGCCTGTAAAGCAACTTCAGTCTAGCACTCTGGACAATTACGTTTTTTCATGGGATTTTCATAGCGCTGTCATTATGAGTTTTGCCATAGTGCTGTCATTATGAGTTTTGCGGTGAGGCTAAAAAGCTTGCATTCCAGCTTATACCGACACGGTCTGTTACTCAATCTGAGACCAGTAGTTATGAGTTTTATGCAACAAAACTGTTACATAAAACTCATAACTAAACTGTTACAAAGTACACTAAACACCCATCAACTACCTATTAACCCCCATTCCGCCGCTCTCCCGCATTACAAACATTAAATTAAACTTAATAACCCCTAATCTGCCACTCCAGACATTGCAGCCACTAATAAAATTTATTAACCCCTATTCCGCCACTCCCTGACATTTTCCCGACTATACTAAAGTTATTAACCCCTATTCCCCCGCACCCCAACATTTTACACACTATAATAAAGATATTAACCCCTATTAACCTCTATTCTGCCGCTCCCCGACGTCGTTGACAATAAATAAAGTTATTAACCCCTAAACCTCTGGCCTCCCACATCACTGCCACTAAATAAACCTATTAACCCCTAAACCGCCGGCCCCCATATCGCAACAATCTAAATTAAACTATATTAACCCCTAAACTGAACCCTAACCTTAATGCTAACACCCCTTAATGTTAACATAATTAAAATAGACCCTAATTATTAACTAAATAATACCTATTTAAAACTAAAAACAAACATACCTGTGAAATAAAAATAAAACCTAAGCTAGCTACAATATAACTAATAGTTATATTGTAGCTATCTTACGCCTAGATTTAGAGTTCTGCGTTAGCCGTCAAAACCAGCGGGGCTCCTAACGCTGGTTTTGGGCTACCGCTGGTATTTAGAGTCGTGTAGGTAAAGGTCTAACGCTCACTTTGCAGCCGCGACTTTTCCATACCGCAGATCCCCCTATGCCATTTGCGTATCCTATCTTTTCAATGGGATCTTTCTAACGCCGGTATTTAGAGTCTTGGCTGAAGTGAGCATTAGAAATCTAAAGACAAGACTCCAGCTGCAGAGAAAAGCCAGGAGTTAAGAGCTTTCTGGGCTAACGCCGGTTCATAAAGCTCTTAACTACTGTGTTCTAAAGTACACTAACACCCATAAACTACCTATGTACCCCTAAATCGAGGCCCCCCCCCACATCGCCGCCACTCTAATAATTTTTTTTAACCCCTAATCTGCCGATCGCACACCGCCGCAACCTACATTATCCCTATGTATCCCTAATCTGCTGCCCCTAACACCACTATATTATATTTATTAACCCTTAATCTGCCCTCCCTAACATCACCGACACCTAACTTCAAGTATTAACCCCTAATCTGCCGACCGGACCTTGCCGCTACTCTAATAAATGTATTAACCCCTAAAGCTAAGTCTAACCCTAACCCTAACACCCCCCTAAGTTAAATGTAATTTTTATCTAATGAAATAAAATAAATCTTATTAAATAAATTATTCCTATTTAAAGCTAAATACTTACCTGTAAAATAAACCCTAATATAGCTACAATATAAATAATAATTGTATTGTAGCTATTTTAGGATTAATATTTATTTTACAGGCAACTTTGTATTTATTTTAACCAGGTACAATAGCTATTAAATAGTTAATAACTATTTAATAGCTACATAGTTAAAATAATTACAAAATTACTTGTAAAATAAATCCTAACCTAAGTTACAATTAAACCTAACACTACACTATCAATAAATAAATTTAATAAACTACCTACAATTATCTACAATTAAACCTAGCACTACACTATCAATAAATTAATTACATACAAATACCTACAAATAAATACAATTAAATAAACTAACTAAAGTACAAAAAATAAAAAAAGAACTAAGTTACAAAAAATAAAAAAATAACCTACAAACATTATAAAAATATTACAACAATTTTAAGCTAATTACACCTACTCTAAGCCCCCTAATAAAATAATAAAGCCCCCCAAAATAAAAAAATGCCCTACCCTATTCTAAAATAAAAATTGAAAAGCTCTTTTACCTTACCAGCCCTTAAAAGGGCTATTTGCGGGGCATGCCCCAAAGAATTCTGCTCTTTTGCCTGTAAAAAAAACATATAATACCACGCCAACATTGCAACCCACCCATTTCTATTGTATTGTTTTATTTCTATCGTACTGTTTGTAATATAATTTTACTCAAATTATTTTACACTTTATCTTGATTTCCAATACAGTGTAATTAGACTATAGGTAGAGCTGTCTAGCGCACTCTAATCTCGTATCTCTAATTACAACCCACCACCCACATACCCCTAATCTAACCCAAACCCCCCTTAAATAAACCTAACACTAAGCCCCTGAAGATCTCCCTACCTTGTCTTCACCACGCCGGGTATCACCGATCCGTCCAGAAGAGGGTCCGAAGTCTTCATCCAATCTGGGCGATGTCTTCATCCAAGCCCAAGCAGGGGCTGAAGAGGTCCATCATCTGGCTGAAGTTTTGATCCAAGCAGGGGCTGAAGAGGTCCATCATCCGGCTGAAGTCTTCTATCAAGCGGCATCTTCAATCTACTTTCTTCTGGCTCCATCTTCATCCCGCCGACACGGAACATCCATCCTGGCTGACTACTTCCCGACGAATGACGGTTCCTTTAAGGGACGTCATCCAAGATGGCGTCCATCGAATTCCGATTGGCTGATAGAATTCTATCAGCCAATCAGAATTAAGGTAGGAAAATTCTGATTGGGTGATGGAATCAGCCAATCATATTCAACTAGCTTAAGTTTATTTTTATTTAACAGGTTAGTTTGTATTTAATTTTAAAATTTTTGTTAATAATTTTAACTTTAGGTCTATTTTAATTATGTTAAAGTTAGGGGGTGTTAGGTTTAGGGTTAAGGCCACAGTTGCGGTTAGGGTTAGGTTAAGGGTTAGGTTTAGGGGTTAATATAGTTTAATTTAGGTTGTTGCGATGTGGGGGCCGGCGGTTTAGGGGTTAATAGGTTTATTTAGTGGCAGTGATGTGGGAGGCCAGAGGTTTAGGGGTTAATAACTTTATTTAGTGGCGGTGATGTCAGGCAGTGACGGAATAGGGGTTCATATCTTTATTCTAGTGTGGGCGATGTTGGGGTGTGGAGGGAATAAGGGTTAATAACTAGTGATGTCCCGAACAGTTTGCCCGCGAACGGTTCACAGCGAACATAGCAGGTTCGCGTTAGCTTTTGTGATTGAACACATGACTATGTTTGACCCACCCCTATGGGTTATCATTGAGGAAACTTTGACCCTGTATGTCACAGCCGTCTGACACATTAGAGCCAATCAACATCAGACACTCCCTCACTGACCCTCCCAGCTACTCGGAATCCGCCATTTTAGACTCATAAAGACCTTGCTTCTTAATGAGAGGACGTGTTGTGTTTTTGCTCCTGACATTAATAGGAAAAACATAGCTAGGCTAGTGTATTTAGTGTCCACTACAGTCCAGAAGGACTCCACTCATCTCTGCTGCAAGCACAGCACCCCAAAAAGCCCTTTTTAGGGCTATATTTCCTGCCGTTTTTTTTTTTCGTATTTTTTTTATTAGCATTTACCTGGCTTTCAGCCTGTGTGTTTAAGGCTCACAGCATATGCTGTGATTACTGCCACCACTGATATCTCCGTAACAACATTATTTTAAATTTAACTAACCAAAAATTTTAATTATTTTGCTAGTGTAATTTTTTTTCATTTTCTATCAGGCCTGTGTCACACAGCATATACTCTGGTTCATTGCTCTGTGCCAGCCACCAGTGTTAATGTCCGTTTATAACATTATTTTAAATTTACATTTTTTTATTTAAATCATTTTTCTAGTGTAATCTAATTACATTTACTATCAGGCCTGTGTCTGTCAGGCTCACTCAGCATTAATATACCTCATTTTTTTTCAGTCTTTTGGTTAATTGGTCTGTGCCAGGCAGCCACCCACCACTCATATCTTCTTCACCTTAATTTAAATATAAAAAAAAAGTTGAAATTTGTTTGATAGTGTAATCTAATATAATATAATTTTCTATCAGGCCTGTATGTTTTGCTGACATAGAGAGCCTACTGTGTTTACTTGCTGCCCTCCCTAGTCTATGAGCCATGACTCATATGTGTTTAACCTTTTTTTTTAATTCCCCCCCCAAAAAAAAAAAATTTAAATCGTTTTTTAGTGTAATCTAAAAGTATTCTATCAGGTGTGTGTGTATCTGACTTACAGAGCCTACTGTTTTTAATAGCTGCCCTCCCAAGGCTATCAGCCAAGACTCATATGTATGTGCTTAACCTTTTTCTTTAAATTCCCAAAAAAAGTCTTTAGATCATTATGCTAGTGTAATCTAATTTTATTTTCTATCAGACCTGTGTCTAACTGTCTATCTGACTTACACAGCATACTGTTGTTAATTGCTGCCCTATTTAGCAGCCAGCCAGTGCTCATATGTGCATTGCACTTCTTAACATAATTTTAATATTAAAATCTAATATTTTAAAATATTTTGCTAGTGTAATCTAACTTAATTTTCTATCAGGCCTGTTTTTGCCACTTACACAGCATACTGTGTTAAATTGCTGCCCTACCTACCATCCACAACTCATATCTGCCAGCCTGTGTGCCAGGCCCAACTAGCCAATTAGTGGCACCAATCATAATTCTTGTAAGAGTATCAAAAAAATTAAAAATCATAATTTTTTGTACTGCAAATATTCAGTCTACTATTGCCATTGAATTGCAGTTTCCTCCTGCCTGGCAGCCTGTGTGCCAGGCACAAACTAGTCAATTAGTGCTACCAATCCTAGTTGTTGTAAAAGTATTGTTAATCTTTAAAATTACAAATTGATCGCTTGTGATTCCTCAGTTTGCTTGTGCCATTGAATTGCACTTTCCTACTGCCTGCCAGCGTGTTTTCCAGGCCCAACTAGCCAATTAGTGGCACCAATAATAATTCTTGTAACAGTATATAAAAAAATAAAAATCATAATTTTTTGGACTGCAAATATTCAGTCTCCTAGTGCCATTGAATTGCATTTACCTCCTGCCTGCCAGCCTGTGTGCCAGGCCATCTTGCCAACTATTTACACCAATCATAATTGTTGTCACAGTATTGTTACTAATTAAAATTATTTTTTTTTTGATTGTTGATCTTAATCCTCAGTTTGCTCGTGCCATTGAATTGCACTTTTCTACTGCCTTCCAAGCCTGTGTGCCAGGCCTACTTTCAAAATATTTACACCAATCATATTTGTTGTCACAGTATTCTTAATAATTAAAAATTTTAATTTTTGGTAATAGTTGTTCTGAATCCTCAGTTTGCTCGTGCCATTGAATTGCACTTTCCTCCTGCCTTCCAGCCAGCTGTGTGCCAGGCCCACCTAGCCAATTATACCCAGCAATCATATTTCTTTTAACACTATTGCAAAAATTGTCAATCATCACTGTTTTGACTGTCAGTATTCAGTCTCCTAGTTTCCTTGAATTGCATTTACCGACAAAGGATAAGGTAACTGAGCGGCTACGACAACTACCGAAACACTTATATAAAAGTGAATTTTCTCGCAGCAAACAGATAAGCCCACCTAATAAGAGGAAACCAAAGCGGCATTTATTTAACCGCCAGCAGCTCATATAGAACTGCCACCAGCTTGATCTTGAAACTTAATCAAAACACTGGCATAGCGGCGTTTATTTAACCGCAATTATCTCACAAAAGTGATATCAAACAGATACACTTCAAGGTACTAATTTGTATACTTATATTATAGTGTGATAAAAATCGCACCAACATACCTCTACATTTGATATATAGTTGCCTAAGATAAGATCTCAAACTCAA
Organism: Bombina bombina; assembly: GCF_027579735.1. Classification (NCBI taxonomy): domain Eukaryota; kingdom Metazoa; phylum Chordata; class Amphibia; order Anura; family Bombinatoridae; genus Bombina; species Bombina bombina. Next base: position 874,390,453 of record NC_069501.1, on the reverse strand, counting down.
TTGCATAGCTGAACTTGAAACAAAGTATCCTATATGAACTATACAGCAACTATTGTTTTATCCACTATAAAATTGTATCTACAAACATTCTGTTAGAAATTACAACTTGTGATAAACCCAAAACTGTATAAATTATAAGATTTCAACGTTATTATTTTAATTTAATTTATTTTTTATATATTATGTACATTTTTATACATAGAGACACCGGTGTCATTTTTTAAACTTTGAAGGAATTGTAATAATTTTTGTTTAACTGTACTTTTAGCATCACTACTATTGGGTAAATTTACCATAATCAAATAAAGGATCATATTTATTTCTTAAATAGTTTCAACATCCATTTTTTCCAAAGGAGAATATAAAATTAGGACTCATCAAAACATTAACATATATTGAGCCCACATATTATCACACATATTTACAGTAAGACACATTGGGAATAGCAACTTGTTTTGCGCCACCAACTGCAACTAACTATAACTCTTTAAACTTTGGGATAAAGTTTACTTCAGGTGTGCTAGATTCCCCACCAGCTAGACAGTCTAAACCTACCAAACAATCAGTACTAGAAGTGTCTGTTTGTGCAGAGGACAGGACAGTCGCAGTGAAAAAGAAAGTAAGTTCACTCATAACCACCTGTCCACAGTACACTGAAATCTGCTATGATTTTACATTTACTAATCATTTGCCCCTGTAGACCTGCAGCTGTATATCTCAATATTATGGGTTATGTTTCTAAATATCTTTGTTTTTAGAAATATCTATAAGATTAACTACTTTCATTATGTCATTGTCACTCTAACTGGTATATGCAGTATAATCCCAAATATAACCATTTTTGCTACCAGTCCCTACTGTAATAGTCTGTTGTGTTCCACATGAGGTGCCCACACAATCATTGTGTTATTTATGTTTCAATATATAGTTATTTTCTTTCAACCTTTTGAAACTCGTTTATTTATGATGTTTTACCATTCACATATTTCTCCTTGTCCCTTTACACAGTTCTGTATACCTTCTGTATGTTCACCATCTCCCTCACTGACAGTCACTCACATCTATATTCTGACCCCATTCCCTGTATACATTGGTGTTGCTCTGTGCTGCCCTATAATCTCATATTTTACCCTCTTCTGTATAAAGCTGACCGGTTTCTGATGAGAGGGTTCAGGAGTTCCTTTTACAATAACTGGTTGTCACACTCTGCTAGGAGGAACTTTCCTGTGCCACAGTTTTTTGCCCCATCCCCCATTTTATACTCTCACTGATACTGGACTTTATTGGGTTTTCCTATGAAACAGAGGTTTTTGGTTATAAAATTGCTGTATGGTCTGCTATTGTCCTCGTGTACCTATTGTTAAGAAACCATTCTTCTAAATGCAGTAGCTGTCTTAGTGCAGGTGCAGTATAGCTGTATAAATATGACTGCATTCATATTGAGAGCATCTACCTGTGTTCTGTCCATTTATCATCCAGATTAGTAGAAGAGTGACAGAGATTGCAATAAACACATTAATCTGACAGAAAAAAAGTGTTTGCATTTCACCCAACAAAAAAAAATCTTAATTATTTTGATCTCAAATGTGTAATAGACTATTCTGGTTAATACTACTGTTCTTTCCATATTCTCTCTCTGGAAATGCTCTAATCCCTTACCTCTCTTTTTCTCTCTCTCTCTTTCTCTTGTGCTCTCTCTCTCTCTCTCCTCTGTCCTTCTCTCTCTCCTTCTCTCTCTGCTTCTCTCTCTCCTTTGCTCTCTTTCTCTCTCTCTTTCTCTCTTCTCTCTCTTTTTTCTCTCATTCTCTCTATCTCTTTCTCTCTCTTTCTCTCTCTCCTTCTCTCTCTTTCTTTCTCTCATTATCTTCTTTCTCTCCCTCTCTCTCTCTTTCTCTCCCCCTCTCTCTCTCTCCTTTTCACTCTTTCACTCTCTCTCTCTCTCCCTCTCTTTCTTTCTCTCTCTCCTTCTCTTTCCTTCTTTCTTTCTTTCTTTCTTTCTTTCTTTCTTTCTTTCTTTCTTTCTTTCTTTCTTTCTTTCTTTTTTCTCCTTATCTCTCTCTTTATCTCTCTGTTTCTCTCTATCTCTCTCTCTCTCTTTTTATCTCTCTTTCTCTCTCTCATGCTCTCTTTTTCTCTCTCTCATCCTCTCTTTTTCTCTCTTGCGCTCTCTCTCTCTCTCTTTCTCATTTGCGCTCTCTTTTTCTTTCTTTCTCTTGCAACAAAAGACGGGTGTAGGCTTAGGGGGGCTGCTATGCCTTGGTCCCAGTCCAGTCCTGGGTGTAATGCTAGTTCTCTGCATTTTATTGTTGAGTGTTGTGCTGACTGCATGCAGCCTACACAACATGAGGACATTATTACAGGCAGTTTCTTTTTTGGTGGTGGTGGGGGGAGGGATAGCCAAGGATTAGCACCAATGTTTTAGATGTATACTGATGTGTACAGACTCCAGGTTGTGGAATGGGGTTTTTATATGCAGGAGAGGAGCAGTGTCTGCCTGTTCTTGCTTTCCCAGCCTAACCTCATCAACAGTGCTAAATTGAGAACTTCTAAGTACATTTTTGAAAGGCTTTATACTGGGTTATTATGTCAGTATCTGTGCATATGCATCGTTATAGTAGTGTCTATTAGATGCAGTTATATGAAAATTGGTGGATACTGTCACTTCACATGTTTTCTCTAAAAAAAAATTCATTTAAAAAAAATGGGGGCGGAGTTGTGGGTGGGTTCTGGGCGGGGATGGTATGAGGTCTGGGCGGGGTTGGGGCAGGTTGGGGCGTGGAGACAGGGGGCCCCGTTTAGTCATCCTGCCTAGGGTCCTGCAATTGCTAGGGCTGGCCCTGTGCACCAGTCACTTGTTTGGCACAGAAATGATTAAAAGACCCTTTCCACTTTAACCAATTTGTAACAGTCTAGCCACTCCAGACAAACCTTTAACTTAGTTTGGTGGGTGCAAGGGTTAACAAACATCCTCTACTTTGTGCTATACCTAGAAAAAATGCCCAACATCTCCCTTTAATAACATCCACACTAAACTACCTTTAAGCTGCAACCACTTAAGGTTATAATATAGGAAGTCTTAAGCAAAAATCAGACTAACAAATTAAATCACATAATCCCATAATACAATTTAGCAAAGATTAATCTAAAAAACACAATCGGCTAGATTTAGAGTTTGGCGGTAGCCGTCAAAACCAGCGTTAGAGGCTCCTAACGCTAGTTTTGGGCTACCGCTGGTATTTGGAGTCAGTCAGGAAAGGGTCTAGCGCTCACTTTGCAGCCGCGACTTTTCCATACCGCAGATCCCCTTACGTCAATTGCGTATCCAATCTTTTCAATGGGATCTATCTAACGCCGGTATATAGAGTCTTGGATGAAGTGAGCGTTAGAACTCTAACGACAAAACTCCAGCCGCAGAAAAAAGTCAGGAGTTAAGAGCTTTCTGGGCTAACGCCGGTTTATAAAGCTCTTAACTACTGTGCTCTAAAGTACACTAACACCCATAAACTACCTATGTACCCCTAAACCGAGGTCCCCCCACATCGTCGCCACTCTATTAAATTTTTTTAACCCCTAATCTGTCGACCGCACACCGCCGCCACCTACATTATCTCTATGTACCCCTAATCTGCTGCCCCTAATGCCGCCGACACCTACATAATATTTATTAACCCCTAATCTGCCGCCCCCGCTATCGCTGACACCTGCATATTTTTTTAACCCCTAATCCGCCGCAACCTACATTATACCTATGTACCCCTAATCTGCTGCCCCTAACACAGCCGACCCCTATATTATATTTATTAACCCCTAATCTGCCGCCCCCAACGTCGCTTCCACCTACCTACAATTATTAACCCCTAATCTGCCGACCGGACCACACCGCTACTATAATAAATGTATTAACCCCTAAAACTAAGTCTAACCCTAACACTAACACTAACACCCCCCTAACTTAAATATAATTTTAATCTAACGAAATAAATTAACTCTTATTAAATAAATTATTCCTATTTAAATCTAAATACTTACCTGTAAAATAAACCCTAATATAGCTACAATATAAATTTTAATTATATTGTAGCTATTTTAGAATTAATATTTATTTTACAGGCAACTTTGTAATTATTTTAACCAGGTACAATAGCTATTAAATAGTTAATAACTATTTAATAGCTACCTAGTTAAAATAATTACAAAATTACCTGTAAAATAAATCCTAACCTAAGTTACAATTAAACCTAACACTACACTATCAATAAATAAATTAAATAAACTACCTACAATTATCTACAATTAAACCTAACACTACACTATCAATAAATAAATTAAATACAATACCTACAAATAAATACAATGAAATAAACTAACTAAAGTACAAAAAATAAAAAAGAACTAAGTTACAAAAAATAAAAAAATATTTACAAACATTAGAAAAATATTACAACAATTTTAAACTAATCACACCTACTCTAAGCCCCCTAATAAAATAACAAAGACCCCCTATTTAAAAAAATGCCCTACCCTATTCTAAAATTAAAATAGAAAAGCTCTTTTACCTTACCAGCCCTGAAAAGGGCCCTTTGCGGGGCATGCCCAAAGAATTCAGCTCTTTTGCCTGTAAAAAGAAAACATACAATACCCCCCCCAACATTACAACCCACCTCCCACATACCCCTAATCTAACCCAACCCCCCCCCCTTAAATAAACCTAACACTAAGCCCCTGAAGATCTTCCTACCTTGTCTTTACCATGCCAGGTATCACCGATCGCTCCAGGCTCCGAAATCTTCATCCAAGCCCAAGCGGGGGCTGGAGATCCATCATCCGGCTGAAGTCTTCTATCAAGCAACGGCTGAAGAGGTCCAGAAGAGGCTCCAAAGTCTTCATGCTATCCGGGCAGAAGAGTAGATCTGGGCCGGCAAACATCTTCTTCAAAGCGGTGACAAGTGGCTCCATGTTGAAGACCTCCGTTGCAGATCCATCCTCTTCTTGCGATGTCCTAAGTCCGAATAATGGTTCCTTTTAATGACGTCATCAAAGATGGCGTCCCTCGAATTCCGTTTGGCTGATAGGATTCTATCAGCCAATCGGAATTAAGGTAGGAAAAATCTGATTGGCTGATGGAATCAGCCAATCAGATTCAAGTTCAATCCGATTGGCTGATCCAATCAGCCAATCAGATTGAGCTCGCATTCTATTGGCTGATCGGAACAGCCAATATGATGCGATTTAAATCTGATTGGCTGATCGGATCAGCCAATAGGATTGAACTTGATTCTGATTGGCTGATTCCATCAGCCAATCAGAATATTTCTACCTTAATTCCGATTGGCTGATAGAATCCTATCAGCCAATCGGAATTCGAGGGACGCCATCTTGGATGACGTCATTTAAAGGAACCGTCATTCGTCGTTCAGTCGTCGGCCAGGATGGATGTTCCGCGGTGGAGGTCTTCAGGATGCTGCCGCTTCGCTCCGGATGGATGACGCTTGGATGAAGACTTCAATCGGATGGAAGACCTCTTCTGCCCCGCTTGGATGAAGACTTCATCTGGATCATGGACCTCTTCAGCCCCCCGCTTGGGCTTGGATCAGGACATCGGAGGAGCTCTTCTGGACGGATCGGTGTGATACCCGGTGAGGTGAAGACAAGGTAGGATGATCTTCAGGGGCTTAGTGTTAGGTTTATTTAAGGGGGGTTTGGGTTAGATTAGGGGTATGTGGGTGGTGGGTTGTAATGTTGGGGGGCTTGGGTATAGTATGTTTTTTTTTACAGGCTAAAGAGCTGTATTTCTTGGGGCATGTCCCGCAAAGGGCCCTGTTCAGGGCTGGTAAGGTAAAAGAGCTTTGAACTTTAGTAATTTAGAATAGGGTAGGGCATTTTTTTTTATTTTGGGGGGCTTTGTTATTTTATTAGGGGGCTTAGAGTAGGTGTAATTAGTTTAAAATTGTTGTAATATTTTTCTTATGTTTGTAAATATTTTTTTATTTTTTGTAACTTAGTTCTTTTTTATTTTTTGTACTTTAGCTAGTTTATTTAATTGTATTTATTTGTAGCAATTGTATTTAATTAATTTATTGATAGTGTAGTGTTAGGTTAATTGTAGATACTTGTAGGTAGTTTATTTAATTAATTTATTGATAGTCTAGTGTTAGGTTTAATTGTAACTTAGGTTAGGATTTCTTTTACAGGTAAATTTGTAATTATTTTAACTATTTTAGCTATTAAATAGTTCTTAACTATTTAATAGCTATTGTACATGGTTAAAATAAATACAAAGTTACCTGTAAAATAAATATTAATCCTAAAATAGCTATAATATAATTATAATTTATATTGTAGCTATATTAGGATTTATTTTACAGGTAAGTATTTAGCTTTAAATAGGAATAATTTATTTAATAAGAGTTAATTAATTTCATTAGATTTAAATTATATTTAACTTAGGGGGGTGTTAGTATTAGGGTTAGACTTAGCTTTAGGGGTTAATCCATTTATTAGAATAGCGGCGAGATTCGGTCGGCAGATTAGGGGTTAATAATTGAAGTTAGGTGTCGGCGATGTTAGGGAGGGCAGATTAGGGGTTAATACTATTTATTATAGGGTTAGTGATGCGGATTAGGGGTTAATAACTTTATTATAGTAGCGCTCAGGTCCGGTCAGCAGATTAGGGGTTAATAAGTGTAGGCAGGTGGAGGCGACGTTGAGGGGGGCAGATTAGGGGTTAATAAATATAATACAGGGGTCGGCGGTGTTAGGGGCAGCAGATTAGGGGTACATAAGTATAACGTAGGTGGCGGTCGGCAGATTAGGGGTTAAAAATTTTTTTTCGAGTGTCGGCGATGTGGGGGGACCTTGGTTTAGGGGTACATAGGTAGTTTATGGGTGTTAGTGTATTTTAGAGCACAGTAGTTAAGAGCTTTATAAACCGGCGTTAGCCCAGAAAGCTCTTAACTACTGACTTTTTTCCTGCGGCTGGAGTTTTGTCGTTAGATGTCTAACGCTCACTTCAGAAACGACTCTAAATACCGGAGTTATAAAAATCCCATTGAAAAGATAGGATACGCAATTTACGTAAGGGGATCTGCGGTATGGAAAAGTCGCGGCTGGAAAGTGAGCGTTAGACCCTATTTTGAGTGACTCCAAATACCGGCGGTAGCCTAAAACCAGCGTTAGGAGCCTCTAACGCTGGTTTTCACGGCTACCGCCAAACTCCAAATCTAGGCCATGGACAGTTAAAATGGATCCATGAGGGAATATTACAGTATTTTTAATTCATTGTATTAATCTGAGTTGTAAACCATTGTAAAAATAATACCAGTTTTTAGCAGAGAAGTGATAACACATAGCCACCGTTATCCATTTTATGTTTTTTATATGTTTTATATTGTTCTAGCAATGGAATAATTTTATATCTATAATGTAATAAATATTGATTTAATTTTGCATTTGAGTTTCAGACCCTGCCTTATTTGTTGGCGCTTTGATAGTTAACTGATAGTTTGAAGATTTGTTTATTGACCACTAGGGGACAATTTATCTTTGCTAGGGGTCAGTGCAATAGGCGCTAGGTGATCTTTTTATCTATTCTGTTTTTATCATTGAGTGGACAGGTTCACCAATGACTAGTGAAAAATGTCCCACCATGATTATATGTACTTATTATTGCTTGGGGTATGCAAACGTGTATTATATAATCTTGTTTTTCAAACTTGGAGTTTCAAGTTGCATTTTTGATTGCCTTATGATGTGTTTTTCAGTCATATTGTGTCAATTAATTATTTTCACCAGTTATTTCTAAAACTGCTCATTGCACTTAGAGGTAAGGAAAATATGTGAAAGACAAGAGGACAATACAAAGACTATATAATATTTATTGATAATAGTGCATTCAATTATATTCTTTTAGGTTAAGAATTTTATCATTTATATGTAGGATATCTTTATCAAATAATATACAATGGATTTTTAAATTATTTTTTACAGTTCCCTTCTCATTTTGTGCATAATTATTTCAAGTTTCACTTACAAAAGACACATAGGCCTAGATTTAGAGTTCGGCGGTAGCCGTCAAAACCAGCGTTAGAGGCTCCTAACGCTGGTTTTGGCCGCCCGCTGGTATTTGGAGTCAGTGATTAAAGGGTCTAACGCTCACTTTTCAGCCGCGACTTTTCCATACCGCAGATCCCCCTACGCCATTTGCGTAGCCTATCTTTTCAATGGGATCTTTCTAACGCTGGTATTTAGAGTCGTTTCTGCAGTGAGCGTTAGAGCTCTAACGACAAGATTCCAGCCGCCTGAAAATAGCAGGAGTTAAGAGCTTTCTGGCTAACGCCGGTTTATAAAGCTCTTAACTACTGTACCCTAAAGTACACTAACACCCATAAACTACCTATGTACCCCTAAACCGAGCTCCCCCCACACCGCCGCCACTCGATTAAAATTTTTAACCCCTAATCTGCCGACCGCCACCTACGTTATACTTATGTACCCCTAATCTGCTGCCCCTAACCCCGCCGACCCCTGTATTATATTTATTCACCCCTAACCTGCCCCCCACAACGTTGCCGCCAGCTACTTACAATAATTAACCCCTAATCTTCCGACCGCAAATCGCCGCCACCTACGTTATCCCTATGTACCCCTAATCTGCTGCCCCTAACCCCGCCGACCCCTATATTATATTTATTAACCCCTAATCTGCCCCCCTCAACGTCGCCGACACCTGCCTACACTTATTAACCCCTAATCTGCCGAGCGGACCTGAGCGCTACTATAATAAAGTTATTAACCCCTAATCCGCCTCACTAACCCGATCATAAATAGTATTAACCCCTAATCTGCCCTCCCTAACATCGCCGACACCTACCTTCAATTATTAACCCCTAAACTTCCGATCGGAGCTCACCGCTATTCTAATAAATGTATTAACCCCTAAAGCTAAGTCTAACCCTAACACTAACAACCCCCTAAGTTAAATATAATTTTTATCTAACGAAATTAATTAACTCTTATTAAATAAATTATTCCTATTTAAAGCTAAATACTTACCTGTAAAATAAATCCTAATATAGCTACAATATAAATTATAATTATATTATAGCTATTTTAGGATTAATATTTATTTTACAGGCAACTTTGTAATTATTTTAACCAGGTACAATAGCTATTAAATAGTTAAGAACTATTTAATAGTTACCTAGTTAAAATAATAACAAATTTACCTGTAAAATAAATCCTAACCTAAGTTATAATTAAACCTAACACTACCCTATCAATAAAATAATTAAATAAACTACCTACAATTACCTACAATTAACCTAACACTACACTATCAATAAATAAATTAAACACAATTGCTACAAATAAATACAATTAAATAAACTAGCTAAAGTACAAAAAATAAAAAAGAACTAAGTTACAGAAAATAAAAAAATATTTACAAACATAAGAAAAATATTACAACAATTTTAAACTAATTACACCTACTCTAAGCCCCCTAATAAAATAACAAAGCCCCCCAAAATAAAAAATTCCCTACCCTATTCTAAATTAAAAAAGTTACAAGCTCTTTTACCTTACCAGCCCTGAACAGGGCCCTTTGCGGGGCATGCCCCAAGAATTTCAGCTCTTTTGCCTGTAAAAGAATAAATACAATACCCCCCCCCCCCAACATTACAACCCACCACCCACATACCCCTAATCTAACCCAAACCCCCCTTAAATAAACCTAACACTAAGCCCCTGAAGATCTTCCTACCTTGTCTTCACCATCCAGGTATCACCGATCCGTCCTGGCTCCAAGATCTTCATCCAACCCAAGCGGGGGTTGGCGATCCATAATCCGGTCCAGAAGAGGCTCCAAAGTCTTCCTCCTAACCGGCAAGAAGAGGACATCCGGACCGGCAAACATCTTCTCCAAGCGGCATCTTCGATCTTCTTCCATCCGGTGCGGAGCGGGTCCATCTTGAAGCAGGCGACGCGGATCCATCCTCTTCTTCCGATGTCTCCCGACTAATGACGGTTCCTTTAAGGGACGTCATCCAAGATGGCGTCCCTCGAATTCCGATTGGCTGATAGGATTCTATCAGCCAATCGGAATTAAGGTAGGAATTTTCTGATTGGCTGATGGAATCAGCCAATCAGAATCAAGTTCAATCCGATTGGCTGATCCAATCAGCCAATCAGATTGAGCTCGCATTCTATTGGCTGTTCCGATCAGCCAATAGAATGCGAGCTCAATCTGATTGGCTGATGGGATCGGCCAATCGGATTGAACTTGATTCTGATTGGCTGATTCCATCAGCCAATCAGAAAATTCCTACCTTAATTCCGATTGGCTGATAGAATCCTATCAGCCAATCGGAATTCGAGGGACGCCATCTTGGATGACGTCCCTTTAAGGAACCGTCATTAGTCGGGAGACATCGGAAGAAGAGGATGGATCCGCGTCGCCTGCTTCAAGATGGACCCGCTCCGCACCGGATGGAAGAAGATCGAAGATGCCGCTTGGAGAAGATGTTTGCCGGTCCGGATGTCCTCTTCTTGCCGGATAGGAGGAAGACTTTGGAGCCTCTTCTGGACCGGATTATGGATCGCCAACCCCCGCTTGGGTTGGATGAAGATCTTGGAGCCAGGACGGATCGGTGATACCTGGATGGTGAAGACAAGGTAGGAAGATCTTCAGGGGCTTAGTGTTAGGTTTATTTAAGGGGGGTTTGGGTTAGATTAGGGGTATGTGGGTGTTGGGTTGTAATGTTGGGGGGGGGGGTATTGTATGTTTTTTTTTACAGGCAAAAGAGCTGAAATTCTTGGGGCATGCCCCGCAAAGGGCCCTGTTCAGGGCTGGTAAGGTAAAAGAGCTTGTAACTTTTTTAATTTAGAATAGGGTAGGGAATTTTTTATTTTGGGGGGCTTTGTTATTTTATTAGGGGGCTTAGAGTAGGTGTAATTAGTTTAAAATTGTTGTAATATTTTTCTTATGTTTGTAAATATTTTTTTATTTTCTGTAACTTAGTTCTTTTTTATTTTTTGTACTTTAGCTAGTTTATTTAATTGTATTTATTTGTAGCAATTGTGTTTAATTTATTTATTGATAGTGTAGTGTTAGGTTAATTGTAGGTAATTGTAGGTAGTTTATTTAATTATTTTATTGATAGGGTAGTGTTAGGTTTAATTATAACTTAGGTTAGGATTTATTTTACAGGTAAATTTGTTATTATTTTAACTAGGTAACTATTAAATAGTTCTTAACTATTTAATAGCTATTGTACCTGGTTAAAATAATTACAAAGTTGCCTGTAAAATAAATATTAATCCTAAAATAGCTATAATATAATTATAATTTATATTGTAGCTATATTAGGATTTATTTTACAGGTAAGTATTTAGCTTTAAATAGGAATAATTTATTTAATAAGAGTTAATTAATTTCGTTAGATAAAAATTATATTTAACTTAGGGGGGTGTTAGTGTTAGGGTTAGACTTAGCTTTAGGGGTTAATCCATTTATTAGAATAGCGGTGAGCTCCGATCGGAAGTTTAGGGGTTAATAATTGAAGGTAGGTGTCGGCGATGTTAGGGAGGGCAGATTAGGGGTTAATACTATTTATGATAGGGTTAGTGAGGCGGATTAGGGGTTAATAACTTTATTATAGTAGCGCTCAGGTCCGCTCGGCAGATTAGGGGTTAATAAGTGTAGGTAGGTGTCGGCGACGTTGTGGGGGGCAGATTAGGGGTTAATAAATATAACATAGGGGTCGGCGATGTTAGGGCAGCAGATTAGGGGTACATAGGGATAACGTAGGTGGCGGCGTTTTACGGAGCGGCAGATTAGGGGTTAAAAAAAATATGCAGGGGTCAGCGATAGCGGGGGCGGCAGATTAGGGGTTAATAAGTGTAAGATTAGGGGTGTTTAGACTCTGGGTACATGTTAGGGTGTTAGGTGCAGACGTAGGAAGTGTTTCCCCATAGGAAACAATGGGGCTGCGTTAGGAGCTGAACGCTGCTTTTTTGCAGGTGTTAGGTTTTTTTTCAGCTCAAACAGTCCCATTGTTTCCTATGGGAGAATCGTGCACGAGCACGTTTTTGAGGCCGGCCGCGTCCGTAAGCAACTCTGGTATCGAGAGTTGCATTTGCGGTAAAAATGCTCTACGCTCCTTTTTTGGAGCCTAACGCAGCATTTGTTTTAACTCTCGATACCAGAGTTAAATTTATGGTGCGGCCAGAAAAAAGCCCGCGGAGCGTTAACAGCCCTTTTACCGCCGAACTCCAAATCTAGGCCATAGGGATCAATCACAATCTAGTGGTGATTTGATCCCCCATAGGTCTTTTGCTTTCTTTAGAAATTGATTTTCACGTTTCTTGGATGATCTTAATGCAAAATCAATTTGCTTATTACAAGCCCACAGTTGTGAATACCTTTAAACAGAAAAGGCCTTTATGTATGTAAGGTACATGTTTTCAAAATAAAAACTGGGCAGTCAGTTGAAACTGACTGATAAGATAGCCCATTCACACCTCTTAAAGTTACAGTAAAGATCTATTCAAATATTCCATATTGTAATCTGAACCCATCTTCAACACTGATGAACATATAAATGCCATATGTAACTTTACATGATTGGCACACTTCAATAGTCACACCAGTACACCAATATTTACAAATATAGTGTTTAAATCATTATTTTCTCATCTGATTTAAAGTTACACTAGCATTTTTCACTAACAGTACTTGCATCTTCAAAACCAGGCTTTAAAATAGCATCACACAATTGAAAGTTCCATAGGAACCTATTGCAATCTGTTTCCATCTGCACCACTGCTAAACCATTTGCATTCCTTTGTATGTTGGCCCAAACGGCTCACTGTGCACCATTTTTTTTTTCTTTTTAAGTATTCACAATTACTGTTTAACAAAAAAATTTTACCTGTTTGTTAAAGGATGGTTTCCATTTTGGTGTGTTCTTAAAACAAGATGGCAACTATTAGTTTCTATTGAAAGGATTTTTAATATATATTTTATTCTGGATTTTAAAAGAACTGAAACTTCAAATGAGATTGCACCTTTGTAATCGTTTTTTATAGGGGATATGCCTTCAAACTCTCTAAGTCCAAACACGGACACAACAGTGCATTTTAAAGTACCTGAATCTACATTGAACTCCTAAACAGTACATTTCCTTCATGATCATGAGTTATTTAATGTAGGAGCAAAAACTTTGAAATGCACTTTGGTGAGTTGAACCCAATAAATATGTAAATGTGTGCCCTGTCCACTATATACAGCCTCTACAGCAGTGATGAATAAAGCTTTAATGTATGTTAATAGACTTCTACAATTTATTGTTTCACCATGTCAGAGTGTTTTGCACATGTGCAAGATAATACACTGTTTACAAATAGCCTTAGAATAGTTGTAAAGATGCACAAACTGCCCTTTCGAGAACTTATCAAGTGCTTTGATGTGTTGAATTTGAAAAGTCAAAATTGGATTTGAAAAGGTGTTGAAAAGTTTCTCAAAATGGATTGTGATCCCCAAGAACTTTTAATCCCCATAGGAGACAAAATACGTGTTTGGGTGGGATAAGGAGCTGAAAACACTCTACTATTGTGTAGCCAAAAAAGCCTGAGAGAATAGTTTCTAATCAAGGATATATAGTTTTATATTTGGTTTTCTTTTTGTTCTTAAATACAATTTGTATCTTTTTTTGCATTCTAATATGTTAATTAGGAGGTCATTCACTCTTTGAGTGCTAAGCTGAATTCTATATTTTTCTGTTTTTTACTATTTAAAAAAAAACTTTTTTTAAAAACTTTTTTCTTTTTCCCTGCAGATCCCCAAGACTTATACCATTAGAAAGGTTAGGCGATTACCGTTCCAATGGTAGGTCTTGGGGGTCTGTAGCTGCTTAGATCCCTGAGATATAGGTTTCTAAGAAGCATGCCCCCTTTCCCTATACTTTGTATGGACAATTTTAAATAAAGTTGTGCGGTGACGTCATCACATCATTGCGCGTGACGTCACCACACGTAACGGGAAGCCCCGACGATGCTTGTCACTATGCAGGCCGGGGTAGGAGCTGGTGGGGGCCCCCAGACTGGAAAAAAGTAGTTGAGTGATAATGAGCTCTGAGCTATCATTAGCACTCAAGGGGTTAATGCAATACTTTTTCAGAATTGTATTAACAGCTAGCCCAAAAAATATTATGAGTGAGATTCCATTAATACCTAGAAAAGCATGCTCAAGTATTAATGGGTACCCAGAGGTGCATATACTGCAATGTATAACTAGACAGAAAGAAAAAAGTGTACTTTGTTCAGCAAAACCACTCATATACCACCACAAACTGTAACCAACTAGTACTGTAATTGCAATCTAATTTATTATTTTTATATTTGTTACTGTTGTTTTTTGTTTTTATTATTATTATTATTATTATTATTATTATTGAGTAAACTCTGATGATGAATGACAGTATGATGAACAATCACTGTTTCCATGGTGTTTAGACAAGAAGTATATTAGTTCTGTAGCATTGTTATGATCATAAGTGCAACATAACAGTTTTCCTTATCTTCATTCTTTAGAGCTAAGAGAATTGTTTGTTATGCAAATTTTGTAGAAAACAGAATTAAATAAACATATTTTAAGTATGAACAAAGGTATTACCACAACAGTATTCTACACCAATGTATACTAAGCAGTAATAAAACGACCATGAGAATTTTTCATAAACTAAGAAACTAGATGGTTAAATTAAACATTCACATGTTGCCATTCAAAATCAATAAAGATAAAAAAAAGAAATCAAATGTCAGATTATAATGAATGACAATAAAATAGACAAGCTTGAGTAAAAAAATCAACAATATGCTTACAGGAAGCTGAATAATCTAGATTATAATTTAAAATAAAATATTATGGGGTCGATTTATGAAGCAGCGGATGCTGCTTCCGACCCACTCCACTTCAGGTCTGCTTGAAGTGGAAGTTCAGAAGCAGAAGTCCTAAAACCACTGCTTCTTAACTCATCCACCACCTTTGAGGTAGCGTACAGCAATCAGCTCGATTGAATACAATCGGGTTGATTGACACCCCCTGCTAGCGGCCGATTGGCCGCAAATCTGCAGGGGGCGGTATTGCACCAGCGGTTCACAAGAACTGCTGGTGCAATGATAAATACCGACAGTGTATGCTGTTGGCATTTATCTATATGCAGCGGACATGATCTGCTATATCGGATCATGTCCACTCGCACCTATATAAATTGACCCCTATATCTCTTCTGAATATAATAGTGGTCAATATATTTTGTAATTCCAAGGTTAGACATTCAAATTAATTATAACAAGATCATGAAGAATACCACTATTAATCTTCATTTAAAGGGAGACAAATCAGCACTTCATCTTGCTATGTACATCACTAAAAATATAATTAACTTTAAGGTTTCAATATAGTGCTCTTCAGGAGGAGGACTCTTGGGGCAGTAATAGAGAGTTGACGTCACTAACCCCTGACCTTGAAATCCTGGATGGTGATAGAAGGAATGATGCCACTCATATTTGCAGATTGAAGTAGATTAGAACCATAATGAAAGATGAAAAAAATAATCACAGGTGGCTGAATGGAGTAAAGTAACTACAAAGATAATGTGCAGAGTCCAGAAGAGTTTTGTGAGATGCACAATGTTGTTTCCGGTAGTGAGCTGCAATGCCAAGGACAGGAAGTGTTACATAATCATATATAATATTTTAAACTGAGCACAAACAGTATTGGAGAAGAGAGAGACAGAGGAATAAATATTTAGAAACAGATTTAATGTGCGATAGTGAATCTTTAATAGCAGTGTAGATGTAAAATAGTAAAGTAGCTGAACTATAGCTGATAACAAAAAATGCAATAGCAAACACACTTAGAGTATATATAGAAAAAGCATACTAAAAAAAATCATAGATATTTTTTTTTTGTTTCATATTTAATTGCAGACCTCACACAGGCATATGACAGACATTTAATGAGATCCACCACCTAGGACGACACTGCAAATCAAAGCCCTGAACATATAATCAGATACAGAGCACAATATGGATTTTTCACAGCATTATGTCTCACTAATGCCAGATTTCCAAGATGATTATGGAAAAGCCATTTATTCTCAGAATAATTTATAAGTTGAATTTAAAAACAATCAGCAAGATTACAAATTTTGCGGTACGGCTATACCGCTGAAAAATTGTCCACCGCGCACGGAATATGCAGGTCTCCCGTATTATGGCTATATCGCTAGCATTTTAGCCTTTACGCAACTCTCCATTCCACACTCAAAAAATGACATTTGAGTGTGGAATTTTGAGGTCTCCTGTAGGGGTTAATAGGTTTATTTAGGTGTCAGGGATGCGGGGGGGGTTATGAGTTAATAGTTTTATTTAGTATCTGCAATGTCGGGGGGTGGCGGATTAGGGGTTAATAGTTTTATTTAGTGTCTGCAATGTCAGGGGGGGTGGCAGATTAGGAAAGTTTAGACTAGGGGGTATATTTAACATAGTGCGAATGGCCATCATATGATGTAGCGTATCATGTCCGCTGCACATTAATATATGCCGACAGCATATGCTGTCAGCATTTATCATTGCACCAGCAGTTCTTGTGAACTGTTGGTGAAATGCCGCCCCCAGCAGATTTGCGGCCAATCGGCCGCTAGCAGGGGGTGTCCATCAACCCGATCGTATTTGATTGGGTTGATTTCTGTCCGCGGCCTCAGAGCAGGTGGACAAGTTATGGAGAAGCCGGAAACAAGGGTCATCAAGCTCTATACGGAGCTTGATAAATCAGCCCCTAGGGATTTATTTTAGTTTGGTATTTACATAACTTTCTTTTCCCCATAGACATCAATGGGGATTGCGTTATAGCGAACGCCATTCCGTTATTACACCTGTTATTTTTTTTCTAACACTTTAATGTCTATGAGAGAAAAAGTGCACGAGTACGTAAAGTCAGTCCTTGGCATTTGTGTGTTATGGAGCTTAACGCACTATATCGCACAACACAAAAAGGTTTTTGTGTAACTTGTAATAGCAGCACTATGGAAAATGAGATACCACTCATATTTGTGCGTTATTTACGCACCGGGTTTAGTGCAAAATGTGTAATCTTGGTGTATATTTCTTACTTAAAGACTCTATGGTCAAGAATACCAAAATTCAATATAATCAATAAGTAATAGAAAGGAAAAAAAGAGTAAACTTAGTAAATGCTGTATACCAATATTTAATCTAAGAATATATATATATATATATATATATATATATATATATATATATATATAAAAGTGCCAATATTTAATCTAAGAATATATACTATATATATATATATATATATATATATTCTTAGATTAAATATTGGCACATATTTGCATACATGGGTCAAAAGATTTGCCCAAGAGCTAGTGGTCCCATGAAATCTCTTGGTCGCCCACTTTTTAAACTCCAAATTGTAATACATAGTTATACACTTTTATTACACATTTGTATTTAGAATAAAACACTTTGCATATAATTATACATATATTAATAGTATAAACGTATACTAAACGTTTATACTAAACATTTCTTACCTAAAAAAAAGTCGTTTCTTCTTCAGATGCCACCTAGCTAAGGCAGGAATAGACAGGCACACAGACATTCATGGACAGACACACACCCCTCACACACACACACACTCCTTCACACACACACACACACACACACACCTTCACACATACACACACACACATTTTCACACACACCTTCACACACACACACACCTTCACACACACACACACACACACACACACACACACATATTCACACACACACCTTCACACACACACCTTCCCCCACACACACCCCTTACAAATGCACACCTCTTCACACACACACACACACACACACACACACCCTTTTCTATATAGTTATGTGAAGTAAATGCTGCTTTGTCCCTTTTAGGTATACCCAAGTCTAACTCACCAGTGTCTGATGGAACAGCTGTTACTGAGGCCCAACCATTGCTTGGTTTAAATAAAACGTGCCCAAAATATATCAGTCATGGTCTGTAACTACATATTTAATAGCAGAATCACATCACAAGATAGTTTTGGGACATCTCACTTACCCATAGCTAGAATTATTCATACACACACATACACACACACACACATACACAAACACCACACACACACACTACACACATACACACACCACATATCCACAACACACATCCACGCACCACACATCCACACACACATATACACACACACAATCCACACACAAACACACACAAACACACACACATACACATACCACACACACACATAAACACAGCATACAAACACACACAAGATTAATGATATGCAGACAAAGTGCTCGCTGAACATTTGCTAAACATGTTAGGACAGCTTCTTCACACCTTCACAAACAAGAGTCATAAAGAGACATAAAACTTCAAAACATTCTTTTGTGAATTTAAAAATTATCTGTTTAAAAACCTTGATCACCAGACAGGTCTGCAATGTTGCTGCCAACATCTTTTCCAACCAAAAACAAGTTATGAAAACTAAGTTTAGTGTTACTCCTGCAATAGAGGATGTTAGCAGCATTAAAATAATTGTATGTAATTAGGGCCCTGCAATAAATTAACACAATACGCAAGATTTATATAAAACCAGATTCATAAAATTAAAGCTTATTACATTGCCAAGTAGAACAGAAGACTGCAGAAAGCACAAAACCAAATAACCTTAATAAGTGGGTTAGGAAAACAAAACTTACAATTGTTCCTGTGGTTTTATATAGCAAATATGTTGTCCCTCGTGCTTAATAACCCAGATCATAAAATACACATGAAAACAGCTGCTTGCTAGTAACTACTAACACAAACAGAATCTTCTGTGTCACATAGTTGCAAATCAATCTTAGTTTTGTCACAGGATGCACCACACATACACACACAACACATATACACACTTCACACATAGACACACACGACACACACTTTAATATACAAAGAACTCCCTCCTGACATGCTGCCTGCGATTCCAGCAGCAGTGTCTCTGGGGCAGGACAGCACAGCTCCTATTTGTTGAATGTTTGTTGAATGGCTGTGCACAGGTTACACACACACAAAAAAAACAAAAAACATTTTAAATTAATTTTAAAATTATATGTGCACAGAAAAAAATGCTTTCCTGTCACAAGTTGCACAGACTAATTTTATAGTCCTTCCAGACCAAAACAAGAAGAAGATAAAACAGACAACTCCTATCCAGCAACAGACTTTTAATACAACATTTAATTAATATAACCAGTGAGCAGAATACCCCAAGAAAAGCTATAATCTAATCATATAAAATGCATCAAACCTATCCCTATTCATACACAAGTGATCCCAAATCTATAGCACTCTCTTTATACTTACCACTAGTGAAGGTGTATGTAGCTGAACACCTTTGTAATTCTAGCTAAGGAAAATTGGCATGATACAGACTAGGGGGCCGATTTATGAAGACCCGTATTCAGCATAATGCTGCTGTTTCCATGCGAGCCTTTAGACCCGCTGGAAACAGGAGTTAAGAAGCAGCGGTCTTAAGAATGCTGCTTCTTAACTCGTCCGCTGCCTCTGAGGCTGCGGACATCAATCTGCCCAATCGCATACGATCGGGTTGATTGACACCCTATGCTAGTGGCCGCAAATCAGCAGGGGGCAGCATTGCACAAGCAGTTTACCAGAACTGCTTATGCAATGTTAAATGCCAACAGCGTATGCTGTCGCATTCAGCGATGTCTGGCGTACATGATACACTACAGCTTATCATGTCCGCCAGACATTGATAAATCAGACCCTTGGTCTAACATAAGGGGCATGGTTACATTTATGTGCAACTAACATTGACGTGCCGGTCTTTGCACCTTAATGACAACCATGCATTATTGACTCCTTGAAGCAAAAGTGCTTACTGAACTATTTCCATGCTTTCCCTGCAGAGTGGAAATTGAAATAATGTCAGAACAATGTCTTGAGGTAACCAGCAAAATGCCGGTATTTGAATTAATTATCATAAATGCTGATG
Organism: Bombina bombina; assembly: GCF_027579735.1. NCBI lineage: Eukaryota > Metazoa > Chordata > Amphibia > Anura > Bombinatoridae > Bombina > Bombina bombina. Next base: position 874,370,345 of record NC_069501.1, on the reverse strand, counting down.
TGAGTCTACTCATGGTAAAAGGGTATAGAGTAGTTCAGTTTGGTGTGCAGCACTACTTGAAATCATATGGTGATGAAATAGTGCATATTTTAAGGTGCTTTAACACTGAACTGAATGCTGTTTGGCTAACCAGTGCTACAGATTAACATTGGAAACCTTTGTTTATTAGGGTTTTTGCACAAACAAACTTTTTTGGTGGTCATTTATGTTGACTACTTTGAATTGTGAAAGGTTTGCTGCATTTCATATAATTACATTATAGTTGTTCTGGGGATATTCTCCTCACTGGTTATGTTTATTAAATTTTTTAAAGCCATTTGCTGGATAGCAGTTGTCTGTTTTTAAATCTTCTTGTTTTCCAATTTTTGTACTGCACTCCCCGTGCACGAAGGGAGGTGTAATTAATTTTTTTGAAACACCGTTCCTTATTAGGCTATTGTATTATTAAATCTTGTAGGGCGGATTATAATTATATATATATATATGTGTGTGTGTATGTGTAAAATAAAATTATGGTCCGCTCTTCAAGATTTCATCTATATATATTGTATTTATAATAATATATATATATATATATATATATATATATATATATATATATATTAAAAAAAATATGTTTCAGCGCCTTCCTTCCGTGGTGTATACAGATAAAAGAAAGAAGTACTCACAAAACCACTACAACCTAACTGACAACTAAATAATGGAGTGATGTTATAGTTAATAACATTCACTAATACATGCAAAGGTATAGATTATGTGAGTGAGTTTATAATTGTAAGATTTAATTCACGATATAAAGACCTAAGGAATAGTGGAAGAGTGAGTATTATTAGTATTGATCGGATTGGCTAAAAGATTGAACCTATTAGAGTGACTAACATGAGATTTTATGAATGAATGTATTTACGCTCATTACACACCCCTGTTGGTAGCCAATCAAGTTATCATTGGAAAAGCAGGCGCAATGTGATCCCTAGGACGCCGACAGAGCTATTATAAACCATGGTTTGTTAAACAATTGTATTACACTTGATAAAACGGTCTGGGACCGTGAAACGTTGTGTGTTAAACATTGTTTTTAATAAACATGGTTTGTTAAACAATTGTATTACACTTGATAAAACGGTCTGGGACCGTGAAACGTCATGTGTTAAACATTGTTTTTAATAAACATGGTTTGTTAAACAATTGTATTACACTTGATAAAACGGTCTGGGACCGTGAAACGTTGTGTGTTAAACATTGTTTTTAATAAACATGGTTTGTTAAACAATTGTATTACACTTGATAAAACGGTCTGGGACCGTGAAACGTCATGTGTTAAACATTGTTTTTAATAAAGTCTTTTAAGACTTTGCACACGTTTTGATTTTTACTTTTAAGTTATGCCCTAATTTCTCCCATTACTTTACTGTGGGACGTAACCTGCCCCTGTAATCTGTACGGAGGAGTGAGTACACCTGTGTGAGTGGCATTACACTGACGGCTAGAGCTTTGAGGCTTCGTGGAGGAGCAGCTGATCGTTGATCAGTTTACTGGGCGACTGTAAGAGCCCAGAATGCACATATAGCACTTGTTCAGTGCTTTGGAGCTTGTAAGTACGGGCTATCTGAGTGTGGAATTTCTGATAATTTTGACCCTGCACTATTGTGGCGCCTTCTTTCTTTTCTATATCATTGACTCACAGGATTGGACTTCAACTACTTCCAGAAGAAGCAGCCTGCCACAGTTCACTGTTACCATCTATTGGGATACCAAAGCTATCTACTTTGAACACAGGAACATCTCTCTCTTTTTTTCCTGAGAACCTGGACATTTTACAAGAACTGATAAGTGCCAAACATTATACACTTATTAGAATCATTATTACTAAATGTAGTAATACTTGTTTGTCATCCGTACATATATATTCTGCTGTATATTTTTTTAGCACCATTTGTAATTTCCATTATTGACACCTAGGTGTTGTTCAGTACCATTTTAGGAATAATATACTCACTAATATACCTTATGAGTTTTGAATATATGGCATACACTTTAATATTCAATGTAACACTTTAATAGGCGCATACAATCTAACACATATATATGTGTATATTTTTAGATAAAAGAAAGAGTGTGGGGTCACAAATCCCTTATCCCCATGCACTTACTTCTAGAGACCTCAATCAGTATGAGGTAAGTAGTCACAAATTGTAGTAGACACCCGTAATAGCTGAAGAATCCAGGTCTGTGAAATAATCTGCCCATTGCTATCTATTATTGAATTAGGATTACCTCTAAGTAATATTTCTCTATCCTGATTTATTGCTTTGTTATAGGCTATATTAATTATTTTTTTAGAGTAACCTTTGGCTAGAAATTAATTTTTTAATATATTGGCTTCTATTTTGAAGTCTTCTAATTTGCTACAATTCCTCCTCAGGCGCTGAAATTGGCCATATAGAATATTATTAACCCAACTAGGATTATGACAGCTCTTTGCATTTAAATAACCATTGTTATCCATAGGTTTTTTGTATATACTACTCAAAATTTTATTATTTTCATGGAATAGGATGAGATCCAAAAATGTAATCTCATTATTGTTCATTTTATAAGTGAAAGTTAAATTATAACTATTATTGTTAATATAACCAATAAATTCACTAAGTGATTTCTCATCCCCACTCCAGATGAGTAAAATGTCATCAATGAATCTCATCCAAGTTACTATATATTTTGTTGGCCCAGATATGGTGTTCCACCCAAAAACCCATATACAGGTTGGCGAAAATGGGGGCAAATTTAGTGCCCATCACAGTTCCGTTAACCTGCAAATAAAATTCCTCATTAAAGCAAAAATAATTCTTCTCTAGAATAAACTTAATAGATTCTAGAAGAAAATCTCTTTGAAAGTTATTTAGTGAAGTCTTGGAATCTATCCAAAATTGTATTGCTTTCAAACCCAATACATGAGGAATATTAGTATAGAGTGCACTTACATCAAGGGAAACCCATTTAAAATTAGGTTCCCACTTGACGCTAGAGACCATTTGTAAAGTATGAGGAGTGTCAAGTAAAAAAGATCTCAACAATGGGACTATTGGCTGAAGATATGTATCAACATATTCTGAAAGTTTAGTTGTCAATGAGCCAATACCTGAGTTGATAGGTCTACCCGGAGGACATGATGCATGCTTATGTATTTTTGGCAGGTGGTAAAATGTCGCCATTTTTGGAACTCTTTGTTCCAAAAACTTCCACTCATTGTCATTCAGAACATTGTGATGTTTAGCAGTATCGAGGAGGGATCTATATTCCCTAAGGAATATCTCAGTGGGGTCAGAAGACAATTTTCTATATGTTGTTGTATCGTTTAATAGTCTATATTCTTCTGTCATATAATCTACCCTATTTTGAACCACAATACTACCACCCTTATGAGTTCTCTCTCGTTATTTAAGGAATCTAAAGTTTGTTTATCTTTAAGGGACTAATTGTCCTTTTTGATTGTATAATTTTTACAGAATTTATTCAGATCCTCCTCTACCAAATTAGCAAAATCAGGGATAAAGTTTCCTTTAGAATGAACCGGGAAGTAGGTAGATGGAGGCTTAAAATCCGTATGCATCCCATAACTTAATTTATGATCTCCAATTTGATTAGAATCTGTATACATCTCATCTGGAGATATATTCATATCCGCCAACTCTTCTAATGTCAGGATAGTATCTAGGTCCTGATTATCTAGTATAGTGGGGTCTAGTTTGTTTAGATACGCTGATCTATCTTTCTTCATTTTCTCGAAATGCCTTTTTAGGGTCAATTTCTAAATGAATTATGAAGGTCTATAAATAGACTAAAAGAGTTTGGACACTTAGTGGGAATGAAAGACAGACCCTCTTCTTATAATATTAAGTTCTCTAGTGGAGAATATTCTGGAGTATAAATTAAAGATTTTTGTAATCTCTTCATCATTTTTGTTTAATATGTGATTGACTTTGTTCTTTTTGGATTGAACTCTCTTACCTGCTCTACATCCTCTCTTTCTTCTTCTAGCCTTCTTTTTTCTTGTTTTAGAGGGACCCTTCTCCATTGTGGCATTTGTAATGGTGTTTGATTTAACTGTTCATCTTCTATTCTGACATTTCTTTGATTTGTATGAAAAGAGACATCAGAAAAAGACATACTGTGGAGATTCAATATACCATTTCAGTAACAGCACAGCTGATCTATTCTACCGGTGTTTCTGACGGTTTATTTCACAGACCTGAATTCTTAAGCTATTACGGGTGTCTACTACAATTGGTGACTACTTACCTCATACTGATTGAGGTCTCTAGAAGTAAGTGCATGGGGATAGGGTATTTGTGACACCACACTCTTCCTTTTAGCTGTATACAACACGGAAGGAAGGTGCTGACACATATTCTTTTGAATACATATATATATATATATATATATATATATATATATATATATATATAGAGATCGATAGATAGATATCTTTGTCATTTATCAGGATATACACACCGGAGCGTTCTAGGTGCAGTATTGTCACGGATGGTTAAACAACGGCTGTTATTCAGAGGGTGCTGCACCCTCACACCTATATTACAAGTTTTGTGTTTGTGTTTTAACACTGAAAAAAGGACAATTTCAGTGTTAAAACAGTAACGTAGCCATTAGGAGTCTTGTCGGTATAGCTGTACCGCCAGCATTTTATCCTGTAACGTAACATCAGTCATTTTTGTATGGGATTTCCATAGCGCTGCCATTACAAGTTTTGCAGTGAGGCTAAAAAGCTTGTGTTACACCATATACCAAGAAAATCCATTCCGCAATGTGAGAGCAGTAGTTATGAGTTTTACGCAACAAAACTGTTACACAAAACTCATAACTAAAGTGTTACAAAGTACACTAAACACCCATAAACTACCTATTAACCCCTAAACCGAGGCCCTCCCGCATCACAAACACTATATTAAAGTTATTAACCCCTAATCTGACCCTTCCGACATCGCCACCACTAATAAATGTATTAACCCCTATTCCACGGCTCCCCGATATCACTGCCACAATAATAAAGTTATTAACCCCTATTCCCCCACACCCCAACATCGCCCACACTATAATTAAGATATGAACCCTTATTCCGCCGCTCCCCAACATCGCCGACACTAAATAAAGTTATTAACCCCTAAACCTCTGGCCTCCCACATCACTGCAACTAAATAAACCTATTAAACCCTAAAACGCCAGCCCCTCACATCGCCAAAAACCAAATTAAACTATTAACCCCTAAACCTAACAACCCCTAACTTTAAATTAAAATGACAAGGCCCCTGTCTTAAAATAAATAAAAACTTCCCATGGAAATTAAAAAAACCTAAGTTTAAACTATATATTAAACTAACATTACTATTATAATAAAATTAAAATAACTATAAAGTACATAAATTAAATTACACATTAAAAACCTAACCCTACTAAAAAAAAAATCTACAATTACAAAAAATAAAAATACTAAATTACAAAAAATAAAAAATACTAAAGTACAAAAAATAACAAACACTAAATTATGAAAAATAACAAACAAAATTATCCAAAATAAAAACCATTACACCTAGTCTAAAAGCCCTATGAAAATAAAAAAGCCCCCCCAAAATAAAAAAACCCTAGCCTAATAATAAATAATAACAATAAACTACCAATAGCACTTAAAGGGGTCTTTTGTAGGGCATTGCCCTAAAGAAATCAGCTCTTTTCCCAGAAAAAAATACAAAGACCCCCTAACAGTAAAACCCACCACCCAACTAAGCCCCCAAAATAAAAAACCTAACTCTTATAAAAACCTAAGTTACCCTTAGCTCTGAAAAAGGGCATTTGTATGGGCATTGCCCTTAAAAGGGCATTCAGTTCTTTTTTTTTGCATTCAGCTCTTTTAAGAAAGCCCAAACCTTAATCCAAAAAACAAATCCCACCCAAAAAAGTTTAAGAAAACCTAAGATTAACCCCCTATGATCCTCTTACAGTTTCTGAAGTCTGGACATCCAGGCGGTGAAGTCTTCATCAGTCAGCGGCGATCCTCGGTGGCGTGGAGGCTCCTATTGGCTGATTTCAACATTTCAGCCAACATGAATGCAAGGTACCCCAATAAATATGGGGTACCTTGCACTTAATCTTCAGTGTGCAATGGACAATCACATGAAGAGGAGCCTCTACGCCGCAAAGGACCACCACCATTGAGGACCACCACTGAGGATCCACGCATCCATGCCGGACTTCAGGAATGGTGACGATTAGTATTTTTTGTTGTTTTTGTTTTTATTTTTAAGATTAGGGATTTAATGGGCAGGAAAAGAACTGATTTCCTTTTTGAGGGCAGTAAAAGAGCTGAATGCCCTTTTAAGGGCAATGCCCATACAAATGCCCTTTAGGGGCAATACGTAGTTTAGGGTTTTTTTGTGGTAGTTTTTTTATTTTGGGGGCATGGTAGGTGGGGGTGTTTACTGTTAGGGGGGACTTAGTATTTTTTAAAACTATTAAAGGGAATATAAATTAAATGAAACACTTTATTAAACATATATACAGACATACCAAAATATATAATTGAAATATTAGAAAGTGGGATTACCACTACCACTTCTTTAAATCTGTATATTCCAACATTAAGTTAAAAACAAACAAAAGTTCCAACGAGCCAGAGGGAATAATGTAGATGGAACTGTGAATATGATAGGGAAAGAGAGAGAGCATCAAATATTCATCCAAGATTCAGACAGTCTATGCGCTCAAAGGCGTCCTCCTGCCTGCATACTGCTGTGATTGAACACATTCAGACAATTTCTTACTCAGTTCCCTATTAAATCTCTAAACATTCATACATGGTTCACTTGAGTACAAAGTGTCATCACCCAAATGATTGAACAATTGGTAGTTCACTCCATGTTATAACAGTATTGTTTCTATGTTACATGCATACATGGTTAACTTGAGTACAAAGTGTCATCACTCAAATGATTGAACAATCAGTAGTTTGCAATGCGTATATTCAAAGCATCACCTGCATATCAGCCACTTCATGTTGTAGCAGTATTATTTCTATGTTACAGTTAAAGATGAACACATTCGGCTAGATTACGAGTTGTGCGTTTGGCTTAAAAAGCAGCATTAAGAGGTCTTAACACAGCTTTTTAACACCCGCTGGTATTACAAGTCTTGCAGGTAAAGGCTCACCTCTCACTTTTTTGGCCAGACTTGGAAATACCGCAAATCCACTTAGGTATCCTCTTTTTTTCAATGGGACTTGCATAGTGCCGGTGTTAGGAGTCTGCAAAAAAGTGAGCAGTACACCCTCTCCTGTCAAGACTGGTACCGCATTTTAAAGTCAGTAGTTAAGAGTTTTACACTACAACGCCGTAGTATAAAACTCTTAACTAAAATGCTAAAAAGTAAACTAACACCCATAAACTACCTATTAACCCATAAACCAAGGCCCTCCAGCATCGCAAACACTAAAAAAAAATGTTTAACCCCTAATCTGCCGAACCGGACATCACCGCCACTATAATTAATATATTAACCCCTAAACCTCCGCACTCCAGCCTCGCAAACATTAGCTAAATATTATTAACCCCTAATCGGCCGTCCCTTACATCACCGACACCTACCTATATTTATTAACCCCTAATCTGCCACCCCCAATGTCGCTGCCACTATACTAAAGTTATTAACCCCTAAATCTAAGTCTAACCCTAACCCCCTAACTTAAATATAATTAAAATAAATCTAAATAAAAATTACTATCATTAACTAAATTATTCCTATTTAAAACTAAATACTTACCTATAAAATAAACCCTAACGCCTAGATTTAGAGTTCTGCGGCCAAAGGGGTGCGTAGCTAACGCTGGCTTTTTTCTGGCCGCACCTTTTAAGTACCGCTGGTATTGAGAGTTCACAGAATGGCTGCGTTAGGCTCCAAAAAAGGAGCGTAGAGCATATTTAACGCAACTTCAACTCTCGATACCAGCGGTGCTTACGGACGCGGCCAGCTTCAAAAAAGTGCTCGTGCACGATTACCCCATAGGAAACAATGGGGCTGTTTGAGCTGAAAAAAAAACTAACATCTGCAAAAAAGCCGCGTTCAGCTCCTAACGCAGCCCCATTGTTTGCTATGGGTAAACACTTCCTACGTCTGCACCTAACACTCTAACATGTACCCCGAGTCTAAACACCCCTAACCTTACACTTATTAACCCCTATTCTGCCGCCCCCGCTATCGCTGACCCCTGCATATTATTATTAACCTCTAATCTGCCGCTCTGTAAACCGCCGTTACTTACATTTCCCTATGTACCCCTAATCTGCTGCCCCTAACACTGCCGACCCCTATATTATATTTATTAACCCCTAATCTGCCCCCCACAACGTCGCTTCCACCTGCCTACACTTATTAACCCCTAATCTGCCGAGCGGACCGCACCGCTATTATAATAAAGTTATTAACCCCTAATCCGCCTCACTAACCCTATAATAAATAGTATTAACCCCTAATCTGCCCTCCCTAACATCGCCGACACCTAACTTCAAACATTAACCCCTAATCTGCTGACTGGAGCTCACTGCTATTCTAATAAATGTATTAACCCCTAAAGCTAAGTCTAACCCTAACACTAACACCCCCCTAAGTTAAATATAATTTAAATATAACGAAATTAATTAACTCTTATTAAATAAATTATTCCTATTTAAAGCTAAATACTTACCTGTAAAATAAACCCTAATATAGCTACAATATAAATTATAATTATATTATAGCTATTTTAGGATTTATATTTATTATACAGGTAACTTTGTATTTATTTTAACCAGGTACAATAGCTATTAAATAGTTAAGAACTATTTAATAGATAAAATAGTTAAAATAATTACAAATTTACCTGTAAAATAAATCCTAACCTAAGTTACAATTAAACCTAACACTACACTATCAATAAATAAATTAAATAAAATACCTACAATTACCTACAATTAAACCTAACACTACACTATCAATAAATTAATTAAATACAATATCTACAAATAAATACAATGAAATAAACTAACTAAAGTACAAAAAATAAAAAAAGAACTAAGTTACAAAAAATAAAAAAATATTTACAAACATCAGAAAAATATTACAACAATTTTAAACTAATTACACCTACTCTAAGCCCCCTAATAAAATAACAAAGACCCCCAAAATAAAAAAAATGCCCTACCCTATTCTAAATGACAAAAGTTCAAAGTTCTTTTACCTTACCAGCCCTGAACAGGGCCCTTTGCGGGGCATGCCCCAAAGAATTCAGCTCTTTTGCCTGTAAAAAAAACACATACAATACCCCCCCCAACATTACAACCCACCACCCACATACCCCTAATCTAACCCAAACCCCCCTTAAATAAACCTAACACTAAGCCCCTGAAGATCTTCCTACCTTATCTTCACCATACCAGGTTCACCGATCGATCCAGAAGAGCTCCTCTGATGTCTTGATCCAAGCCCAAGCGGGGGGCTGAAGATGTCCATGATCCGGCTGAAGTCTTCATCCAAGCGGGAGCTGAAGAGGTCCATGATCCGGCTGAAGTCTTCATCCAAGCTGGAGCCGAAGAGGTCCATGATCCGGCTGAAGTCTTCTATCAACGGCATCTTCAATATTCTTTCTTCCGGATCCATGTTCATCCCGCCGACGCGGAACATCCATCTTCACCGACGACTTCCCGACGAATGAAGGTTCCTTTAAGGGACGTCATCCAAGATGGTAGGAAAATTCTGATTGGCTGATCTAATCAGCCAATCAGAATCAAGTTCAATCCGAGTTCTGTTCCGATCAGCCAATAGAATGCAAGCTCAATCTGATTGGCTGATTGAATCAGCCAATCGGATTGAACTTGATTCTGATTGGCTGATTCCATCAGCCAATCAGAATTTTCCTACCTTAATTCCGATTGGCTGATAGAATCCTATCAGCCAATCGGAATTCGAGGGACTCCATCTTGGATGACGTCCCTTAAAGGAACCGTCATTCGTCGGGAAGTCGTCGGAAGAAGAAGATGGGTCCGCGGTGGAGGTCTTCAAGATGGAGCCGGTCCTCATCGGATGAAGATAGAAGATGCCGCTTGGTTCAAGATGGTTGCCGGTCCGGATCGCCTCTTCTTCCCGGATAGGATGAAGACTTTGGAGCATCTTCTGGACCTCTTCAGCCGCCGGATGATGGATGTCTAGCCCCCGCTTGGGCTTGGATGAAGATTTTGGAGCCAGGACGGATCGGTGTGATACCCGGCGAGGTGAAGACAAGGTAGGAAGATCTTCAGGGGGTTAGTGTTAGGTTTATTTAAGGGGGGTTTGGGGTAGATTAGGGGTATGTGTGCGGTGGGTTGTAATGTTGGGGGGGGTATTGTATGATTTTTTTTACAGGCAAAAGAGCTGAATTCTTTGGGGCATGCCCCGCAAAGGGCCCTGTTCAGGGCTGATAAGGTAAAAGAGCTTTGAACTTTTGTAATTTAGAATAGGGTAGGGCATTTTTTTATTTTGGGGGGCTTTGTTATTTTATTAGGGTGCTTAGAGTAGGTGTAATTAGTTTAAAATTGTTGTAATTTTTTTCTAATGTTTGTAAATATTTTTTGTAACTTAGTTCTTTTTTATTTTTTGTACTTTAGTTAGTTTATTTAATTGTATTTATTTGTAGGAAGTGTATTTAATTTATTTATTGATAGTGTAGTGTTAGGTTTAATTGTAGATAATTGTAGGTAGTTTATTTAATTAATTTATTGATAGTGTAGTGTTAGGTTTAATTGTAACTTAGGTTAGGATTTATTTTACAGGTAATTTTGTAATTATTTTAACTATTTTAGCTATTAAATAGTTCTTAACTATTTAATAGCTATTGTACCTGGTTAAAATAAATACAAAGTTACCTGTAAAATAAATATAAATCCTAAAATAGCTATAATATAATTATAATTTATGTTGTAGCTATATTAGGGTTTATTTTACAGGTAAATATTTAGATTTAAATAGGAATAATTTATTTAATAAGAGTTAATTTATTTCGTTAGAATAAAATTATATTTAACTTAGGGGGGTGTTAGTGTTAGGGTTAAAATTAGCTTTAGGGGTTAAAAAATTTATTAGAGTAGCGGTGAGCTCCGCTCGGCAGATTAGGGGTTAATAAGTGTAGGCAGGTGGAGGCGACATTGAGGGGGGCAGATTAAGGGTTAATAAATATAATATAGGGGTTGGCGGTGTTAGGGGCATCCGATTAGGGGTACATAGCTATAATGTAGCTGGCGGCGTGCGGACGGCAGATTAGGGGTTAATAAGTGTAGGTAGCTGGCGGCGACGTTGTGGGGGCAGATTAGGGGTTAATAAATATAATATAGGGGTCGGCGGTGTTAGGGGCAGCAGATTAGGGGTACATATGGATAACGTAGTTGGCGGCAGTGTACGGAGCGGAAGATTAGGGGTTAAAAATTTTTTATAGAGTGGCGGCGATGTGGGGGGGGCCTCGGTTTAGGGGTACATAGGTAGTTTATGGGTGTTAGTGTACTTAAGACCACAGTAGTTAAGAGCTTAATAAACGGGCGTTAGCCTAGAAAGCTCTTAACTACTGACTTTTTTCTGCGGCTGGAGTTTTGTCGTTAGATTTCTAACGCTCACTTCAGACACGACTCTAAATACCGGCGTTAGAAAGATCCCATTGAAAAGATAGGATACGCAATTGACGTAAGGGGATCTGCGGTATGGAAAAGTCGCGGCTGGAAAGTGAGCATTAGACCCTTTCCTGACTGACTCCAAATACCGGCGGTAGCCTAAAACCAGCGTTAGGAGCCTCTAACGCTGGTTTTGACGGCTACCGCCAAACTCTAAATCTAGGCCTAAGATAGCTACAATATAACTAATAGTTACATTGTATCTATCTTAGAGTTTATTTTTATTTTACAGGCAAGTTTGTATTTATTTTAACTAAGTAGAATAGTTATTAACTAGTTATTAACTATTTTATAACTACCTAGCTAAAATAAATACAAATTGACCTGTAAAATAAAAGCTAACCTAAGTTACACTTACACCTAACACTACACTATAATTAAATTAATTCCCTAAATTAAATACAATGAAATACAATTAAATAAAATTAGCTAAAGTACAAAAAACCCCCACTAAATTACAGAAAATAATAAACAAATTACAAGATTTTTAAACTAATGACACCTAATCTAATCCCATTAACAAAATATAAAAGCCCCCCCAAAATAAAAAAGCCCTACCCTACAGTAAAATACAAATAGCCCTTAAAAGGGCCTTTTGCGGGGCATTGCCCCAAAGTAATCAGCTCTTTGACCTTTAAATAAAATTACAAATCCCCCCCAACATTAAAACCCACCACCCACACAACCAAACCTACTCTAAAATCCACCCAATACTCCCTTAAAAAAAACCTAACACTAAGCCCTTGAAGATCACTTTACCATGATAAGTCTTCATCCAACCGGGCCAAAGTCCGCAACGAAGCCGGGAGAAGTCTTCATCCATGCCGGGCGAAGTGGTCCTCCAGACGGGCAAAACCTTCATCCAGATGGCATCTTCTATCTTCATCCAACCGGCACGGAGCGGGTCCATTTTCAAGACAGCCAACGCGGAGCATCCTCTTCATCTGACGGCTAACACTGAATGAAGGTTCCTTTAAATTACATCATCCAATATAGCATCCCTTCAATTCCGATTGGCTGCTAGAATTCTATCAGCCAATAGGAATTAAGGTAGAAAAAATCATTTTGGCTGATGTAATCAGCCAAAAGGATTGAGCTGGCATTCTATTGGCTGTTCCAATCAGCCAATAGAATGACAGCTCAATCCTATTGGCTAATTGCATCAGCCAATATGATTTTTTCTACCTTAATTCTGATTGGCTGATAGAATTCTATCAGCCAATCGGAATTGAAGGGACGCCATTTTGGAAGACGTAATTTAAAGCAACGTTCATTCAATGTTAGCCGTCGGATGAAGAGGATGCTCCGCGTCGGATGTCTTGAAGATTGACCCGCTCAGCGCCAGATGGATGAAGATAGAAGAGTCCGTCTGGATGAAGACTTCTGCCTGTCTGAAGGACCACTTCACCCCGCTTGGATGAAGACTTCTCCCGGCTTTGTTGAGGACTTCGGCCCGGTTGGATGAAGACTTCTCCCGGTAAGGTGATCTTCAAGGGGTTAGTGTTAGTTTTTTTAAGGGGGTATTGGGTAGACATGTGCGATTCGGTTCGGCCCAAATCGAAATTCGGATGAATTTGTTCGAATTCGGAGATTCGGATCAATTCAAATTTCCTAATTGTGGTAGTTCCGAATCTACCGAATAAATCCAAATCAATTCGAATTTATTTCGGTAGATTCCGATGGATTCGGATGGCTGTGTATTACACTAGTATACTAGTGTAATACACAGCACATCCCACTTTACAGTGACCGAATTTCCGAAAACCGAACCGAATCGAACCGAAACGAATGCAAACTGAATTTTTTCAAATCCGAAAGAATCCGAATGAATCTGAAATGAATTAATTTGATTTCTTCCGAATTCGAATCGATCTGAAACGAAATTCGAATCAGTCCGAATCGATCCGAACCAAATCAAATTTTTCGCAGCTGCACATGTCTAGTATTCGGTGGGTTTTAAAGTAGGGTTGGTTGTGTGGGTGGTGGGTTTTAATGTTGGGGGGGGATTTGTAATATTTTTTTACAGGTAAAAGTGCTGATTACTTTGGTACAATGCCCCGCAAAAGGCTCTTTAGTGTAGGGTAGGGCTTTTTTTATTTTTGAGGGCTTTTTTATTTTGTTAGGGGGATTAGATTAGGTGTAATTAGTTTAAAAAATCTTGTAATGTGTTTAAAATTTTCTGTAATTTAGTGTTTATTTTTTTTTTTTTGTACTTTAGCTAATTTTATTTAATTGTATTTAATTGTATTTAATTGTATTTAATTTAGGGAATTATTTTAATTATAGTGTAGTGTTAGGTGTAATTGTAATTTAGGTTAGGTTTTATTTTACAGGTACTTTTGTATTTATTTTAGCTAGGTAGCTAGTAAATAGTTAATAACTATTCACTAACTATTCTACCTAGTTAAAATAAATACAAACTTGGGGCTGTAAAATAAAAATAAACCCTAAGCTAGCTACAAAGTAACTATTAGTTATATTGTAGCTAGCTTAGGGTTTATTTTACAGGTAAGTATTTAGTTTTAAATAGGAATAATTTAGCTCATGATAGGAATATTTATTTCAATTTCTTTTAATTATATTTAAGTTAGGGGGTGTTAGGTTTAGGGTTAGACTTAGGTTTAGGGGTAATAACATTAATATAGTGGCGACTACGTTGGGGGCGGCAGATTAGGGGTTAATAAATGTAGGTAGGTGGCAGAGATGTTAGGGCCGGCAGATTGGGGGTTAATCATTTTTAACTAATGTTTGTGAGGCGGTAGTGTGGTGGTTTAGGGGTTAATATGTTTATTATAGTGGCGGCGACATTGGGGGCGGCAGATTAGGGGTTAATAAATATAATGTAGGGTTCGACGATGTTGGGGGCAGCAGATTAGGGGTTCATAAGTATAAGGTAGATGGCGGCGGTGACCGGAGCGGCAGGTTAGGGGTTAATAATTATAATGTAGGTGTCGGCAATGTCGGGGCAGCAGATTAGGGGTTAATAAGTGTAAGATTAGGGGTGTTTAGACTCGGGGTTCATGTTAGGGTGTTAGGTGTAGACATAAAATTTATTTCCCCATAGGAATCAATGGGGCTGCGTTAAGGAGTTTTACTCTGCTTTTTTGCAGGTGTTAGACTTTTTTTCAGCCGGCTCTCCTCGTTGATTCCTATGGGGAAATCGTGCATGAGCATGTTACACCAGCTCACCGCTAACGTAAGCAGCGCTGGTATTGGAGTGCGGTCATGAGCAAAATTTTGCTCAACGCTCACTTCTTGTCTGGTTTGTAAAAACTCGTAATACCAGTGCTGTCTGTAAGTGAGCGGTGAGCATTAACTGCTCGTTAGCACCGCACAGCCTCTAATGCAAAACTCGTAATCTAGGTGTATGTATCTTAAGAATATCAAATTGTATCTCAGTAAGCAGTAAACATAACCGCTACATTCACAAACAAGACACCCTCTGGCCCCGCCCACTGAGGTTTTTCATCACTGTGCCTGACTTCGTCAGGGCATAGTGCTGGCCCAGCCTTATGCTTCTTTTTATGTACCATCTGGTTGCCTAAGTAACCACTTCATGTGTATGTGGAAGTGTTTTACCACATTGGCGAACTTGATTATTACTCATGAGAGAGCAACGTTCAACCATTCTTTATTAAGCCACTGTTTTTATACAACTGGCTTGTAGCCTCGATCTAAATCGCATCTGACCAATAATGACAACTGAACAAGAAGGTTTCATAATTAAAAATCTGTTTCAATACCCTCTTTTAATATCTGTAGGTTATTTGTGACATTATATTTGGGATCAAATCATTTGTATTGCGGCAATAATGTTATGCGTAACAATATATTCACATTCAAGTGAATGTGTTCAGTTCTTTCTGCTGTGCGGATAAATTACTCATAGTTTACTTATAACTGCCTAACATGATGAGTGTTGTCAAAGGGGAATAATAATGGTGGTGCATTCAGTTTATGAGTTTGCTAGCAGAAATTAAGCATTACTACTTGTTTAGGAGGGGGCGCTATTATTTCGAGAAATGTTTTGAAAGAAATTGCTTTGTTCAAACCCTTAGGGGGGAAGACAGTACATTAATCCACCTGCATTCTTTTTGCAGGAGCATTTTGTTGATATTGACTTTTCTTCCCTTTAGATTAAGATGTTCCATGACAAAAAAATGTAATATCATATTTGTGGTCACTGTGTATGCTATTCATATGTTGTGCAATCGGCACATAGATTACCTTATCTATTCAGGAAGTCTATTTCATACCTCTTATTTGTTCTGGGGTGAACAAAGAATTTTTTAGGAGACATATTTTTGCATGCTTGATATGTGTAATATCAAAAAGAACCCCTGGGTAGGCCCATTGTCTCTGGCAATGGCTGCCTGACAGAGAATGTCAGTGTATTTATTGATAAAAAACTATGAGAATTTGTATATACACTCACCTCCTATGTCCAAGACACTAAGGATGTGTTAAAATGTCTAGAGAATATTTGTGTACAAGAAAACATGTTGCTAAGCAGCATACACATAAAGTCTATATTCAAATATCTCCCATACACTGGGAATGGAAGCTATAAAATACTTTCAAAAGACTGTAAATCCAACAGGCAATGATGAAGATGAGTTCATCGTGGACTTACTGAACTTTGTGCTAAGGAACAATTATTTTATGTTTAACAACAAGTCATACTTACAAAAAAGGGGCACCCACATATGCCAATCTGTTCTTGGGATGGATAGATTCCACTAGCATTTTGAACCAAGACGTAAATCCATTCATGAAATTCATGGATTTATACATTTGCTACATCGACAATGTGCTAATCCTGTGGACTGGCACAACAGACAATTATACTGAATTTATGACCTGACTTAATAACAATAACCATAGGATGTGTTACACATGCACCATTGACGATAAATGTTTTTCCTTTTTGGACCTCTTGATTTGTAAAGAGGAGAATAGGTCATTGAATACTAAATTGTATGGAAAAAAAAAATCTGAAAATGTCCAGGATAAACAAATAGATGAAAGTTATATCCGGCAGTTAAAACATTAAAGTTTAATAGGTATTCAGTAAAAAATTGGCAGACTCCATACAGAAATATGTGGGCAAGTAAAAAAAGTGCCTGACCGGTTTCGGCCAAATAGACCGTAGTCATAGACATAAAATATTTAACACAATTTAAAGGCACTAGACTCCTCCCACAGGGGTTGCCTAAAGGTGCTCACATTATTTAACTCTTCAGTGTATACAAAATGAAGCAAAAAATGCATGTTTATAACTGACAGTGAGAAAAAAATAAATCAAGCATAAATGAACCATTGCTTACAAAGATAATGGAACTGTTGCCTATAAAATGCTAAAATAGATATAGCACATCCCACTGTTGATAGTTTAAAACATATAGTGTATACACAAATATATTAATGATTGAAGATTCAGATCAAATGAGACATAACACATCAAGCATTTCCAGGAGCAGGGGAATACCTAAACTCCTAAATCATGATGAGAATCCGGGAAAATTTTGTTAGACCCCTAGTAATGAATTATACTAATGAATTATAAGTCAAGTCGAAACAAAAGATATATACTTTTTCTCCATGTTTGCAACTATAATTCACATTTAAAGGGGAATCAACAATATATATTTTAAACGGGGGACCAACGACCACCCAAAACAAATGCTCAGAATCTATGCATTTAAGATAGGGGAGTAGTTATATATATGAATGTAAAACCTTTAGCGATCTAATCTATTTTTTATGGATGATTAGCCTTTATCTATCCAAAACAGGCTTAAGGATACATGTTTCAAATTCCCAATGTATTGATCATAGACTCCTATGCGTATACAACAGCTAGTAGAGGCATGCATAGCAGTGATAGAACCCCTAATCAGATGGACAGTGAACTGACCACACTCTGAGAACTTACAATAAAGTAAAGTAAAATAAAGTTCAAAGCTCGAGTTTATCTATGCCAACAGTTAATAATATCAAACTCTGAGTTGAATCCCCCAGGTAGCAAGCTACCAAGCTTATGAATCCAGTAGATCTCCTGTCTGGAGAGGATCTGGAACTTGCCCCCCCCCCCCTCTTGGGGGCCTGGCAATTTGCTCGATAGCCTGCCACCTGAAGGACCCAACATCTCCCAGCTTAACTTTAAGAAAATGTTTGGACGAGGCTGAAACTGCTTTGTCATTGGTAATATAAGATAGATGATCCTTAATGCAACTCCCCACCTCCCTTGTGGTTCTGCCTACATATTGTCTTGAGCATGTTGTACACTCTACTAGGTATATTACATATTTGTTACCTTTGGTTTCGAAAACTTCAGAAGTGGAAGCTAAGACAAAAGTCTTGGACACCTTAATATGGTCACATGATCTACATGACCTTTTACCACACTTGAATGTCCCCTTAAAATGTATCCAAGAACTCTTGTGCTCTTCTTCTTTGAGTAAACTAGGAGACAGTAAGTTTCCTAGTGACAAATTTTTTTTGTACACAAAGTTGCAACCATCATTGATAATATCACGCAGGAGTTTATCTCCTCGTAATATAGGTAGATTCTTTCTGATGACATTAAATAACTGATGGTATTGGTTAGAATATTCTGTCACTAAAGTTGGTTTTATTTTAGTTCCTTGTGCCCCTTTTTGTTTTTTATCTTTGGACTCAAATAGTTGAGTTCTATCTATTTGATTCACTTCCCAAAATGCTGTATTTACTTGTTTTTTGGGATAATTTCTGGCTTTTAGACTTTTTTTAAGGTCCTCACTCTCTCTCAGGAAGTCTCCTTCGAGTGTGCATTTGCGTTTTGCCCGCATGAACTGACCCTTTGCAATGCCTCTAAACACATGTCCAGGATGACTGCACCGAGCAAGCAAAAGTGTGTTCTCTGAGATGGGCCTCCTGTAGAGAGATAAGAGTATCCTCTTAGACTCACAATCCACTGTCAGAGTCACATCAAGATAATTGGTGCCACTCAAAGGTGAACCTTAGCCCCACCTCATTGTGATTAAGGTAATCTACAAGTTATTGAGCTTGTGAGTAATCAGAGGACCAAATAATTAATAAATCATCAATATACCTCATATATTTGATGACAAATTTATCACTGAGTTGTCTACTACTGGTACTTGTGTACTAATTGTATTGTAAGGATACATAAATAATAGTCTCCTACAATGGGATAGTTTGTACCCAAAACGCCAAAAAATGGGTATTCCCACTGGTCAGTATTTACGTTCTAGGAGAAATTGTAGCACTGAAGAAGATTTTGAAAATGAGGTGAGGGAACTAAGGAGGAGGTTTAGATTAAGAGGTTACATAAACAAGTGTCTGAAAAAGCTTATCAGAGAGCTAAAGCATCTAATAGACAAACATTATTACTGGATCAAAAAGTTAACAACATTGAAAATGAACAACCAAAAAATGAATTCAGAATCATAGGGACCTATGATGATAAGACTAACACGATACGTAACATCTTCCAGAAACACTGGCATGTGTTACAAGATTACCCTGATCTTAAAGATGCTATCACAAACAAACCAATGATCACGAATAGAAGATAATTAAACCTGAAAGACATTTTAACAAACAGTCATTTCTCTAAGACACAACCCAGAACATGGGTAATTTTGTAATTAGAAGTAAAAAAAATAGGGCGCCACATAGCGTAATAAAGTTTGATCAAAAGTTGTAATTATTTTAACTAGGTAACTATTAAATAGTTATTAACTATTTAATAGCTATTGTACCTGGTTAAAATAAGTACAAAGTTGCCTGTAAAATAAATATTAATCCTAAAATAGCTACAATATAATTATAATTTATATTGTAGCTATATTAGGATTTATTTTAAAGGTAAGTATTTAGCTTTAAATAGGAATAATTTATTTAATAAGAGTTAATTTATTTAGTTAGATATAAATTATATTTAACTTAGGGGGTGTTAGAGTTAGGGTTAGACTTAGCTTTAGGGGTTAATACATTTATTAGAGTAGCGGTGAGGTCCGGTCAGTAGTGTTGTCTCGAACTGTTCGCCCGCGAACGGTTCCCAGCGAACATAGCTTGTTCGTGTTCGCTGCTGTGGGCGAACACATGGCGATGTTCGATCCGCCCCTATGTGTCATTATTGAGGAAACTTTGACCCTGTATGTCACAGCTGTCCGACACATTAGAGCCAATCAACATCAGACACTCCCTCACAGACCCTCCCAGCTACTCGGAATCCGCCATTTTAGACTGATAACGACCTTGCTTTCTTAATGAGAGGACGTGTTGTGTTTTTGATCCTGACATTAATAGGAAATGCATAGCTAGGCTAGTGTATTTAGTGTCCACTCAAGTCCAGAAGGACTCCACTCATCTCTGCTGCAAGGACAGCACCCCAAAAAGCCCTTTTTAGGGCTATATTTCATGCTTTTTTTTTTTCGTATTTTTATTAGCATTTGCCTGGCTTTCAGTCTGTGTGTTTAAGGCTCACAGCATATGCTGTGATTACTGCCACCACTGATATCTCCCTAACAACATTAGTTTAAAATTAACCAACCAAAAATTTTAATTATTTTGCTAGTGTAATTTTTTTTAATTTTCTATCAGGCCTGTGTCACACAGCATATACTCTGGTTCATTGCTCTGTGCCAGCCACCAGTGTTAATATCCGTTTACAACATAATTTTAAATTAAAAAAAAAATAATAATAATAATTTTGCTAGTGTAATCTAATTACATTTTCTATCAGGCCTGTGTCTGCCAGGCTCACTCAGCAATAATATACCTCATTTTTTTCAGTCTTTTGGTTAATTGGTCTGTGCCAGGCAGCCACCATTCATATCTTCTTTACCTTAATTTAAATATAAAAAAAAAAAGTTTAAACTTTTTTGATAGTGTAATCTAATATAATTTTCTATCCGGCCTGTGTGTTTTGCTGACATACAGAGCCTACTGTGTTTACTTGCTGCCCTCCCTAGTCTATGAGCCATGACTCATATGTGTTTAACTTTTTTTAATCCCCCCCCCCCAAAAAAAAAAATTTAAATCATTTTTCTAGTAAAATCTATCTAATATTATTTTCTATCAGGCGTGTGTGTATCTGACTTACAGAGCCTACTGTTTTTAATAGCTGCCCTTCCAAGGCTATCAGCCACGACTCATATGTATGTGCTTAACCTTTTTCTTTAAATTCCCCAAAAAAGTCTTTAAATCATTATGCTAGTGTAATCTAATTTTATTTTCTATCAGGCCTGTGTCTAACTGTCTATCTGACTTACACAGCATACTGTTGTTAATTGCTGCCCTACATAGCATCCAGCCAGTGCGACCACTCATATGTGCATTGCACTTCTTAACATAATTTTAATATTAAAATCTAAAATTTTAAAATATTTTGCTAGTGTAATGTAACTTAATTTTCTATCAGGCCTGTGTTTTTGTCACTTACACAGCATACTGTGTTAAATTGCTGTCCTACCTACCATCCACGATTCATATCTGCCAGCCTGTGTGCCAGGCCCAACTAGCCAATTAGTGGCACCAATCATAATTCTTGTTACAGTATCAAAGCACGTTATTGCAAACAATTTGGGAATGTTAGGTGATTTAGGCCCTTTATGGGTTAAAAGCAGACTCTGCATAAACTATGTAATTTTACATGGGAGTTTTGCCAGGGATCCCCCTCCAGCATGCCACAGTCCAGGTGTTAGTAACCTTGAAACAACTTTTCCATCACTATTGTGGCCAGAAAGAGTCCTTGTAGGTTTTAAAATTCACCTGCTTATTGAATTCAATGGCGGTTCGCGGGTTCGTGAACAATACCGGAAGTTTGAGTCCGCCGTTCGCAAACCGAAAATTTTAAGTTTGCGACATCACTACCGGTCGGCAGATTAGGGGTTAATAATTGTAGGTAGGTGGAGGTGACATTGGGCGTGGCAGATTAGGGGTTAATAAATATAATATACGGCCCGGGTAGGCGGTGTTAGGGGCAGCAGATTAGGGGTACATAGGGATAATGTAGGTGGCGGCGGTGTGCGGTCGGCAGATTAGGGGTTAAAAAAATTTAATAGAGTGACGGCAATGTGGGGGGGCCTCGGTTTAGGGGTACATAGGTAGTTTATGAGTGTTAGTGTACTTTAGAGCACAGTAGTTAAGAGCTTTATGAACCGGCGTTAGCCCAGAAAGCTCTTAACTCCTGGCTTTTTTCTGCGGCTGGAGTTTTATCGTTAGATTTCTAACGCTCACTTCAGCCACGACTCTAAATACCGGCGTTAGAAAGATCCCATTGAAAAGATAGGATACGCAAATGGCGCAGCTCTTTTGCCTGGAAAAAAAACATACAATACCCCCCCCCAACATTACAACCCACCACCCACATACCCCTAATCTAACCCAAACCCCCCTTAAATAAACCTAACACTAAGCCCCTGAAGATCTTCCTACCTTATATTCACCACACCGGGTATCACACTGATCCGTCCTGGCTCCGATGTCTTGATCCAAGCCCAAGCGGGGGGCTGAAGACCTCCATCCTCCGGCTGAAGTCTTGATCCAAGCAGGCAGAAGAGGACATCCGGACCGGCAAACATCTGCATCCAAGCCACATCTTCTATGTTCTTCCATCCGATGACGACTGGCTGATCTTCAAGACCTCCAGCGCGGATCCATCCTCTTCTTCCGACGACTAGACGACGAATGAAGGTTCCTTTAAGGGACGTCATCCAAGATGGTGTCCCTCGAATTCCGATTGGCTGATAGGATTCTATCAGCCAATCGGAACTAAGGTAGGAAAATTCTGATTGGCTGATGGAATCAGCAAATCAGATTCAAGTTCAATCCGATTGGCTGATGGAATCAGCCAATCAGATTGAGATCACATTCTATTGGCTGTTCTGATCAGCCAATAGAATGTGAGCTCAATCTGATTGGCTGATCGGATCAGCCAATTGGATTGAACTTGAATCTGATTGGCTGATTCCATCAGCCAATCAGAATTTTCCTACCTTAATTCCGATTGGCTGATGGAATCCTATCAGCCAATCGGAATTCGAGGGACGCCATCTTGGATGACGTCCCTTAAAGGAACCGTCATTCGTCGGGAAGTCGTCGGTGAAGATGGATGTTCCGCGTTGGCGTGATGAACATGGATCCAGAAGAAAGAAGATTGAAGATGCCGCTTGATAGAAGACTTCAGTCGGATCATGGACCTCTTCAGCTCCCGCTTGGATGAAGACTTCAGTCGGATCATGGACATCTTCAGCCCCCCACTTGGGCTTGGATCAAGACATCGGAGGCTCTTCTGGATCGATCGGTGAACCCGGCGTGGTGAAGATAAGGTAGGGAGATCTTCAGGGGCTTAGTGTTAGGTTTATTTTAGGGGGGTTTGGGTTAGATTAGGGGTATGTGAGTGGTGGGTTGTAATGTTGGGGGGGGGGTATTGTATGTTTTTTTTCTCCAGGCAAAAGAGCTGAATTCTTGGGGCATGCCCTGCAAAGGGCCCTTTTCAGGGCTGGTAAGGTAAAAGAGCTTTTCTATTTTAATTTTAGAATAGGGTAGGGCATTTTTTTATTTTGGGGGTCTTTGTTATTTTATTAGGGGCCTTAGAGTAGGTGTAATTAGTTTAAAATTGTTGTAATATTTTTCTAATGTTTGTAAATATTTTTTTTATTTTTTGTAACTTAGTTCTTTTTTATTTTTTGTACTTTAGTTAATTAACTAGGTAACTATGAAATAGTTATTAACTATTTAATAGCTATTGTACCTGGTTAAAATAATTACAAAGCTGCCTGTAAAATAAATATTAATCCTAAAATAGCTACAATATAATTATAATTTATATTGTAGCTATATTAGGATTTATTTTACAGGTAAGTATTTAGCTTTAAATAGGAATAATTTATTTAATAAGAGTTAATTTATTTTGTTAGATTTAAACTATATTTAACTTAGGGGTAAGTTAGTGTTAGGGTTAGACTTAGCTTTAGGGGTTAATACATTTATTATAGTAGCGGCGAGATCCGGTCGGCAGATTAGGGGTTAATAAGTGTAGATAGGTGGAGGCGACGTTGGGGGTGGCAGTTTAGGGGTTAATAAATATAATATAGGGGTCGGCGGTGTTAGGGTCAGCAGATTAGGGGTACATAGGGATAACATAGGTTGCGGCGGTGTACGGAGCGGCAGATTAGGGGTTAATAATAATATGCAGGGGTCAGCGATAAGTGGAGTCGGCAGATTAGGGGTTAATAAGTGTAAGGGTGTTAGGTGCAGACTTAGGAAGTGTTTCCCCATAGGAAACAATGGGGCTGCGTTAGGAGCTGAACGCTGCTTTTTTGCAGGTGTTAGGTTTTTTTTAGCTCAAACAGCCGCATTTTTTCCTATGGGGGAATAGTGCACGAGCACGTTTTTGAAGCAGGCCGCGTCCGTAAGCAACGCTGGTATTTAGAGTTGCAGTGGCGGTAAATATGCTCTACGCTCCCTTTTTTGGAGCCTAACGCAGCCCTTCTGTGAACTCTAAATACCAGCGGTATTTAAAAGGTGCAGGGGAAAAAGCATGCGTAGCTAACGCACTCCTTCTAACGCACCCCTTTGGCCGCAGAACTCTAAATCTAGCTGTTAGTGTTGGAATATACTAATTTAAAGAAGTGGTAGTGGTAATCCCACTTTCTAATATTCCAATTATAGATTTTGGTATGTCTGTATATATGTTTAATAAAGTGTTTAATTTTATTCATATTCCCTTTAAGATATAGAGGGCCTAATTCAGCACTTGGCTTCAGTGCCACAAACCCTACTTTCTTCTCTAACATAATATTTTTAAGTAAAAGAGCTGTTTATCTTAGGGCAATGCCCTACAAAAGGCCCATTAGGGTGTTTTTTTTATTTTGGGGGGGGGGCTATTTTATTTTCATAGGGATAAGGTTTATTTTTTTTATTTTTGATAATTTTGTTTATTTTGTTTATATAATTTTAGAGTTTTTTTAATTTTTTTTGTAATTTTAGATTCATTTTTTGTAATTTAATGTTAGGTTTTATTATTTTAAGTGTAACTTAGTATTTGGGTTAAATGGACAGTCAACCCAAAACGGCTTTTAAATCATACTGTACATATAGAGTTTAAAACGATTATTATTTTTAAATGTAGCCCAATTTTAAAAATATTGCTTTAGCATGTAAAAAGACTTACTATGTTCGTTTCTGCAGTTCAAAAATGTCCGCCTGGCAATAAGACATGCTACTAGGAGGCTCCTGACTATATTTTCAATTTATCTAGTTTTCCCTCTGTGGAACAACATTTAGATATCGGGCTATTCTTGGGAACCTCAGGAGACTCTTGTGAATCATCTGGCTGTACCGAACAAGACGTTTTTCTTGCTATATTAATGCTTTTGGATAAAGAGCAGGCCGCAAACTGAATATGAGGAAAGACATCGGCGCCATACTACAGACTCTATTTGCCGAATATGAGCAACGGATCCTCAATAGATTTGATGCTCTACTGACAAGGATTGAAGTGGCGCGCGTAACAGGGAAACCTATGCTAGCTGCTGAGGAAGGAGAGGTGGATGTCAGTGAGAAACCTGGAATTGCGCAGCTAAGTACTGGGAACTTTCGCATAGTGCCTGATCTCCCTAACATGGAGCAACTACCGAATGGATCTGTCTGTGAAGTGCCGGTCCTGCTGTATCGCAATGTGCAGACCCTTGTGAGAGGTGTTGGTGGGAGTGGGGGGCTCCCCTCCAGTGGCGGCGATATGGTGGGTCATACTGAGAGTTGTACCTGGAGTTGTTTGTCACTTACTGCTGCTGGGTTGGGAGCAGAAGGGAGAGCAGCAGACGTCTGTGAATGCGGCCCTGCTGATGTGAGTGAATCGCTGTCGGCCTCATTTCGAGGTACCGCCTTGGATTTCTACATGCTCTGGAACCTTGAGAGGAGCGGTGCAGGGGTTCTGCCTCTGGAAAGTATTTTTCTCTTGATGATCCTGCAGAGTGAGAGTTTCTGGCCTTTTGAGACTAATATGAAATCTGGAAATGGGTGACACTCTTTATTATAGCAGCGGTTATTTAGCTCATGTTTAGTTCATAATACCATCTTGCTTGTTGAACGTGCTGCTGCTTAAAACTCAGTTCTTGGCACGAAGAATCTACATTTATGATGATTACTATCTAAGGCTGTGTGCACACTAGGACTAAACCCTCTTGTTGTTTCCCCTATATGCATAACAAATGAGGATTTATCAGTGATGGTTCTTAGGTTTGGTAGTCTAGCCTTAAGTGTGTTAATTTTATGGTTAATGTTGTAAGATATCACTTATATGCAACAATTTTTCCCAGCACTTATATAGATACAGTACTGCTCAGCAAGGTTTTGTTTATTAGCAATAGTTGTAAATGGAAATTATCTACTTTTTCTATATATATGCTGCTTTTCACATATATTTGTCGAAGTTTGAATGTACTCTGACTGGCTGGTGTGTGAATTGATGTTGTGACTTTATCTCTGACTGTTGTATTCCTTTTAAACTAGCCCCTGACACTATAGAATTGTGCAGCAGGGGGAAATGTTGTGTGCCCTGCTCTGTATTTTGAGTGTTCATCATGAATGGCATGTCAAAGTATTAACTAATGATTTACACTTAGTTTCTTGAGAGATATGCCCCTTATTCAGATTATATCACATTTAGCTAGTAGCTTAGCTGAGTATACCACATAGCTAGGCATATGCTAGATTTAATGCTCCTAACGTTTTCCTTATGAGAAACTCTGGAATCCCTAGCCACCTATAATCTGTACTGAGAATGTTCCCTTAGCATTATGGTAAACCTCATCAGAAAGAGAGTATTATCTTGTCACCCCCCCCCACATGTATGTGGGGTAAGGGATAAATAATTTATCCTCTATACTTCCTTTTGGCAGAGTTACGTAGCCTCTGCCCTGTCCGTAGAGCCTTTGCAAAGCTTGTACCTATAGCAGTGTAAAAATGGCTCTCCGGATCCTAATAATGATAGTTTTATTATGATTTTTCTTACGTGTCTAGCTGTCTGCAGTTTGTCTCTTCTAATAATTATGGTATTATTCTTAACCTACATACATATCTACTGTAGTTCTAGAGCTGATGTGGAAATGTTTGAGGTCCAAAGGGATTTAGGTGCGGCAACTACATATGTTTTTCATGCACTTTAGAGAGTCACCCCCTGGGGGAAGCACTGGCTAGTGTAGATGATAAGGCGGTCTTTGTAGGAAAATAAATAATGAATACTGGTCAACTTGACCCTACTATAAACTTGATGTAGAGGACAGCCTGTAGGGGACGTGGTAGCTCCCTCGCCAACAAGCCCTAACCAAGCTTACCAAGATTTTTACCCTTCAAATAATAACTGGCAGTTGAATTAATGCTTACCCACTGGGCTTATATGTTCATTTACTCGCCCGCAGGTGATTCCTGAATCTTGCAATCCTGGTTGCTCTATATATCGTCCTAAATTATAAGCCTCAGCACTTGTAACCTCTCTCTCTCTCTCTCTCTCTCTCTCTATATATATATATATATATACATTTTTTTTAATGTTGTGGATTGTATGTTAGCTACAGTAATGTACCCAGTTCTATCTCTATTCATACTAGTACTTGGACTACTCTATGAAGCAATTTCTACAGGCTTGTTTTGATGTAGTGTTTTTTTTTTCTATGTATTTCCAGAGTGTCATGCTTATTTTTATGATCTCCTTCAATGTTAATTTTAGTTTCTATGTCTTCAACTGTGTTCTAGTTTTCAGATCCCTTAGTGGGATCCCTTAGTGGGATCTCCGTAACATCGATGACACTAGAGAGTTTAAATATTAAAATGAGAGTTATTGATGAGGGGTAATGTTCTGTCCTAGTGAAGTCCTTACTGAGTGTTAAGCTGTTGTTTGTGACTGTAAAATTGTATTATTCCTTGTGAGATATTGCCCTTCATTTTGCATAGGCTGTATCTGTTTTCTTCGCCTCAATAAAAATATAAATTTAAAAAAAAAAAATATCCGCCTGCCCCCTCCCCTATTTCATCACAAGTGTCTTCTCACATTCACTTTGCATGCGCAATGAGAATATTTTCGTCAAGGGGTGACTTTTTCAACCGGAACAGAAAGTAACCCCTAATACACGATGGTTTCATATGTGAGACGTGCATGCGCAAACGCCGGGAGTGAGTACAATAGAAAAGTGAATGTGAGAAGGCATAATATTTTCCACATAGCACACATAACAAAAGAAAGTTGAATGAAGGTCTGAAAACATATATTTTTAAATAAATATTCTTATATACAAATCTAGCTGCTTTGTAGATCACTTTCATGAGAGATGATTTACAACAGGGGAACTCTTGGCAGGGCCCACTATCCCTTTGTCTCTCATAACTGTCACCTTGCATATTAGACCCATGTCTTTAGCGTTGCAGAACCTATATTCTATTTAAAATAATCATTTAACGGATTGGATCTAAATGAAATAAAAGAAAGCAAAAAATAATAATATAGGGATAAATTTATTATGATTAGTTTATTTATCATTGTTAGTGTGCTATCAATATTCTTAAAGGGACAGCCTACTCCAAAATCTTTATTGTTTAAAAAGATAGATAATATCTTTATTACCCATTCCCCAGTTTTGTCTAACCAACACAGTTATATAAATACTGTAGACTTTTTTGCCTCTGTGATTACCTTGTACCTAAGACTCTGCAGACTGCCCCTTATCTCAATGCTTTGACAGACTTGCATTTTAGCCAATCCGTGTTGACTCATAAATTACTCCCTGGGGTGAGCACAATGTTATCTATATGACCTACATTAACTATTGCTGCCTAGCTGTGAAAAACTGTCAAAATTAAATGAGATAAGAGGTGGCCTTCAAGGGCTTAGAAAATAGCTTGTGAGCCTACCTAGGTTTAGCTTTCAACAAAGAATACTTAAAGTACAAAGCAAATTTCATGAGAAAATTAAAATGGAAAGTTGTTTAAACATGCAGGTCCTATCTGAATCATGAACATTTCAATTACTATTAACATTTTCATTATTTTTTTTCTCTTGCACTTTGCTAGATTCATGGCTATCAGATGTGTATTCCACATTAATGTCAGTATGTGAAATATTTATACTTATAATTAGAACGTTTTAAAAGTTAGCTTAAATTAATGTAACAAAAGTGCACTTAAAATCAACTCCTATAACAGTTCAAATTTCATACAATGCATCTATATATATATTATTCTTTATATATGTTTAATTTAACATCTGACTTGAAAATGGATTGATTGTTTAAACCAAAAATGGTTCTTCAAAAAAAATAATTTCCTTTTATATTTTATGCACATGTGAAAAACAGGATCAACTATGGTCACGTCTTGTGTATTGATTTATGCACAGTGTACTGTACCCTAGAAGTACAAACTGTGTTAGCTCTAACTTAATTACACCCTAAATATATAGTTCAGGCTGTGAAGTCAAACAAAAAAATCTATGAAGGTTGAACCTCGGTGAACGTCTGCTTTTATTTAACTTGATATGCTATGTACTGTGTAAAATTCACCTCCAACAAGATTATGAGTTTATAAAACCAGAAAAAATTATTCTCGCCTTTTTCTTTTGATAATTTTTTTTTTATAAATATGTTCACTTTTTTTTTTGTGCAAACACTTGTTAGTCTATAGTTATATTTTACCAAGTACTGTTTGCTAAAAGATTACAATTAAATTAAACATATCTGAATATACTTTTTTAAATTTGAAGGTAATTTACTTAAAATGCTTTTCTTTAAAACAAAAATATGTATGCTCAGAAATTCACCTTCCACATTAGACAATCCTTCAACGTGTGTTACATTTACAACATTCTGGCAAATGTATTTCTTTCTCTGTTCGGGCTTGACTAAAATCCAAGAAGCAAGGTCAGTTTTTCTTTTTTGACATGATTTAAGAATGGAAATAACTGAACAGATTTAAGTTGGCTATATTTTCAGTAGCATATTTATTGGAAAAGATTTACATTTAAATTTACTGCTTGCTTGCTGTTTGTTAATAAGGTTTAGTCAAGAGATTTACAGGTCCTGTAGAGTTTATTGTGAAGTATGTCTGATATGTGCTGCCAATACAGCTGCATTTTTCCATGGCCTCTGATACTCTGATATCATTACAATGAAAGTCCTTTTAATAAGATGAGCAAAACATTCTATTATTATTTACACTTTTTATTTTTTATTTTTGTGCACAGAAAAAAAGATATATATATATATATAAATATACAACAAGAAAATGCTCTAATGTGGTTTTATTTTATAATAGCAGTATTGCTTGCGTATAGCTATGTGTTTAACCATTATAAATGGGTTAAAGGCACAGTTAAAGTAAAGTCCATAATAGCAATGCACTTGCTGTACATATCTGGGGAACCAATGACAGGAGGTATAAGTATGCTGTCACCAATTACCAGCAACCAGTAGTGTTTTTTTACTAGACATGTGCAGTTCGTTTCGGATTTATTCGGAAATTTGGAAAATTCGGTAAATTCTGAGATTCGGATCGATTCGAATTTCCAAATTAAAATACTTCTGAATCTACCAAATGAATTCGAAATAGCTGCCGTATCCCCGAATAAATCCGAATTAGCTCAGTAAAATTCGGCATTTCCTATTAGGAAACAATGGGGAGTTTCGGCTGAAAAAAACCTAACACCGCAGCCCCATTGTTTCCTATGGGGAAACACTAAGTCTGCACCTAACATGTACCCCGAGTCTCTAAATACCCCTAATCTAACACTTATTAACCCCTAATCTGCCGCCCCCGCTATCGCTGACACCTGCATTATTTTATTAACCCCTAATCTGCCGACCGGATATCGCCGCCACTATAATAAATGTATTAACCCCTAAACTGCCGCACTCCCACCTCGCAAACACTATAATAAATTTCATTAACCCTTAATCTGGCCCCCTCCAACGTTGCCGCAATCTAACTACAAGTATTAACCCCTAATCTGCCGACCGGACACCGCCGCCACCTACATTATAGCTATTAACCCCTAATCTGCTGTCCCTAACATCGCCGACCCCTACATTATAGTTATTAACCTCTAATCTGCCCCACCAACGTTGCCGCAATCCTAACTACAAGTATTAACCCCTAATCTGCCGACCGGACACCGCCACCACCTACATTATAGCTATTAACCCCTAATCTGCTGTCCCTAACATCGCCGCCACCTACATTATAGCTATTAACCCCTAATCTGCTGTCCCTAAAATCGCCGACCCCTACATTATAGTTATTAACCCCATATCCCCCCCCCAATGTCGCCGCAATCTAACTACAAGTATTAACCCCTAATCTGCCGACCGAACACCGCCGCCACCTACATTATAGCTATTAACACCTAATCTGCTGTCCCTAACATCTCCGACCCCTACATTATAGTTATTAACCCCTAATCTGCCCCCCCAACGTCGCCGCAATCCTAACTACAAGTATTAACCCCTAATCTGCCGACCGTACATCGCCGTCACTATGATAAATGTATTAACCCCTAAACCGCCGCACTCCCGCCTTGCAAACACTATAATAAATTTTATTAACCCCTAATCTGCCCTCCCTAACATCGCCGCCACATACTTACAATAATTAACCCCTAATCTCCCGCCCCCAATGTTGCCGCTACTATAATAAGATTATTAACCCCTAAACCTAAGTCTAACCCTAACCCTAACACCCCCTAACTTAAATATAATTTAAATAAAATGAAATAAATTTACTATAATTAAATAAATGAATCCTATTTAAAACTAAATACTTACCTGTAAAATAAACCCTAAGCTAGCTACAATATAACTAATAGTTACATTGTAGCTATCTTAGGCCTAGATTTAGAGTTGGGCGGTAGCCGTCAAAACCAGCGTTAGAGGCTCCTAACGCTGGTTTTTACCGCCCTCTGGTATTTGGAGCCAGTCATTAAAGGGTCTAACGCTCACTTTCCAGCCGCGACTTTTCCATACCGCAGATCCCCTTACTTCAATTGCGTATCCTATCTTTTCAATGGGATCTTTCTAACGCTGGTATTTAGGGTCGTGTCTCCAGCCGCAGAAAAAAGTTAGTAGTTAAGAGCTTTCTGGGCTAACACCGGTTTATAAAGCTCTTAACTACTGTGCTCTAAAGTAAACTAACACCCATAAACTACCTATGTACTCCTAAACTGAGGTCCCCCCACATCGCCGCCACTCTATTAAAATTTTTTAACCCCAAATCTGCCGACCGCACGCCGCTGCCACCTAGGTTATCCCTATGAACCCCTAATCTGCTGCCCCTAACACCGCCGACTCCTATATTATATTTATTAACCCCTAATCTGCCGCCCATGCTATCGCTGACCCCTGCATATTATTATTAACCCCTAATCTGCCGCTCCGTACACCCCTTCCACCTACATTATAGCTATGTACCCCTAATCTGCTGCGCC
Source organism: Bombina bombina (assembly GCF_027579735.1). Lineage (NCBI taxonomy): Eukaryota > Metazoa > Chordata > Amphibia > Anura > Bombinatoridae > Bombina > Bombina bombina. Next base: position 874,338,125 of record NC_069501.1, on the reverse strand, counting down.
TAACACCGCCGACCCCTATATTATATTTATTAACCCCTAATCTGCCCCCCTTACCGTCGCCTCCACCTGCCTACACTTATTAAACCCTAATCTGCCAAGCAGACCGCACCGCTACTATAATAAAGTTATTAACCCCTAATCCGCCTCACTCCCGCCTCAATAACCCCATAATAAATAGTATTAACCCCTAGTCTGCCCTCCCTAACATTGCCGACACCTAACTTCAAGTATTAACCCCTAATCTGCCGATCGGAGCTCACCGCTACTCTAATAAATTTTTTAACCCCTAAAGCTAAGTCTAACCCTAACCCTAACACCCCCCTAAGTTAAATATAATTTTTTTCTAACAAAATAAATTAACTCTTATTAAATAAATTATTCCTATTTAAAGCTAAATACTTACCTGTAAAATAAACCCTAATATAGCTACAATATAAATTATAATTATATTGTAGCTATTTTAGGATTAATATTTATTTTACAGGCAACTTTGTATTTATTTTAACCAGGTACAATAGCTATTAAATAGTTAATAACTATTTAATAGCTAAAATAGTTAAAATAATTACAAAATTACCTGTAAAATAAATCCTAACCTAAGTTAAAATTAAACCTAACACTACACTATCAATAAATTAATTAAATACAATACCTACAATTATCTATAATTAAACCTAACACTACACTATCAATACATTAATTAAATAAAATACCTACAATTATCTACAATTAAACCTAACACTACACTATCAATAAATTAATTAAATACAATACCTACAAATAAATACAATTAAATAAACTAATTAAAGTACAAAAAATAAAAATGAACAAAGTTACAAAAAATAAAAAAATATTTACAAACATTTGAAAAATATTACAACAATTTTAAACTAATTACACCTACTCTAAGCCCCCTAATAAAATAACAAAGCCCCCCAAAATAAAAAAAATGCCCTACCCTTTTCTAAAATAAAAAAGTTCAAAGCTCTTTTACCTTACCAGCCCTGAAAAGAGCCCTTTGCGGGGCATGCCCCAAAGAATTCAGCTCTTTTGCCTGTAAAAAAAACACATACAATTCCCCCCCCCCAACATTACAACCCACCACCCACATACCCCTAATCTAACCCAAACGCCCATTAAATAAACCTAACACTAAGCCCCTGAAGATCTCCCTACCTTGTCTTCACCTCACCGGGTCCCAATCTGTCCAGAAGAGGGTCCGAAGTCTTGATCCAAGCCCAAGCGGGGGGCTGAAGAGTGACGTCCATCCTCGGGCTGAAGTCTGGATCCAAGCGGCGGCTAAAGAACTCCATCATCGGGCTGAAGTCGGAAGTCCATCATCGGGATGAAGTCTTCTATCAAGCCGCATCTTCAATCTTCTTTCTTCCGGAGCGGAGCCATCTTCTTCCAAGCCGACGCGGAACATCCTCTTCAACCGACGCCTACTCGCCGAATGACGGTTCCTTTAAATGACGTCATCCAAGATGGCGTCCCTCGAATTCCGATTGGCTGATAGGATTCTATCAGCCAATCGGAATTAAGGTAGGAATATTCTGATTGGCTGATGGAATCAGCCAATCAGATTCAAGTTCAATCCGCCGCTTGGATCCAGACTTCAGCCCGAGGATGGACGTCACTCTTCAGCCCCCCCGCTTGGGCTTGGATCAAGACTTCGGACCCTCTTCTGGACAGATCGGGACCCGGTGAGGTGAAGACAAGGTAGGGAGATCTTCAGAGGCTTAGTGTTAGGTTTATTTAAGGGGGGGTTTGGGTTAGATTAGGGGTATGTGGGTGGTGGGTTGTAATGTTGGGGGGGGTATTGTATGTGGTTTTTTTACAGGCAAAAGAGCTGAATTATTTGGGGCATGCCCCACAAAGGGCCCTTTTCAGGGCTGGTAAGGTAAAAGAGCTTTGAACTTTTTTATTTTAGAATGGGGTAGGGCATTTTTTATTTTGGGGGGCTTTGTTATTTTATGAGGGGGCTTAGAGTAGGTGTAATTAGTTTAAAATTGTTGTAATATTTTTCTAATGTTTGTAAATATTTTTTTTATTTTTTGTAACTTAGTTCTTTTTTATTTTTTGTACTTTAGTTAGTTTATTCAATTGTATTTATTTGTAGGTATTTTATTTAATTAATTTATTGATAGTGTAGTGTTAGGTTTAATTGTAACTTAGGTTAGGATTTATTTTACAGGTAATTTTGTAATTATTTTAACTATTTTAGCTATTAAATAGTTATTAACTATTTAATAGCTATTGTACCTGGTTAAAATAAATACAAAGTTGCCTGTAAAATAAATATTAATCCTAAAATAGCTACAATATAATTATAATTTATATTGTAGCTATATTAGGGTTTATTTTACAGGTAAGTATTTAGCTTTAAATAGGAATAATTTATTTAATAAGAGTTAATTTATTTCGTTAGATAAAAATTATATTTAATTTAGGGGGGTGTTAGTGTTAGGGTTAGACTTAGCTTTAGGGGTTAATCCATTTATTACAGTAGCGTCGAGATTCGGTCGGCAGATTAGGGGTTTATAATTGAAGTTAGGTGTCGGCGATGTTAGGGAGGGCAGATTAGGGGTTAATACTATGTATTATAGGGTTATTGAGGCAGGAGTGAGGCGGATTAGGCGTTAATAACTTTATTATAGTAGCGGTGCGGTCCGCTCGGCAGATTAGGGGTTAATAAGTGTAGGCAGGTGGAGGCGACGTTGTGGGGGGCAGATTAGGGGTTAATAAATATAATATAGGGGCGGCGGTGTTAGGGGCAGCAGATTAGGGGTACACAGGGATAATGTAGGTAGCGGCGGTTTACGGAGCGGCAGATTAGGGTTTAAAAAAAATATGCAGGTGTCAGTGATAGTGGGGGCGGCAGATTAGGGGATAATAAGTGTAAGGTTAGTGGTGTTTAGACTCGGGGTACATGTTAGAGTGTTAGGTGCAGACGTAGGAAGTGTTTCCCTATAGAAAACAATGGGGCTGCGTTAAGAGCTGAACGCTGCTTTTTTGCAGTTGTTAGGTTTTTTTTTAAGCTCAAAATGCCCCATTGTTTTCTATGGGGATATCGTGCACGAGCACGTTTTTGAAGCTGGCCGCGTCCGTAAGCACCGCTGGTATATAGAGTTGCAGTGGCGTTAAATTATGCTCTACGCTCCCTTTTTGGAGCCTAATGCAGTGAAAACCCAACCATTCTGTGAACTCTAAATACCAGCGGTATTTAAAAGGTGCGGGAGAAAAAAAGCACGCGTAGCTAACGCACCCCTTTGGCCGCCAAACTCTAAATCTAGCCGTTAGGCCTAGATTTAGAGTTGGGCGGTAGCCGTGAAAACCAGCGTTAGAGGCTCCTAAAGCTGGTTTTTACCGCCCTCTGGTATTTGGAGCCAGTCAGTAAAGGGTCTAACGCTCACTTTCCAGCCGCGACTTTTCCATACCGCAGATCCCCTTACGTCAATTGCGTATCCTATCTTTTCAATGGGATCTTTCTAACACCGGTATTTAGAGTCGTGGTTGAAGTGAGCGTTAGAAATCTAACGACAAAACTCCAGCCGCAGAAAAAAGTCAGTAGTTAAGAGCTTTCTGGGCTAACGCCGGTTTATAAAGCTCTTAACTACTGTGCTCTAAAGTACACTAACACCCATAAACTACCTATGTACCCCTAAACAGAGGTCCCCCCACATCGCCGCCACTATATTAAATTTTTTTAACCCCTAATCTGCCGACCGCAGACTGCCACCTACGTAATCCCTATGAACCCCTAATCTGCTGCCCCTAACACCGCTGACCCCTATATTATATTTATTAACCCCTAATCTGCCCCCTCACAGTCGCATCCACCTGCCTACACTTATTAACCCCTAATCCGCCGAGCGGACCGCACCGCTACTATAATAAAGTTATTAACCCCTAATCCGCCTCATTCCTGCCTCAATAACCCTATAATAAATAGTATTAACCCCTAATCTGCCCTCCCTAACATCGCCGACACCTAACTTCAAGTATTAACCCCTAATCTGCCGATCAGAGCTCACCACTACTCTAATACATTTTTTAACCCCTAAAGCTAATTCTAACCCTAACCCTAACACCCCCCTAAATTAAATATAATTTTATTCTAACAAAATAAATTAACTCTTATTAAATAAATTATTCCTATTTAAAGCTAAATACTTACCTGTAAAATAAACCCTAATATAGCTACAATATAAATTATAATTATATTGTAGCTATTTTAGGATTAATATTTATTTTACAGGCAACTTTGTATTTATTTTAACCAGGTACAATAGCTATTAAATAGTTAATAACTATATAATAGTTACCTAGTTAAAATAATTACAAAATTACCTGTAAAATAAATCCTAACCTAAGTTACAATTAAACCTAACACTACACTATCAATAAATGAATTAAATAAAATACCTACAATTATCTACAATTAAACCTAACACTACACTATCAATAAATAAATTAAATACAATTCCTACAAATAAATACAATTAAATAAACTAACTAAAGTACAAAAAATAAAAAAGAACTAAGTTACAAAAAATAAAAAAATATTTACAAACATTAGAAAAATATTACAACAATTTCAAACTAATTACACCTACTCTAAGCCCCCTAATAAAATAACAAAGCCCCCCTAAATAAAAAAAAATGCCCTACCCTATTCTAAATTAAAAAAGTTCAAAGCTCTTTTACCTTACCAGCCCTGAAAAGGGCCCTTTGCGGGGCATGCCCCAAAGAATTCAGCTCTTTTGCCTTTAAAAAACCCATACAATACCCCCCCAACATTACAACCCACCACCCACATACCCCTAATCTAACCCAAACCCCCCTTAGATAAACCTAACACTAAGCCCCTGAAGATCTTCCTACCTTGTCTTCACCATGCCAGGTATCACCGATCATTCCAGGCTCTGAAATCTTCATCCAAGCCCAAGCGGGGGCTAGACATCCATCATCCGACTGCTGAAGAGGTCCAGAAGAGGCTCCAAAGTCTTCATCCTATCCGGGAAGAAGAGGCGATCCGGACCGGCAACCATCTTGATCCAAGCGGCATCTTCTATCTTCATCCGATGACGACCGGCTCCATCTTGAAGACCTCCACCGCGTACCCATCTTCTTCTTCCGACGACTTCCCGACGAATGATGGTTCCTTTAAGGGACGTCATCCAAGATGGCGTCCCTCGAATTCCGATTGGCTGATAGGATTCTATCAGCCAATCGGAATTAAGGTAGGAAAATTCTGATTGGCTGATGGAATCAGCCAATCAGAATCAAGTTCAATTCGATTGGCTGATTCCATCAGCCAATCAGATTGAGCTCACATTCTATTGGCTGTTCCGATCAGCCAATAGAATGCAAGCTCAATCTGATTGGCTGATCGGATCAGCCAATCGGATAGAACTTGATTCTGATTGGCTGATTCCATCAGCCAATCAGAATTTTCCTTCCTTAATTCCGATTGGCTGATAGAATCCTATCAGCCAATCGGAATTCAAGGGACGCCATCTTGGATTACGTCCCTTAAAGGAACCGTCATTCATCGGGAAGTCATCGGAAGAAGAAGATGGGTCCGCGGTGGAGGTCTTCAAGATGGAGCCGGCCGTCATCGGATGAAGATAGAAGATGCCGCATGGATCAAGAGGGTTGCTGGTCTGGATCGCCTCTTCTTCCCGGATAGGATGAAGACTTTGCAGCCTCTTCTGGACCTCTTCAGCTGCCGGATGATGGATGTCTAGCCCCCGCTTGGGCTTGGATGAAGATTTCGGAGCCTGGAACGATCGGTGATACCTGGCATGGTGAAGACAAGGTAGGAAGATCTTCAGGGGCTTAGTGTTAGGTTTATTTAAGGGGGGTTTGGGTTAGATTAGGGGTATGTGGGTGGTGGGTTTTAATGTTGGGGGGGTATTGTATGGGTTTTTTTACAGGCAAAAGAGCTGAATTATTTGGGGCATGCCCTGCAAAGGGCCCTTTTAAGGGCTGGTAAGGTAAAAGAGCTTTGAACTTTTTTTAATTTAGAATAGGGTAGGGCATTTTTTTATTTTGGGGGTCTTTTTTTATTTTATTAGGGGGCTTAGAGTAGGTGTAATTAGTTTAAAATTGTTGTAATTTTTTTTCTAATATTTAAAAATATTTTTTTATTTTTTGTAACTTAGTTCTTTTTTATTTTTTGTACTTTAGTTAGTTTATTTAATTGTATTTATTTGTAGGAATTGTATTTGATTTATTTATTGATAGTGTAGTGTTAGGTTTAATTGTAGATAATTGTAGGTAGTTTATTTAATTTATTTACTGATAGTGTAGTATTAGGTTTAATTGTAACTTAGGTTAGGATTTATTTTACAGGTAATTTTGTAATTATTTTAACTAGGTAGCTATTAAATAGTTCTTAACTATTTAATAGCTATTGTACCTGGTTAAAATAAATAAAAAGTAGCCTGTAAAATAAATATTAATCCTAAAATAGCTACAATATAATTATAATTTATATTGTAACTATACTAGGGTTTATTTTACAGGTAAGTATTTAGCTTTAAATAGGAATAATTTATTTAATAAGAGTTAATTTATTTCATTAGATAAAAATTATATTTAACTTAGGGGGGTGTTAGTGTTAGGGTTAGACTTTGCTTTAGGGGTTAATCCATTTATTACAGTAGCGGCGAGTTTCGGTCGGCAGATTAGGGGTTAATAATTGAAGTTAAGGGTTGGCGATGTTAGGGAGGGCAGATTAGGGGTTAATACTATTTATTATAGGGTTATTGAGGCGGGAGTGAGGCGGATTAGGTGTTAATAACTTTATTATAGTAGCGGTGCGGTCCGCTCGGCAGATTAGGGGTTAATAAGTGTAGGCAGGTGGAGGCAACGTTGTGGGGGGCAGATTAGGGGTTAATAAATATAATATAGGGGTCGGCAATGTTAGGGCAGCAGATTAGGGGTACATAGGGATAAATAAAATAGGAACTGATAAGCGCAGAGTGTAATCGCTAAACTCCTGAATTACCTATGGGTCCCTTTCAAAGGTGTGGAAAATCAACATAGAATAGTTAAAAATAATCAGGAGCGCTAAAAAAGCTAAAAACTATTGTATAAATATATTAAAGTGCTAAGTGGCGACTCCTATGTGCCAAAAATATTAATAAAGTGCAAAAAATCACTACAAATCGAGTGTATCTAAATTGATTAATAATTTATCATAAAGTGCATTCATGCAAGAATTTATCCCAACAGGCATATGTCTAATAGTATATATGCCTTAAGGATTACTATGTATCTAAGAACATATAGAAAAAATATAAAAAGAAAAGAAGATGTCCTCTTGTGCAATATATTAAAAGCGCAAGCTAAAGTGTGTGAATCTGTGTCTAATATAACCAAAGTGCTATATCTTACAATCAGGTGAAAAGAAAGTACGAGCTATGATTCACAGAGCTGATTTATAAATATGTGTATAGTGTAACAAAGTGCTCTAACTAAATCCGGTGAAAGAGCAGTGTCTACAATCGTTATTTCAATTATAAATTAAAATCTATAAATACGATAGTAGAAAAATTATAAACATAATATGCTTGTAATCTATAAATGTGTCAAAGCACTACAAATAATTAAAATCCAACAAAAAAGGGGTTTTAAGGCTTTGCCTAAAATTTAATCAGTAGTCAACATGTGTAAGCAAATAAAATTAAAATAAAATAAAATAAAATAAAACGGACGTCTCCGTATAACACTAGAAAAGGTTGCCACCATATATAATGAGAAAGGAATTGGCTTTACAAATATAAAAATCGAGATAGCCAAATAAGCAGTTCTTATTGTAAACGGGAATACTTATCTTGCCCGTAACCAGTTCTCCTCCAACTATCTCTGTGAACTGGTTACGGGCATATTATGTTTATAATTTTTCTACTATCGTATTTATAGATTTTAATTTATAATTGAAATAACGATTGTAGACACTGCTCTTTCACCGGATTTAGTTAGAGCACTTTGTTACACTATACACATATTTATAAATCAGCTCTGTGAATCATAGCTCGTACTTTCTTTTCACCTGATTGTAAGATATAGCACTTTGGTTATACTAGACACAGATTCACACACTATAGCTTGAGCTTTTAATATATTGCACAAGAGGACATCTTCTTTTCTTTTTATATTTTTTCTATATGTTCTTAGATACATAGTAATCCTTAAGGCATATATACTATTAGACATATACCTGTTGGGATAAATTCTTGCATGAATGCACTTTATGATAAATTATTAATCAAATTAGATACACTCGATTTGTAGTGATTTTTTGCACTTTATTAATATTTTTGGCACATAGGAGTCGCCACTTAGCACTTTAATATATTTATACAATCGTTTTTAGCTTTTTTAGCACTCCTGATTATATTTAACTATTCTATGTACATAGGGATAACGTAGGTGGCGGCGGTATACGGAGTGGCAGATTAGGGGTTAAAAAAATATGCAGGTGTCAGCGATAGCGGGGGCGGCAGATTAGGGGTTAATAAGTGTAAGGTTAGGGGTGTTTAGACTCGGGGTACATGTTAGGGTGGTAGGTGCAGACTTAGGAAGTGTTTCCCCATAGAAAACAATGGGGCTGCGTTAATAGCTGAACGCTGCTTTTTTGCAGGTGTTAGGTTTTTTTTCAGCTCAAACTGCCCCATTGTTTTCTATGGGGATATCATGCATGAGCACGTTTTTGAAGTTGGCCGCGTCCGTAAGCACCTCTGGTATCTAGAGTTGCAGTGGCGTTAAATTATGCTCTACGCTCCCTTTTTGGAGCCTAACGCAGTGAAAACCCAACCATTCTGTGAACTCTAAATACCAGCGGTATTTAAAAGGTGCGGGAGAAAAAAAGCATGCGTAGCTAACGCACCCCTTTGGCCGCCAAACTCTAAATCTAGCCGTTAGGGTTTATTTTTATTTTACAGGCAACTTTGTATTTATTTTAACCATGTACAATAGTTATTAAATATTTAATAACTATTTAATATCTACCTAGCTAAAATAAATACAAATTTACCTGTAAAATAAATCCTAACCTAAGTTACAATTACACGTAACACTACACTATCATTAAATTAATTAAATAAATGAATCCTATTTAAAACTAAATACGTACCTGTAAAATAAACCCTAATATAGCTGCAATATAACTAATAGTTACATTGTAGCTATTTTAGGATTTATATTTATTTTACAGGCAAGTTTGTATTTATTTTAACCAGGTACAATAGCTATTATATAGTTATTGACTATTTAATAGCTACGTAGTTAAAATAATTACAAAATTACCGGTAAAATAAATCCTAACCTAAGTTACAATTAAACCTAACACTACATTATCATTAAATAAATTAACTACAAGTACCTACAATTATCTACAGTTAAATAAACTAAAGTAAAGTACAAAAAAATAAAACACTAAATTACAAAAAATAAAAAAATATTACAAGAATTTTAAACTAATTACACCTAATCTAAGCCCCCTAATAAAATAACAAAGCCCCCCAAATAAAAAAAATGCCCTACCCTATACTAAATTACAAAAGTTAACAGCTCTATTACCTTACCAGCCCTTAAAAGGGCCTTTTCGGGGCATGCCCCAAAGAAAACAGCTCTTTTGCCTGTAAAAAAAATAACACAATACCACCCCCCAACATTACAACCCACCACCCACATACCCCTACTCTAACCCAAACCCCCCTTAAATAAACCTAACACTACCACTCTGAAGATCTCCCTACCTTGAGTCGTGTTCACCCAGGCGGGCCGAAGTCTTCATCCGATGGGGAAGAAGAGGACATCCAGACCGGCAATTTTAAACTAATTACAGCTAATCTAAGCCCCCTAATAAAATAACAAAGCCCCCCAAAATGAAAAAATGCCCTACCCTATACTAAATTACAAAAGTTAACAGCTCTATTACCTTACCAGCCCTTAAAAGGGCCTTTTGTGGGGCATGCCCCAAAGAACACAGCTCTTTTGCCTGTAAAAAACCCCACCACCCCCAAAATTACAACCCACCACCCACATACCCCTACTCTAACCCAAAGCCCCCTTAAATAAACCTAACACTACCCCCCTGAAAATCTCCCTACCTTGAGTCTTGAGTAATCTAAGCCCCCTACTAGCTATTAATATAGCTACAATATAACTAATAGTTACATTGTAGCTATTTTAGGATTTATATTTATTTTACAGGCAACTTTGTATTTATTTTAACTAGGTACAATAGTTATTAAATAGTTAATAACTATTTAATATCTACCTAGCTAAAATAAATACAAATTTACCTGTAAAATAAATCCTAACCTAAGTTACAATTACACGTAACACTACACTATCATTAAATTAATTAAATAAATGAATCCTATTTAAAACTAAATACGTACCTGTAAAATAAACCCTAATATAGCTGCAATATAACTAATAGTTACATTGTAGCTATTTTAGGATTTATATTTATTTTACAGGCAAGTTTGTATTTATTTTAACCAGGTACAATAGCTATTATATAGTTATTGACTATTTAATAGCTACGTAGTTAAAATAATTACAAAATTACCGGTAAAATAAATCCTAACCTAAGTTACAATTAAACCTAACACTACATTATCATTAAATAAATTAACTACAAGTACCTACAATTATCTACAGTTAAATAAACTAAAGTAAAGTACAAAAAAATAAAACACTAAATTACAAAAAATAAAAAAATATTACAAGAATTTTAAACTAATTACACCTAATCTAAGCCCCCTAATAAAATAACAAAGCCCCCCAAATAAAAAAAATGCCCTACCCTATACTAAATTACAAAAGTTAACAGCTCTATTACCTTACCAGCCCTTAAAAGGGCCTTTTCGGGGCATGCCCCAAAGAAAACAGCTCTTTTGCCTGTAAAAAAAATAACACAATACCACCCCCCAACATTACAACCCACCACCCACATACCCCTACTCTAACCCAAACCCCCCTTAAATAAACCTAACACTACCACCCTGAAGATCTCCCTACCTTGAGTCGTGTTCACCCAGGCGGGCCGAAGTCTTCATCCGATGGGGAAGAAGAGGACATCCAGACCGGCAATTTTAAACTAATTACAGCTAATCTAAGCCCCCTAATAAAATAACAAAGCCCCCCAAAATGAAAAAATGCCCTACCCTATACTTAATTACAAAAGTTAACAGCTCTATTACCTTACCAGCCCTTAAAAGGGCCTTTTGTGGGGCATGCCCCAAAGAACACAGCTCTTTTGCCTGTAAAAAACCCCACCACCCCCAAAATTACAACCCACCACCCACATACCCCTACTCTAACCCAAAGCCCCCTTAAATAAACCTAACACTACCCCCCTGAAAATCTCCCTACCTTGAGTCTTGAGTAATCTAAGCCCCCTACTAGCTATTAATATAGCTACAATATAACTAATAGTTACATTGTAGCTATTTTAGGATTTATATTTATTTTACAGGCAACTTTGTATTTATTTTAACTAGGTACAATAGTTATTAAATAGTTAATAACTATTTAATAACTACCTAGCTAAAATAAATACAAATTGACCTGTAAAATAAATCCTAACCTAAGTTACAATTACACCTAGCGCTACACTATCATTAAATTAATTAAATAAATTAATCCTATTTAAAACTAAATACTTACCTGTAAAATAAACCCTAATATAGCTACAATATAACTAATAGTTACATTGTAGCTATTTTAGGATTTATATTTATTTTACAGGCAACTTTGTATTTATTTTAACTAGGTAAAATAGCTATTAAATTGATATTTACTGTTTAATAACTACCTAGTTAAAATAATTACAAAATTACCTGTAAAATAAATCCTAACCTAAGTTACAATTAAACCTAACACTACACTATCATAAAATAAATTTAATAAATTAACTACAAGTACCTACAATTAAATACAATGAAATAAACTAAACTAAAGTACAAAAAAACACTAAATTACAAAAAATAAAAAAATATTACAAGAATTTCAAACTAAGTACACCTAATCTAAGCCCCCTAATAAAATAACAAATCCCCCCAAAATAAAAAAAATGCCCTACCCTATACTAAATTACAAAAGTTAACAGCTCTATTACCTTACCAGCCCTTAAAAGGGCCTTTTCGGGGCATGCCCCAAAGAAAACAGCTCTTTTGCCTGTAAAAAAAATAACACAATACCACCCCCCAACATTACAACCCACCACCCACATACCCCTACTCTAACCCAAACCCCCCTTAAATAAACCTAACACTACCACCCTGAAGATCTCCCTACCTTGAGTCGTGTTCACCCAGGCGGGCCAAAGTCTTCATCCGATGGGGAAGAAGAGGACATCCAGACCGGCAATTTTAAACTAATTACAGCTAATCTAAGCCCCCTAATAAAATAACAAAGCCCCCCAAAATGAAGAAATGCCCTACCCTATACTAAATTACAAAAGTTAACAGCTCTATTACCTTACCAGCCCTTAAAAGGGCCTTTTGTGGGGCATGCCCCAAAGAACACAGCTCTTTAGCCTGTAAAAAAACCCACCACCCCCAAAATTACAACCCACCACCCACATACCCCTACTCTAACCCAAAGCCCCCTTAAATAAACCTAACACTACCCCCTGAAAATCTCCCTACCTTGAGTCTTGAGTAATCTAAGCCCCCTACTAGCTATTAATATAGCTACAATATAACTAATAGTTACATTGTAGCTATTTTAGGATTTATATTTATTTTACAGGCAACTTTGTATTTATTTTAACTAGATACAATAGTTATTAAATAGTTAATAACTATTTAATAACTACCTAGCTAAAATAAATACAAATTGACCTGTAAAATAAATCCTAACCTAAGTTACAATTACACCTAGCACTACACTATCATTTAATTAATTAAATAAATGAATCATATTTAAAACTAAATACTTACCTGTAAAATAAACCCTAATATAGCTACAATATAACTAATACTTACATTGTAGCTATTTTAGGATTTATATTTATTTTACAGGCAACTTTGTATTTATTTTAACTAGGTAAAATAGCTATTAAATAGATATTTACTGTTTAATAACTACCTAGTTAAAATAATTACAAAATTACCTGTAAAATAAATCCTAACCTAAGTTACAATTAAACCTAACACTACACTATCATAAAATAAATTTAATAAATTAACTACAAGTACCTACAATTAAAGGGCCACTAAACCCAAAATCTTTCTTTCATGATTAAGATAGAACATACAAATTTAAACAACATTACAATTTACTTCTATTATTTATTTTGCTTCATTTTTGAGATATCCTTATTTGAAGAAAAAGCAATGCACATGGGTGAGCCAATCACATGAGACTTCTATGTGCAGCAACCAATCAGCAGCTACTGAGCATATCTAGATATGCTTTTCAGCCATGAATATCAAGAGAATAAAACAAATTAGATAATAGAAGTAATTTAGAAAGATGTTGAAAAATGCATTCTCTTTCTAAATCATGAAAGAAAAAATGTGGGTATCATGGCCCTTTAAATACAATGAAATAAACTAAACTAAAATTAACTACAAGTACCTACAATTAAATACAATGAAATAAACTAAACTAAAGTACAAAAAAACACTAAATTACAAAAAATAAAAAAATATTACAAGAATTTTAAACTAAGTACACCTAATCTAAGCCCCCTAATAAAATAACAAAGCCCCCCAAAATAAAAAAAATGCCCTACCCTATACTAAATTACAAACGTTAACAGCTCTATTACCTTACCAGCCCTTAAAAGGGCTTTTTGCAGGGCATGCCCCAAAGAAAACAGCTCTTTTGCCTGAAAAAAAAAAAAACACAATACCCCCCCACATTACAATCCACAACCCACATACCCCTACTCTAACCCAAACCCCCCTTAAATCAACCTAACACTACCCCCCTGAAGATCTCTCTACCTTGAGTCCTGTTCCGATCAGCCAATAGAATGCGAGGTCAATCTGATTGGCTGATTGGATCAGCCAATCGGATTGAACTTGAATCTGATTGGCTGATTCCATCAGCCAATCAGATTTTTCCTACCTTAATTCTGATTGGCTGATAGAATCCTATCAACCAATCGGAATTCAAGGGACGCCATCTTGGATGACATCACTTAAAGGTACAGTCATTTAGTCGTCGGATCAAGAAAGAAGAGGATGCTCCGCGTCGGATGTATTCAGGATGCTGCCGCTCCGCTCTGGATGGATGAACATAGAAGATGCCGCCTGGATCAAGACTTCTGATGGATGGAAGACCTCTTCTTGCCCCGCTTGGATGAAGACTTCTTCCGGTCTGGATGTCCTCTTCTGCCCCTTCTGGGTGAACACGACTCAAGATAGTGAGATCTTCAGGGGGGTAGTGTTAGGTTTATTTAAGGGGGGTTTGGGTTAGAGTAGGGGTATGTGGGTGGTGGGTTGTAATTTTGGGGGGGGTATTGTTTTTTTTTTTACAGGCAAAAGAGCTGTTTTCTTTGGGGCATGCCCCGAAAAGGCCCTTTTAAGGGCTGGTAAGGTAATAGAGCTGTTAACTTTTGTAATTTAGTATAGGGTAGGGCATTTTTTTTATTTGGGGGGCTTTGTTATTTTATTAGGGGGCTTAGATTAGGTGTAATTAGTTTAAAATTCTTGTAATATTTTTTTATTTTTTGTAATTTAGTGTTTTATTTTTTTGTACTTTACTTTAGTTTATTTAATTGTAAAATTGCCGGTCTGGATGTCCTCTTCTGCCCCATCGGATGAAGACTTCGGCCCGGCTGGGTGAACACAACTTAAGGTAGGGAGATCTTCAGGGGGGTAGTGTTAGGTTTATTTAAGGGGGGTTTGGGTTAGAGTAGGGGTATGTGGGTGGTGGGTTGTAATGTTGGGGGGTGGTATTGTGTTTTTTTTTTACAGGCAAAGGAGCTGTTTTCTTTGGGGCATGCCCCGCAAAAGGCCCTTTTGAGGGCTGGTAAGGTAATAGAGCTGTTAACTTTTGTAATTTAGTATAGGGTAGGGTTTTTTTTATTTTGGGGGGCTTTGTTATTTTATTAGGGGGCTTAGATTAGGTGTAATTAGTTTAAAATTAGTTTAAAATTCTTGTAATATTTTTTTATTTTTTGTAGTTTAGTCTTTGTTTTTTTTGTACTTTAGTTTAGTTTATTTAATTGTAGATAAGTTAATTTATGTAATGATAGTGTAGTGTTAGGTTTAATTGTAACTTAGTTTAGGATTTATTTTACAGGTAATTTTGTAATTATTTTAACTAGGTAGCTATTAAATAATCAATAACTATTTAAAAAGCTATTGTACCTGGTTAAAATAAATACAAAGTTGCCTATAAAATAAATATGAATCCTAAAATAACTTAATAGGATTAATTTATTAAAGTATAGTGTAGTGTTAGGTGTAATTGTAACTTAGGTTATGATTTATTTTACAGGTAAATTTGTATTTTTTTTAGCTAGGTAGTTATTAAATAGTTATTAACTATTTAATAGCTATTCTACCTAGTTAAAATAAATACAAACTTGCCTGTAAAATAAAAATAATCCCTAAGATAGCTACAATTTAACTATTAGTTATATTGTAGCTATATTAGGGTTTATTTTACAGGTAAGTATTTAGTTTTAAATAGGATTCATTTATTTAATTATAGTAAATTTATTTCGTTTTATTTAAATTATATTTAAGTTAGGGGGTGTTAGGGTTATGGTTAGACTTAGGTTTAGGGGTTAATAACCTTATTATAGTAGCGGCGACGTTGGGGGCGGGAGATTAGGGGTTAATAATTGTTGGTAGGTGGCGGCGATGTTAGGGAGGGCAGATTAGGGGTTAATAAAGATTATTATAGTGTTTGCGAGGCGGGAGTGCGGCGGTTTAGGGGTTAATACATTTATTATAGTGGCGGCGATGTCCGGTCGGCAGATTAGGGGTTAATACTTGTAGTTAGGTTGCGGCTACGTTGGGGGGGGCAGATTAGGGGTTAATAACTATAATGTAGGGGTCGGCGATGTTAGGGACAGCAGATTAGGGGTTAATAGCTATAATGTAGGTGGCGGCGGTGTCCGGTCGGCAGATTAGGGGTTAATACTTGTAGTTAGGATTGCGGCGACATGGGGGGGGAGATTAGGGGTTAATAACTATAATGTAGCGGTCGCGATGTTAGGGACAGCAGATTAGGGGCTAATAGCTATAATGTAGGTGGCGGCGATGTCCGGTTGGCAGATAAGGGGTTAATAGCTATAATGTAGGTGGCGGCGGTGTCCAGTCTGCAGATTAGGGGTTAAATAATTTTATTATAGGGTTTGCGATGTGGGCAGGCCTCGGTTTAGTGGTTCATAGGTAGTTTATGAGTGTTAGTGTACTAAATGGGTGTTAGTGTAGTAAAACATACCGAATTTCGGAACCGAATCGAACCGAATAGAACCGAATTCAGCCGAATTTATTCGAATCCGAATAATTCCGAAACGAATTTATTCGAATCTGAATAAATCCGAAACAAATTCATTCAAATTTTGCCGAATTCGTTTCGATCCGATCTGAAATTCGAAAAGTCTGAATCAATCCGAACCGAAAACGAACCGAATTTTTTAGCCATGCACATGTCTGTTTTTTACTACTGAGCCTACCTAGGCATAATTTACACCAAAGAAAATCAACAGATTACATTTAAAACTAACTGCAATGAAAGTAAACATTTAACATGGGCGTGTTATTAGGTGGCCATGCAACGAAGTTGCAGGACAACCTATTGTTATTGTCAGGATTATTATTAGGTGGCCATGCAACGAAGTTGCAGGACAACCTATTGTTATTGTCAGGATTATTAGGTGGCCATGCAACGAAGTTGCAGGACAACCTATTATTATTGTCAG
Source organism: Bombina bombina (assembly GCF_027579735.1). Lineage (NCBI taxonomy): Eukaryota > Metazoa > Chordata > Amphibia > Anura > Bombinatoridae > Bombina > Bombina bombina. The sequence goes on along the minus strand of NC_069501.1, from coordinate 874,321,210 downwards.
GATTATTATTATTATTATTATTATTATTATTTTTTTTATTATTATTATTATTATTATTATTCCGCCACTTTTTCTATTGCCCATAACTTTTGAACTGCTAAAGCAAAGCTCTTGAAATCAGGTATGCTAGTACAGCCTATTGCTCTGCTACATCTCATGCAATATTGAACTCATAGGTCATAAGGTTACGCAGCCATATTGCTTTTTGCGACAAATTTTGCTAAACGCTTAATAATCTTTATCTCCGGAACTGCTAATGTTACAACTTTGAAACTTGCTGTGCTCAGTGCTGCTATGAACTAGATTTGCCATTGCTCAACAGAAGTGCCTTGGTCACATGATGTAGCAGCCATCTTGCATTTTGCGAAAATCTTTACACATCTTCTTCTCTTAAACCGCTTAGTGCAATAAAGCGCAATTTTGCACATATGCTCCTTGAAACGTCCTCTAAAAAGTTTGTTAAAATTGCGATTTTTCCATAATCAACAGGGCTGCTGTGAGACATTAACCTTTTTATCGCCATTTAATTGCGTAATTTTGCACTTCATACATTAGTTTTACAATATTTAACAATATTACAGTGTAATAGACACATGATTACACATAGTCATAACCCTTAAAGACAATATTGCAGTTAAAATTCGCATTGCGCAATCGCCTTCGTGAAATAAAACATTTGCAAATTTTCATGAAACTTGTGCAAATTGTAGAGGTCTATAGTGAGCATTAGTATGTGCAATTTGAAAGCCATACATTGCATAGCTTGGCGGCCATTTTGTTTCGTATGCGCCATTTTTACAAACTATAAAAATCTTCTTCTACGAAACCGCTTATAGGAGAGACTTGAAATTTTTTTTATAGAGTTATCTTATGACTAACATTCAGATTTGTTCAAGAGAAGTTGATACGTCATGTGGTTTGGCAGCCATTTTGAATTGTTCAAAAACGCTTAACGATATTTTTAAATTATTAATAAAACAACAATCGTTTTACAAAAATGCTTTATTTTTGCCATGTGTATTGACATCTATATTGAGAACTATTGTGCATAATATGGAGGCTTTATATTATATGATCTGGCAGCCATTTTGTTTTACGCGAAAATTTCTAAAATCTATTTTCTTTGCAGCCACTTATGTTAGAACTGTGACACTTGCTGTATAACCTTATATTGTGACCTAGATACACAGTTGTTCATGTTGATGGAATTAGTTACAAGCTGTGGCAGCCATATTGATTTACGCGAAAATTTTGAAAATGTGATTTCTTTGCAACCGCTTATTTTAAATCTTTGAAATTTGCTGTATAGCTATATACTGTGACTTAGCAGCTTGTATGCCATTGCAAAGTCGATGCGCATGGCCACCTCTATCGCTGCTTGTTATTATTTCTATTATTCCGCCACTTATTTAAATGCTTAAATGCTTTGTTCAAACTGCGAATTTTCCATAATCAACATGGCTGCTATGAGCCATTCGCCTTTTTATCGCTGTTTAATTGCGTATATTTGCACTTTATGCATTATGTTTACACTATTTAACTACATTACAGTGTAGCAGACACATGAGTACACATAGCCATGACCCCTAAAGGCAATATTGCAGTAAAAATTTGCACTGCGCAGTCACCTTCGTGAAATAAAACATTTGCAAATTTTCATAAAACTTCTGCAAATTTTAGAGGTCTATAGTGAGCATTAGTATGTGCAATTTGAAAGCCATACAATGCATAGCTTGGCGGCAATTTTGTTTCGTATGCACGTTTTTTAAAAACTACAAAAATCTTCTTCTCCGAAACCACTTATGACACAGACTTGAAATTTTGTTTACAGATTTATCTTATGACTAACATTCAGATTTGTTCAAGAGAAGTTGATATGTCATGTGGTTTGGCAGCCATTTTGAATTGTTCAAAAACGCTTAACGATATTTTTAAATTAATTATAAAACAAAAAACGTTTTCCAAAAATGCTTTATTTTTGCCATGTTTATTGAGATCTATGGTGACAATTATTGTGCATAATATGGAGGCTGCATATCATAAGATCTGGCAGCCATTTTGTTTTATGCGAATATTTTGAAAATCTATTTTCTCTGCAACTGCTTATGTTAGAACTGTGAAACTTGCTATATAACCTTATATTGTGACCTAGAGTCACAGTTATTCATGTTGAAGAAATTGGTCACAAGCTGTGGCAGCCATATTGGTTTACGAGAAAATTTTGAAAATGTATTTTCTTTCAACCGCTTATGTTAAAGCTGTGATATTTGCTATATATAAACAAATATTGTCACCTAGTGTTACATCTGATCGTGATGAAAGTATTAATCATATGGTGGGGCAGCCATCTTGAAAAACGCAAACATTTCGAAAATGTATTTTCTTTCCAACTGCTAATGTTAGAATTGTAAAAACTTCTATAAAGCTTTATATTGTGACTTAGCTACTTGTATATCATTGCAATGTCGATGCACATGGCCACCTCTATCGCTGCTTGCAGCTATATTTATTATTATTATTATTGCGCCACTTTTTCAATTGCTTATAAAAACAACAGCATAACTCAAAAACTCTTGAAACTTCGCACTATGCTAAAGATCTATACTGTGCATAATTCTATGCAAAACAAATCTCATAGGTCATGTGATCTAGCAGCCATATTGCTTTTTGCGACAAATTTCGACAACCGCTTGAAAATCTTCTTCTCCAGAACCGCGTATATTACAGCTGTGAAACTTCCTGTGTGTACTGCTGTACTTACCTAGAATAAAGTTTGTTCAAGACAAGTGATTTAATCACATGACCTGACTGCCATTTTGAATTGTGCGAAAATCTTTAAACATCTTCTTCTCTGCAACCGCTAAGTGCAATGAAGTGCAATTTTGCACATGTGCTCCTTGCAAGGTCCTCTGGCAAGTTTGTTCAAACTGCAAATTTTTCATAATCAACATGACTGCTATGAGCCATTCGCCTTTTTATCGCTGTTTAATTGCGTAAATTTGCACTTTATGGATTATGTTTACACTATTTAACTATATTACAGTGTAGCAGTCACATGAGTACACATAGTCATGACCCCTAAAGGCAATATTGCATTAAAAATTTGCACTGCGCAGTCGCCTTCGTGAAATAAAACATTTGCAAATTTTCATAAAACGTCTGCAAATTGTAGAGGTCTATAGTGAGCATTAGTATGTGCAATTTGAAAGCCATACAATGCATAGCTTGGCGGCCATTTTGTTTCGTGTGCACATTTTTTAAAAATTACAAAAATCTTCTACTCCGAAACCGCTTATGGCACAGACTTGAAATTTTGTTTACAGAGTTATCTTATGACTAACATTCAGATTTGTTCAAGAGAAGTTGATAGGTCATGTGGTTTGGCAGCCATTTTGAATTGTTCAAAAACGCTTAACGATATTTTTTAAATTAATAATAAAACAAAAAACGTTTTACAAAAATGCTTTATTTTTGCCATGTTTATTGACATCTATGGTGACAATTATTGTGCATAATTTGGAGGCTGTATATCATATGATCTGGCAGCCATTTTGTCTTATGCGAATATTTCGAAAATCTATTTTCTCTGCAACTGCTTATGTTAGAACTGTGAAACTTGCTGTATAACCTTATATTGTGACCTAGAGTCACAGTTGTTCATGTTGAAGGAATTGGTCACAAGCTGTGGCAGCCATATTGGTTTACGCGAAAATTTCAAAAATGTATTTTCTTTCCAACCGCTTATGTTAAAGCTGTGAAATTTGCTGTAAAACAAAAGTTACATCTGATCATGATGAAAGTATTGGTCATATGGTGGGGCAGCCATCTTGAAAACGCAAAAATTTCGAAAATGTGTTCTCTTTCCAACTGCTAATGTTAGAATTGTAAAAACTTCTATAAAGCTTTATATTGTGACTTAGCTGCTTGTATGCCATTGCAATGTCAATGCGCATGGCCACCTCTATCGCTGCTTGCAGCTATATTTATTATTATTATTATTTATTTATTTATTTTTTTATTATTATTATTCTGCCACTTATTCAAGTGCTTATAAAAACAACAGCATAACTCAAAAACTCATGAAACTTGGCACTATGCTAAAGATCTATGCTATGCATAATCCTATGCAAAACAAATCTCATAGGTCATGTGATCTAGCAGCCATATTGCTTTTTGCGACAAATTTCGACAACCGCTTGAAAATCTTCTTCTCCAGAACCGCTTATGTTACAGCTGTGAAACTTGCTGTGTGTACTACTGTACTAACCTAGAATAAAGTTTGTTCAAGAGAAGTGATTTAGTCACATGACCTAGCTGCCATTTTGAATTGTGCGAAAATCTTTAAACATCTTCTTCTCTGCAACCGCTAAGTGCAATGAAGCGCATCCTTGCAAGGTCCTCTACCAAATTTGTTCAAACTGCGAATTTTCCATAATCAACATGGCTGCTATGAGCCATTCGCCTTTTTATCGCTGTTTAATTGCGTATATTTGCACTTTATGCATTATGTTTACACTATTTAACTACATTACAGTGTAGCAGACACATGAGTACACATAGCCATGACCCCTAAAGGCAATATTGCAGTAAAAATTTGCACTGCGCAGTCACCTTCGTGAAATAAAACATTTGCAAATTTTCATAAAACTTCTGCAAATTTTAGAGGTCTATAGTGAGCATTAGTATGTGCAATTTGAAAGCCATACAATGCATAGCTTGGCGGCAATTTTGTTTCGTATGCGCGTTTTTTAAAAACTACAAAAATCTTCTTCTCCGAAACCACTTATGGCACAGACTTGAAATTTTGTTTACAGATTTATCTTATGACTAACATTCAGATTTGTTCAAGAGAAGTTGATATGTCATGTGGTTTGGCAGCCATTTTGAATTGTTCAAAAACGCTTAACAATATTTTTAAATTAATTATAAAACAAAAACCGTTTTCCAAAAATGCTTTATTTTTGCCATGTTTATTGAGATCTATGGTGACAATTATTGTGCATAATATGGAGGCTGTATATCATAAGATCTGGCAGCCATTTTGTTTTATGCGAATATTTTGAAAATCTATTTTCTCTGCAACTGCTTATGTTAGAACTGTGAAACTTGCTATATAACCTTATATTGTGACCTAGAGTCACAGTTATTCATGTTGAAGGAATTGGTCACAAGCTGTGGCAGCCATATTGGTTTACGAGAAAATTTTGAAAATGTATTTTCTTTCCAACCGCTTATGTTAAAGCTGTGAAATTTGCTGTATAACCATATATTGTCACCTAGAGTTACATCTGATCGTGATGAAAGTATTAATCATATGGTGGGGCAGCCATCTTGAAAAACGCAAACATTTCGAAAATGTATTTTCTTTCCAACTGCTAATGTTAGAATTGTAAAAACTTCTATAAAGCTTTATATTGTGACTTAGCTACTTGTATATCATTGCAATGTCGATGCACATGGCCACCTCTATCGCTGCTTGCAGCTATATTTATTATTATTATTATTGCGCCACTTTTTCAATTGCTTATAAAAACAACAGCATAACTCAAAAACTCTTGAAACTTAGATCTATACTGTGCATAATTCTATGCAAAACAAATCTCATAGGTCATGTGATCTAGCAGCCTTATTGCTTTTTGCCACAAATTTCGACAACCGCTTGAAAATCTTCTTCTCCAGAACTGCTTATGTTACAGCTGTGAAACTTGCTGTGTTTACTGCTGTACTGACCTAGAATAAAGTTTGTTCAAGAGAAGTGATTTAGTCACATGACCTAGCTGCCATTTTGAATTGTGCGAAAATCTTTAAACATCTTCTTCTCTGCAACCGCTAAGTGAAATGAAGCACAATTTTGTATATGTGCTCCTTGCAAGGTCCTCTACCAAGTTTGTTCAAACTGCAAATTTTCCATAATCAACATGGCTGCTATGAGCCATTCGCCTTTTTATCGCTGTTTAATTGCGTACATTTGCACTTTATGCATTATGTTTACACTATTTAACTATATTACAGTGTAGTAGACACATGAGTACACATAGTCATGACCCCTAAAGGCAATATTGCAGTAAAAATTTGCACTGCGCAGTCGCCTTTGTGAAATAAAACATTCGCAAATTTTCATAAAACTTCTGCAAATTGTAGAGTTCTATAGTGAGCATTAGTATGTGCAATTTGAAAGCCATACAATGCATAGATTGGCGGCCATTTTGTTTCGTATGCGCGTTTTTTAAAAACTACAAAAATCTTCTTCTCCGAAACCGCTTATGGCACAGACTTGAAATTTTGTTTATAGAGTTATCTTATGACTAATATTCAAATTTGTTCAAGAGAAGTTGATACGTCATGTGGTTTGGCAGCCATTTTGAATTGTTCAAAATTGCTTAACAATATATTTAAATTCATAATAAAACAAAAACCGTTTTATAAAAATGCTTTATTTTTGCCATGTTTATTGATATCTATAGTGAGCACTATTGTGCATAATATAGAGGCTGTATATCTTACGATCGGGCAGCCATCTTGGTTTACTCGAAAATTTCGAAAGTCTTTTTTCTCTGCAACCGCTTATGTAAGAACTGTGAAATATGCTGTACAGTCTTATATTGTGACCTAGAGTCACAGTTGTTCATGTTGAAGGAATTAGTCACAAGCTGTGGCAGCCATATTGGTTTATGCAAAAATTTTGAAACTGTGTTTTCTTTCCAACCGCTTATGTTAAAGCAGTGAAATTTGCTGTATAGCCATATATTGTAACCTAGAGTTACATTTGTTCATGTTGAAAGTATAGGTCATATGATGTGGCAGCCATTTTAAAAAACGCAAACATTTTGAAAATGTTTTTTTTTTCCAAATGCTTATGTTAGAACTGTAAACAGTTGTTGTATAGCTTTATTTTGTGACATAACTACTTATATGGCATTGCAAAAATGATGCGCTGGCCACCTCTATTGCTGCTTGCAGCTATATTTTTTTTTATTAGGTGGCCATGCAACGAAGTTGCAGGACAACCTATTGTTATTGTCAGGATTATTATTATTATTATTCCGCCACTTTTTCTTTTGCCCATAACTTTTGAACTGCTAAAGCAAAGCTCTTGAAATCAGGTATGCTGGTACAGCCTATTGCTCTGCTACATCTCATGCAATATTGAACTCATAGGTCATAAGGTTACGCAGCCATATTGTTTTTTGCGACAAATTTCGAGAAACGCTTAATAATCTTTATCTCTGTAACTGCTAATGTTACAACTTTGAAACTTGCTGTGCTCAGTGCTGCTATGAACTAGATTTGCCATTGCTCAACAGAAGTGCCTTGGTCACATGATGTAGCCGCCATCTTGCATTTTGCGAAAATCTTTAAACATCTTCTTCTCTTAAACCACTTAGTGCAATAAAGCGCAATTTTGCACATATGCTCCTAGCACTGTCCTCTACCAAGTTTGTTAAAATTGCGATTTTTCCATAATGAACATGGCTGCTGTGAGACATTAACCTTTTTATCGCCATTTAATTGCGTAATTTTGCACTTTATACATTAGTTTTACAATATTTAACAATATTACAGTGTAATAGACACATGATTACACATAGTCATAACCCTTAAAGAGAATATTGCAGTTAAAATTCACATTGCGCAGTCGCCTTCGTGAAATAAAACATATGCAAATTTTCATGAAACTTCTGCAAATTGTAGAGGTCTATAGTGAGCATTAGTATGTGCAATTTGAAAGCCATACATTGCATAGCTTGGCGGCCATTTTGTTTCGTATGCGCCATTTTTAAAAACTATAAAAATCTTCTTCTCCGAAACCGCTTATGGGACAGACTTGAAATTTTGTTTATAGAGTTATCTTATGACTAACATTCAGATTTGTTCAGGAGAAGTTGATACGTCATGTGGTTTGGCAGCCATTTTGAATTGTTCAAAATTGCTTAACGATATATTTAAATTAATAATAAAACAAAAACTGTTTTACAAAAATTCTTTATTTTTGCCATGTTTATTGACATCTATAGTGAGCACTATTGTGTGTAATATGGAGGCTGTATATCTTACGATCGGGCAGCCATCCCTTTATGCGAAAATTTCGAAAGTCTATTTTCTCTGCAACCGCTTATGTAAAAACTGTGAAATTTGCTGTACAGTCTTATATTGTGACCTAGATTCAAAATTGCTCATTAGGAGAGAATCAGTCACACGATGCAGCAGCAATACCGGTTTTATGTTTATCGTAATTATTTGTAATTCAATACTGCCTCTTTTGAGTCAATTGCTCACAAAACACAAATTACTTATGCTAAACTCTTCAAATCAGGTATGCTGATAAAGCCTATTGCCCTGCTACATCTCATGCAATATTGAACTTATAGGTCATAAGGTTATGCAGCCATATTGTTTTTTGCGACAAATTTCGAGAGCTGCTTAATAATCTTTAGCTCTGGAACTGCTTATGTTACAACTTTGAAACTTGCTGTGTTTAGTGCTGCTATGACCTAGATTTGCCATTGCTCAACAGAAGTGCCTTGGTCACATGATGCAGCAGCCATCTTGCATTTTGCAAAAATATTTAAACATCTTCTTCTCTTAAACTGCTTAATGCAATAAAGCGCAATTTTGCACATATGCTCCTTGCAAGGTTCTCTACCAAGTTTGTTAAAATTGCAATTTTTCCATAATCAACATGGCTGCTGTGAGACATTAACCTTTTTATCGCCATTTAATTGCGCATTTTTGCACTTTATACATTAGTTTTACAATATTTAACAATATTACAGTGCAATAGACACATGATTACACATAGCCATTACCCTTAAAGACAATATTGCAGTTAAAATTCGCATTGCGCAATTGCCTTCGTGAAATAAAACATTTGCAAATTTTCATGAAACTTCTGCAAATTGTAGAGGTCTATAGTGAGAATTAGTATGTGCAATTTGAAAGCCATACAATGCATAGCTTGGCGGCAATTTTTTTTCTTATGCGCTTTTTTTAAAAACTACAAAAATCTTCTTCTCCGAAACCGCTTATGGCACAGACTTGAAATTCTGTTTACAGATTTATCTTATGACTAACATTCAGATTTGTTCAAGAGAAGTTGATATGTCATGTGGTTTGGCAGCGATTTTGAATTGTTCAAAAACGCTTAACGATATTTTTAAATTAATAATAAAACAAAAACCGTTTTACAAAAATGCTTTATTTTTGCCATGTTTATTGACATCTATGGTGACAATTATTGTGCATAATATGGAGGCTGTATATCATAAGATCTGGCAGCCATCTTGTTTTATGCGAATATTTCGAAAATCTATTTTCTCTGCAACTGCTTATGTTAGAACTGTGAAACTTGCTATATAACCTTATATTGTGACCTAGAGTCACAGTTATTCATGTTGAAGGAATTGGTCACAAGCTGTGGCAGCCATATTGGTTTACGCAAAATTTTCGAAAATGTGTTTTCTTTCCAACCGCTTATGTTAAAGCTGTGAAATTTGCTGTATAACCATATATTGTCACCTAGAGTTACATCTGATCATGATGAAAGTATTAATCATATGGTGGGGCAGCCATCTTGAAAAACGCAAAAATTTCGAAAATGTGTTTTCTTTCCAACTGCTAATATTAGAATTGTAAAAACTTCTATAAAGCTTTATATTGTGACTTAGCTGCTTGTATGTCATTGCAATGTCGATGTGCATGGCCACCTCTATCGCTGCTTGCAGCTATATTTATTAATATTATTGGTTATTTGTAGAGCGCCATCAGATTCTGCAGCGCTATTAGCATGCGTATTAGCATGCGTATTACAAGTTGAACATAAAAATCGGATGCATGCTAACTTTGGGACTTCAGAAATTGCAACCATGTTAAAGGGACACTGACCCCAATTTTTTTCCTTTCATGATTCAGGTAGAGCATACAATTTTAAGCAACTTTTTAATTTCCTCCTATTATCATTTTTTCTTTGTTCTATTGGTATCTTTATTTGAATTAGTAGGAATGTAAGCTTACAAGCTAGCACATTTTTAGTTTAGCACATGTGACCCTGGATAGCGCTTGCTTATTAGTGGATGCATTTAGCCACAAATCAGTAAGTGCTACCCAGGTGCTGACCCAAAGATGGGCCAGCTCGTAAGCTTACATTCCTGCTTTTAAAAATAAAGATAGCTTGAGAACAAAGAAAAAACATGTCTAATGTCTAATGTTAGAAAACCAATAGCACTCATTTTCCTGTTATATTAGCAGAGGGATATTACCAATTTGAATTATAAATGCCTTTATTCTCGTTTCTTGTGGTGTGCATGTGCTATGTATCATTGAACATTATTTACAAAAATCAGTCTAGAAGACTGAAAAAAGGATTCTGTTTAAACACACTATTAATCTTCTAAATTTTATTTATGCAGTGTGGTAGTTTATATATACAGGTAGCCCTCAGTTTACGCCAGGGTTAGGTTCCAGAAGGAATGGTTGTAAATTGAAACTGTTGTAAATTGAAACCCAGTTTATAATGTAAGTCAATGGGAAGTGAGGGAGTTAGGTTCCAGGCCCCTCTCAAAATTGTCATAAGTAAGACCTAATACATTATTTTAAAGCTTTGAAATGAAGACTTTAAATGCTAAACAGAATTATAAACCTAATAAAAATATCACACAACACAGAATATATAATTAAACTAAGTTAAATGAACAAAAACATTTGCTAAACAGCATTATAAACCTAATAAAATAATCACACAACACAGACTTCACTTGCATTTTTATGCAAACAGTTCTTTCTATGCATTCCAATCTGGACTGATTTATAGACAGGAAGATCTTGTTCCTTTGAAATCTGATCGATAGCTCAGGTCTGGTTAAACTGATTAATTTCAGCTTGCTTGGCTTTGCTGCAACACAAGTGGACAGCTCCACCTACTGGCTATTTTAAGTAATGCACTGCTTCTCAATGCTTTTCAATAGCAGTCACATGACTGGAAAAAAATGTTGTTATTCTGAAACGGTGTAAATTGAACCATTGTAAAACAAGGGCCACCTGTATATAAAAAAATATTAGTTCTTTATTAAAAATGGGTATATTATTAAAAACATACTTGTGCTCATCAACTGCTTATGTACAAATCTTATATATGTCAGTATTTGTCTTGGGTCTAATCTGATCCCAAGATCATATGCATTGGTTTGTGATTGAACTTATGATTTACAGATTGGTTTATAATTAGCAGCAGATCAGGTTATTGTAGTCTGTCCCTGAAATTATCAGGTTAGATCGCCAGAAACACAAGTTGAGCATGCGGACAGGAATCTCTGGAATTCAAACCGATCGTACTCGATCGGGTTGATTGACACCCCCTGCTGGTGGCCCATTGGCTGCGAGTCTGCAGGGGGCGGTGTTGCACCAGCATCTCTTGTGAGCTGCTGGTGCAATGCTGAATACGGAGAGCGTATTGCTCTCCGCATTCAGTGATGTCTTGCGGACCTGATCCACACTGTCGGATCAGGTCCGCAAGACATTTGATAAATAGGCCCCCTTATCTTCTCTAGATATTCATATATGAGTGATATACAGCTATATCTATCTATTACGTTGCTCTACAGAGAGTATCTCTGGTGAAATGGTAACTACCCTGTTATAGTTATCTCTGAACCATGAAAGAAAAAAAAAATGGGTTCAGTATCCCTTTAACTTCTTCTCCCCCAGACCTCAATGGAGCACACTGTTAAACCCCCCCCCAAAAAAACAAAAAAACAAAAATGAACACTTATCACTCGCTAACCCAAAGTGCATTAGACAAACCTGAAGGTAGTTATGCATATTTTATATTCCAATGATCTTCACATAAAATAAAAATGTTAATAAATAAAGTTATATATATATTTCACAAAATTTGGACCAGCTAAAAATGGAAATAATGGCTATGGTCCAGGACCCACCGTACTCCAATGCAGACGTGGGTACCGAGGTGCACAGAGGTTTAGAAGATAATGTATAGAAAAGAAAAGAACACAAATAGTAAACCTTATCCAGCAACCCCACATTAAGCCTAAATAAATAAGTTGATAAGAGCTGCCAGAGTCTCAAATACACTCATTCACAGATGTCATATATATTACACACTAATTTATTATGATGTCAAACAATGTGCAGACAAAAAAAATAAATAAATGAACATAACCACATTATTAATGTTCTAAAGTAAATAGCATATGCACTTCATTCGTTATCCAAGCAAGCAATCAGGGATCCCCAATAATAAAACAACTCATCAGTAAGTCCACTGATTAGAAGGCAGTTCCAAAATATAAGTCCTTTGATAAGGACAACAGTTGGAGATTCAAAATGCCCAAACAGGCTGGGTCCTCCTACCTGTAAGGGGATGGGGTCGAGGGGACAGTAAGTGAGGTGAAAGGATGGAATAAGGGCAGAAAAAGTCTTCCTATGCAACAGGGGCAAAATAGCAAAATTTATGCCTATGTGGGTTTTGGATGATTGTGAGCTTTTGAGGGGGTGGGGGACAATTAGTGTATTGAGAGCTGATTTCATTTCTGATGGGGTCGATTTTGATGTTGAATATCTGGCAAAATCTTGAGCTAAGAGAGAAGTTGTAGTAGGAGGTGGGGATGGGCAGAGAAGAGTATTGAATGTGGAGAACAGATGTTTTAGGTTTGAAGAAAGAGTAGAGATAATAGTAGAGAAGTAATGTTGCTTATATAAAATAAAGGCAGAATAGTAAGAGTTCAAGATGAACATATAGTGAAGAAAGTCAGCTGAGCTCTGAGATTTACTCCAGTGTTGTTCATCAGTAGTATGGGATCATCTGTGTAGGTACCATGTCAGAGGAGTGTGCCAGGGTTGAGGATGAGTGTATGATTTCCGAGCTCTGGTATGTGGGGCCAGGTTGTCAAGGACCGCTGTAAGGGTGGAATTATAGTGGCAGATAGATTCATCAGGGCAGGAAAAGGAGGTGGTGGAAGAGAGGAAAGGTTCAAGAGAGCTAGCAAGCTGTTGCTGATCTAATGACTCTGTGAAGTTTGGTGTGAGGGGTAGAAGGAGAAGGAGTTGTAGGGAGGGAAGTGATGTTACAAGTGAGGAGGTGATGGTCAGAAAGAGGTAAAGGAGAGTTTGTGAAAATTGAGATCAATAGCTGAAAAGCTGAAAATCAGATCAAGGTAGTGACCATCTTTGTGAGTGGAAGAGCCAGTCCATTGTGACAGGCCAAAAGAGGAAGTGAGTTGCAGAAGTTGTTTTGAAGAGGAGGCAGTGGGATTGTCAACAGGGAGGTTGAAGTCTCCAAGAATGAGGGCAGGGGTACCTGAGGAAAGAAAATAAGGTAGCCAGGTGGCAAAGTGATCTAGAAATAGAGTTGAGGAGACAGGGCAGCGGTATATGACTGCAAAACATATAAAGGGGGGAGAGAATAAGCAAATCATGTGGGTTTCGAAAAAAGAAAATGTGAGGGAAGAGAAGGGCTGTATTTGTTGAAAGGTGCAAATAGAGGAAAGTAAATTACCAACACCACTTCCTTGTCTATCAGACCTAGAAGTGTAGCTGAAATGGAGACACCCATGTGACAGTGCAGCAGAGGACACTGGCTGAAGTAGAGAGCCATGTTTCTGTGAGAACCAGAAGACTGAGAGAGTGGGAGATAATGAGGTTATGGATAGAAGTGAGCTTGTTTCAAACAGAGCAAGTGCTCCATAGTGAATAAGTGAACGGGTGGTAGCTTTAGATGCAAGAGGAATGAGAGTAAGGTTACTAGAGTTATGTTTGTGTGCTCAATTGTTAAGAAAATCTGGATTAACCAGACACTTATACTGCAATGGATAGTTAAAAAATGACTAGAAAGGGCTTTAATGTAAACTATCTATGTCTAAATATGTGTGAATGTGTGGATGTATATATATAATTTCCATGATTTTCATTTATAAATAAATGGGTGTTTGGATCAGCAATTTCATTTTGATCTATCAAATAACTGAAGGACACAGTAATATTTCAGTATTGAAATGAGGTTTATTGGATTAACATAAAATGTGCAATATGCATCAAAAAGAAATTAGACAGGTGTTAGACAGAATATCCCTTCTGTGTTCCTTCATCCACTCCCTAAATTCTCTGTAGGTTTTGCCTATGTAAAACCGGGACAAGAACAATAGGCTACATATACTACCCCCTCACTGCGACATGTTATATGGCCCTTAACTCTGTGAGAGTGACCCATAATGTCCATCATGTATTAGCCTTTTAACAAGTGTTTACACATTTTACATTTGCCGCATCTGTAGCAGCCAACCTTCTTTTGATGTTTACCTAGCCAGTCATTGTTCCCTTTCTAGTGATTATAAACTAGTCAGTCCTTTAGAGAAGGAGCATGTCTGGCTGTCATCAAAGCATTGTCCAAGATTAAAAAATTAAAGGGTCTTGAATGTATAGATGTTAGTGAAAGAGGGGGGGATTGGGACAATTTACTCCTTAAAATATGAATGTAGGTGGATCTACAATTTAAATTCACTTCAACCTTTAGGGTTAAATGAATAATTAAATTATGCCCCTTTTCTTATAAACTGAAGCCATGTATATGCATTTCAAATGGAGTATTTACATATTGCAGTTTCATGGTCATTAACACCATGGCTCTTTAAAAATAGGTCTCTACAGCTAAATGTTTCTCTATATTGATGGATTATAGATAAGAAAATATCAATATTAGGAATTTGCCTATAGTTGTACGCATTCAACATTAGGTCAAATTGAGTATTTATTTAGGTGTATCATCACTAATGCTATTTAGAAGTATATGCTTAAAAGCGCGCAAACATATGTTAGACAAGCGCTGATCACGGATGTTGGTTAGACTATATTATAGTTTTTTTTTTAACAAGTATAATTTTCTGTTGAATTCTTTGTTTCCTTTGTGCAATAAGAAATCAAGTTTCAAATCACCTGTGGGGCGCATGGTAAATAGAGTAGAATCTTTACAACAGATATCGATTGATTGTGCCGGAGGAAGCCCTTAGTGACGTAGAGTGAAACACGTGTAGAGGTTGTTATTCGGCTGGAGCCGATTTCCACGCTGTTTAAAATTACAGCGTTTTGAATACCCTCAACCCAGAAGCAAATTTTGGAAATCTTCCTATGCGTACCCAAGATGTCTATAGGCAAGACCGAAGAACGGTGAGTGGTGCTTATGAGTGACATGGGGTGAAGGTACAACGGAATCCAGAATACAGGTAACACTAGGAAACGCTAAGTGACAAGCACATGTCTTTTTTACCTGTTTGACACTGAGAAGGTCGCTGTATGAGAAGTGTCAGTGTCAATCCCCTGCTGAACTGTACTTATTGTCCCACTGGAATTTGTTCAGCTTACTTTGTTGTTGGAGTGAGTGGCTGGGACGGAGTGCAGGGTTGACTGGCAACATTTATGTCCCTGTAAGTGTCTACAAGCCCGCTTGACTCTAATCTATCCTGGCGCATAGGGAGCGAAAAGTTTTTTTCAGGAGGACCCAGCCTGTTTGGGCATTTTGAATCTCCAACTGTTGTCCTTATCAAAGGACTTATATTTTGGAACTGCCTTCTAATCAGTGGACTTACTGACGAGATGTTTTATTATTGGGGATCCCTGATTGCTTGCTTGGGTAACGAATGAAGTGCATATGCTATTTACCTTAGACCATTAATAATGTGGTTATGTTCATTTATTTATTTTTATTTTTTGCACATTGTTTGACATCATAATAAATTAGTGTGTAATATATCTGACATTTGTGAGTGAGTGTTTTTGAGACTCTAGCAGCTCTTATCAACTTATTTATTTAGGCTTAATGTGGGGTTGCTGAATAAGGTTTACTATTTGTGTTCTTTTCTTTTCTATACATTATCTTCTAAACCTCCGTGCACCTCGGTACCCACGTCTGCATTGGAGTACGGTGTGTCCTGGACCATAGCCATTATTCCCATTGTTAGCTGGTACAAATGTTGTGATATATATATATATATATATATATATATATATATATAAAACTTTATTTAAAAAAAAAAAAAAATGTTTATTTTATGTGAAGAACATTGGAATATAAAATATGCATAACTACCTTCAGGTTTGTCTAATGCATTTTGGGTTAGCGTGCCAGTGACAAGTATTGTTTTTTTTGTTTGTTTTTTTAACAGTGTGCTCCATTGAAGTCTGGGAGAGAAGAAGTTAAAGGGATACTGAAACCAATTTTTATCTTTCATGATTCAGAGATAACTATAACAGGGTATTTAGCATTTCACCAGAGATACTCTCTGTAGAGCAACGTAATAGATAGATATAGCTGTATATCACTCATATATGAATATCTAGAGAAGATAAGGGGGCCTATTTATCAAATGTCTTGTGGACCACAAATGTCTTGTGGACCGCAAGACATTGCTGAATGCGGAGAGCAATACGCTCTCCGTATTCAGCATTGCACCAGCAGCTAGTACTCCCCTCTCTCTCTTTACTCACACACATCTTCAACCTTTCCCTCAGCACTGGTATCTTTCCCTCATCTCTTAAACATGCACTGGTTACACCTATCCTCAAAAAAACATCTCTCGATACAACCTCCCCATCCAACAACCACCCTATTTCCCTGCTCCCTCATACCTCAAAGATTCTTGAAAAGCTAATATAATAACGTCTATCCCATTTCCTTGCATTAAACTCCCTCCTTTACCTACTGAAATCTGGATTTCACCACCTTCACTCAACAGAGACAGCAATTGTTAATGTTACCAACAACCTACTTACAGCAAAATCAAAAGGCCACTTCTCTCTACTTATCCTCCTTGATCTGTCTGCAGCCATTGATACTGTCGACCACCCTCTTTAGCTCCAAACCCTCCAATACTTCGGCATCTGCGACACAGCTCTCTCATGGTACTCTTCCTTTTTGTCTAACTATACTTTTAAAATAGCCTCCTCTGGGGCATCCTCTGTCCCATTACCACTTTCTGTTGGGGTACTGCAAGACTCTGTCCTCGGTCCCCTTCTCTTCTCTATCTATACATCATCATTAGGTTCCTTAATAAAGTCGCACGGGTTTCAATATCATTTGTATGCCGACCTCTACCTCTCTGCACCAGACCTATCTCCTTCCATGCTAACTTGTGTCACTAACTGTCTCTCTCATATCTCATCTTGGATGTACTCTCACTACCTCAAGCTAAATCTCTCCAAAACTGAGCTCCTTATTTTCCCACATTCTTCCAAAATATCCACCCCCCCATTTCTCTATAACTGTTGATAACTCCATCATTAACCCAACCCCACATTCACAATGTCTTGTGGTCACTCTTGATCTTTCTTTCACTCCTCACATTCAGTCCTTGGCTAAATCCTACCACTTACACCTTAAAAACAACTCTAAAATTAGACATTTTCTTTACACAAGACACAACTGAGATTTGAATCCACTCTCTAATCCTTTCCCCCCTCGACTACTGCAACTCCATCCTCTCTGGTCTCCCTAGCTGCCACCTAGCTCCTTTACAATCCATAATGAATGCCTCTGCCAGGCTCATCTTCCTTACTCACTGCTCTTCATCTGCTGCACCTCTCTGCCAATCCTTTCACAGGCTTCCTTGTGCCTCCAGGATTAAACATAAAATTCTCACTCTGACACACAAAGCCCTCAACTGCACTGCTCTCCCCTACATACCAGACCTTGTCTCCAGATACTCTTCCACCCACCCCCTTCGCTCCTTTCATGATCTCCTATTCTCCTTCACTTGTGTTACCTCCTCACATTCCCGTTTACAAGACTTCTCCAGACTGGCTCCCATTTCCTGGAACTTCTTGCTCCACAAGACTCTCCCCTAGTTTTGAAAGCTTCAAGTGCTCCCTAAAGACTCTACTATTCAGTGATGCATACAACCTACATGAACCGTCCTGTCTCCACTGCTTTCCCATTTAACCCCCTAGCATGTAAGCCTATGAGCCCAGCTGTTTGTAGATCACCTTCATAAGAGCCGACTACAACATTGCAACTCTCGGCAGGGCCCTCTACCCATTTGATCACTGTAAATGTTATCTTTTATACTGCCTATGATTTTAGTGCTACAGTATCTGTTGGTGCTCTACAAATACCTAATAACAATAATAATAATAATAATAACAATAACACAGACTCTCTACATATAATGGATCATACATGGAACAAGGACTGACAGGCTAGACAGCTCAAAAGAGATGCTCATTTAAATGAAAAATTTGAAGTGGGGTAAATTCAATTGGGGAATATAACCCAAACATCACTAGATGGCACCCTTAGAGATTTACAAAAAACTATATTTAAACAGGACAAGGTGTAGTGGAAGCGCCATTTCTTTGAAAAATATATAGAAATTAAACTCATACCTAGAGGTCTAAGAATTCAGCTTTTTCCAGCCTTGGAATTCAGGGATTACTCATTACTCATAAAATGGGACGATGCATTATCTGAATGCTCCACTAAGATAATTAAACCTGATCATTCTGAGTACGATATAATTGAAGCTAAGATCAAAGAACAAAATTAGATTTTTAAAAAAATTGAAAATAACCCTGAATTTGATGTTATGTAAAACATATCAAAAGGTACTGGATAAGTATGAATTAGAATTAACAATAACCAAGCAAGGAAAACTAAATCAGGGTATAAATAACCTCCAATTACAGCATATACAAATGGAAAAACAGAGGGTTCTATAAAAATCCAACCAAAAACCCCAAGGTCACTATTATACAGAGTGACATGTCTGATACTGACTGTGAGGAAGGCAGTTCCACCAGCAACACCACACTCAGAAACTACTCCACCCTTCTACAAGCTGAGAGGAGGTGGATTAATGTGTTGAACTCAGTTCAACCACTAGGAATGAATGAACACAACAATTATTATGTATTTTTATAAAATTATCAAATTTGCCTTAAATTTGGATTTCACTATAACTAGCTTATACATCCAACAGCAATGATGATCTATGCTATAATATTCAATATGACATTGGGTACTCACTCTAAGAGTTATTTGGAATAATGAATGTCAACTAATTAATTCATCTTTACAGAGTCTCATAATAGGTATTCTGTACCCACTATTTTTTCCACCTGTTTATCTCTGCATTGTAAGATCACTTATATCAACAATAATTTTTTGGCACTGTTATTTGTCATTAGTTTCTAGTGTAGTCTCACAGCTAACATCCCAGTCACTCACACCATCCAAGAATGTTATTTAGTTATCAATCCAGTATTATAATTTCTACCAGGGATTGTTTATTTATTTTCTTTTTAATATATCAAATTTCACCATTATTTATTCATATTTACACTGATATGATCAATTCATGTATCACAAATGGGTTATCATATATTTTAATTACCAACATTCAGAATAATCTGTCACAGACCTTTCGATTATTTTTAATTATATGAGAAATAAGTATAGCATTGGTATGTATACTAATTTATTTATACACAAGGCAGTATGGGCAAACCCCAATGTTAATATTGTCAGATAACTCTGACAGAATATAGATACTTCTCATGTTCCATTTACAACTTATAATTCTGCAATTTTAGCATGCCAGTATATGATATTAGTTATTGAAGATTATATCAATCTCTACAGTTATTTAATTGGTTATGGTTTATTTTGGATAATTATAGCTCTTAAGAAACCCACATCATATAACAACCCTGAGCCAATAATCATATTTAGTATTTAATATATTCTTTTTACACACATATATAATTTCTACAATTATAACATTGTCTGCTATCCCAGTTAATTTACCCCAATGACTGCATCCAACCAGTTGCCCCTTATTGTTTGATTGATAGAATGGCTGTCCAATCAGAAGTGGATGAGTAGGCCATTCGGATTATAACACATTATATATTTAACCATACAAGAGGCAGCCCGCTGCCTTTGATAAAAACCTGGAGGGTCAAAACATGTCAAAACATGTCAGACGGGGTGGTAGGGCTTTTTTTAGTCTTAGGATATTAGTGTATTGGGCACAATAGTTTGCCATAGTATGGTAGAAGTATCATTGCGCTCATTTCAATATTTTTTTGGAAGTTGCCGTTGGTGGCCATTGTATTGGTGAACATTGATACTTGGCTATAAACTTTTCACTGAAGCATGATTTGTGTGAGCTTCATATATATACTATATACTATATATATATATATATATATATATATATATATATATATATATATATATATATATATATATATATATATGTATATATATATATATATATATATATATACATACATACATACATATATATATATATATATACATATACATATATATATATATATATATATATATATATATATATATATATGTGTGTGTGTGTGCTACAAGCACACAATAACATTAAAGGGACACAAACCCCAAATTGTTTCTTTAATGATTCAAATAGAGCATGCAATTTTATGCAACTTATCAATTTTTTTTGATCTCTTGCAATCTTTATTTTAAAAAGCATTGATGTAAAGCTTAAGAGGCAGCCCATTTTTGGTTCAAAACCTTGGATATGCTTGTTTATTGGTTTGCTTAATGTAGCCACCAATAGGCAAGCACTATCCAGGGTACTGAACCTAAAATGGGCTGTCTCCTAAGTTTTAAATTCCTGCTTTTTAAATAAAGATAGCAAGAGAACAAATAAAAATGTATAGTAGGAGAAAATTAGAAAGTTGCTTAAAATTGCATGCATATCTGAATCTGAAAAAATTATGTTTAGTATCCGTTTAAGCTAATATGATAGCAGCTTACACAGAGCTGCACCATTAATAATAATGTATGTTCAACTTTGTATCTATATCTTAACTAACCAATCTGCCAACACAATTAACTTTAACAGCTGAATTTTGCTATTTAAGGCTTTAATATTGAATACAGTGGCTACTCTTTAAGTATCAAACTACAATTACTAATCTGAGCATTCAGCCCATAATATATATAGTATTTTTTACAGGCGCCACATTAACATATACCAAGGTGCAATTTATTTATTTTATTTTGGTATGCTCTGGAACAATAATAATACATGATATAGAAGTTCAACGGCCCAGTTATATACTCTATATGTAATGTCCTTAAGCGTGTTATGGCATAAATCCGGATGATAGGTTTTCAGTCACATAGGGCACAAATTAATACTTAGGATTCACACTACATGTGTTGAACCACTACATTCAGCCACATGGGATTCAAATTAATACATTGGATTCACAATACATGTGTTGAAGCACTATATTAATTTTACATATTTACACAATATCAACTTGTCATATACCATATACAATTTAACACTAATAACAAATAAATGATATTTAAATTAAATATTTGAATAAGAAAGTGTATATATGAGTGTAATACTTTATTTTAATGTATTTATGTTGTTATTGGTGCCAATTTTTTTTAACCCTTACACTTTACATTAGGGCTTCAGGTGTGCTAAACTATTGAGCACAAATTTTGTTTGTGCTCAAGCGCTTCTGTTTACTTTCAACTTGTAATATGTTTAGTAGCTAACATAGTCACGATATTGCTTATAGCGTCCCCTGCTAACAACTTTTCCTGTGTAATCTAGCCCTTAGTATTATAACCACATTCTTATCAAACTTGTGATAAAGATGATGATAGGGCTAATATGATTTTGTTAAAATGACTAATACTAGCATCTCATCAGGTCACCAAAAGTAGAAGTTGTCCAAATTATTTTAACCAGCATCACTTGTGTATCCACCCATGCCCACTATGATAATTTAGCAGGTAGAATTCTAGTGTTGATGTTGTTTTGTATCAACTCATATGGGATCCTGGGCTTCTTCTGAGGGATGGTTGTTATTCATCCAGATAATTACATAGGTTATTGAAAGTAAAATGTTTTCGAGCATAAACCCTACACGCAAAAAAAAAAAAATATTGCAAATGTGTTAACTTAATCTCCAATAGAATAAAACAGAGCATGAAAACTTTAAAAAAAAACTAACACCCACACTCGCGTACTAACCTGATATATTCAAGAGTACTAAACCCGACATGGAATATTAATATTTCATATTTCAATGTTTTTCACATAGCATAATATATATGTGTATATATATATATATATATATATATATATATATATACTTATATATCTATACCTAAGTATAGATATGTATTTTACATTAACATCTTCATATATAAACCTCATTGTTGCATTATCTATTGTTTTACTGACAAAAAAGCCACTTGAGGAAGTAAGAAGAAAAATCCAGAAGTACTAGTACATATCGTATTTTTGTTGTTGTTGTTCTTATTGGATGTTGATATGTAAGTAGATGAAAACATGTAAAGGCATATTTATTTTTAAATTTTTAATAAAGTGTTTTACTGTGTATTTACTGTAAATATTCCAATATTCTGCACATAACAGAATATGTTCTATATATTTGTAAACATATATTCTTATATATATATATATATATATATATATATATATATATATATATATATATATATATATATATATATATAAAAACAATGACAAAGGAAGACAAATGGCATATAATAGTGACATTTGAAAAGACTGGGGATACAGCACTCTTTTTAAAAAACAAACAAAACACTTGTAGAGGTTTACTATCAAAGAAGTGGTTTTATTGTGCAGCCAGCAGGTCCGGACCAAGCCAGATCCACCTAGGCAAAATAATTAATGGTACAAACCATAACCAAAATACTATGACATGTGTTTAAACCCTAAATCTATAATGACAAACAAATAATTCAAACAGTGGGCCGGCCCATGTGTTACCCATGCAGGATGGAGCTAGGAAATGTTAGTTAACATATGGAGCAATTAGCCAATAGCTAAACGAAGTGCTGCAGGTGGAAGGAATGTTCACTGGTATACATCAGACCTAATTGAGGTTTTAGTGAAAACTGAGATAACCATAAAGTGAGCAACTTCCATTCCAAAATACAGTACTTGTCATACAGATTATACAAATGTTAAGCAGTATTAGCTTTAAGCATGACAAGATAAGATAGAACAGCACAAATATAAGCAATCACATGTAATACATATCAGGTAGGCATTGAATGTATTGGTTGTATATTCCTTTAAGAGACTTAAGATGCTTAACAGTCCTCCAGATTAATACCAATGTAACTGGTGCAAAGCGGTATGCGGTAGTAAGCTATTGGCAGGGAAAACAGTTGAAAGTAAGTAAAGTCACTCAAGCAGAGACTGCGTATAGAGAGTGGTCGGGTTAGTGCAGCATAAAGTAACAGGCAAGACAAGAAGCAAACAAGCCAAGCTGGAATAGAAAAGGTACAGGAGGATACTTGCTAATTGGTATAGTACCCCTCTGTCAACTGCACATTTTCACTGCAGCCTCAGTTTACCCGCAACCTTGTTGAATCTTCCAGTCACCTTTAAAACCTCTCTCTAGTGACTTCTTTACTTAGAAAAGTCAACGTTCATCCGCTGTCCTCCGGATAGTTACTGTTTTACCTTTACAGCATGCTCATATGTCCTCCATTGGAATGCCGTATCACACCAGTTGTTTTTCCTGCTCTGTTTCTCTGTAACACTGCTAGGTTCAGCAGCAAGCTCCACCAGCCAGCATGGACATCACGTGAGTCGGCTAACCAATCGCCAACACGTGTTTCACCCCCACGTCATCAAGGAGACGGGGCTTCCTCAGGGCATGTTCCTTTGCACATCATACGTGCTATTTTATAGCTAGATTCAAATAACGCCCATATTCGGAGCTGAAAATAGAAAGCACTTACAAAATAATAAAAGAATAAAAATTATTATTTAACATTCACATATATACAGTTAGCATTCAGCATGTCACTATAAACCAGATACGCTGGTGGTTAGGTTGTTTGAAAAACAACTTTATGAACAATCAGATGGAAGGAATGGAGTTTAAGGGGTTAAACGAGAGCTAGAGAAAACTTCCCATATCAAGCTTCTCATTTAAACCACCTTGTCCAATGGTAGAGAGGTTATAAATCCACCTGTATTCTTTTTGCCGGAGGATTTTATCATTATTTCCCCCTCTACCATTGGTGATTCCCTTGTCAATGCCTAACACCCTCATATAGTCAGGTATACTGTTGTGATGAATTTCAGTGTCTAGCTACACTGCTAGTTTGTATTTTGTTTTTAATGTCATCCCTGTGTTCCAGGATTCTGTCTTTCAGAATCCATTTCGTTTCCCCAACATAAAAACAAGGGCATGTACAGGAAAGAAGGTAAATGACACCTTCTGTATTACAGTTAAAGAAGTATTTCAACTTGTAAACTTTATCCTCATTCACTGATAAGACTTTGGTCTGCAACATAAATTTGCAGGCAACACACCTTTTACAGGGATAGTTGCCTATCTGCTTTTGTCTAGACAACCAGTTCTTTTGGGAAGTAACAAATTTGCTCTTGACTAATTTGTCTTTTAAATTTGGGGCTCTCCTTGCTGTTATAAGAGGTGCTTCTACTATCTCCTTAGCAATATTTTCATCATTTAAGAGAATACTCCAGTTCTTTTTGAGTATACTTCTTAGATGATCCCAATGACAGTTGTATTCTGTAATAAGTCTAATTCTGTTGTCTTTTTCTCTTACTTTTGGGAGTAACAGCTCATTTCTTTCTGTCTTCTGTGCAGAACTTCTAGCATGTGCTATTACTTTCTTTGAGTACCCCCTTGCTCTAAAACGTTTCTCCATGGAGGTGGCATGTTCATTGTATTTCGAGACTGAAGAACAATTCCTGCGTAACCGCAGGAATTGTCCTTTTGGAATGCCTTTCTTTAAGTGCTCAGGGTGATGACTATGTGCCTCAAGTAGGTTATTGGTGGCTGTTTCATTTTTAAAATTCTCAGTTACAAGGATGTCTCTTTCAATTTTGATATATACATCAAGAATATTTGAATAAGAAAGTGTATATATGAGTGTAATACTTTATTTTAATGTATTTATGTTGTTATTGGTGCCAATTTTTTTTAACCCTTACACTTTACATTAGGGCTTCAGGTGTGCTAAACTATTGAGCACAAATTTTGTTTGTGCTCAAGCACAACTGTTTACTTTCAACTTGTAATATGTTTAGTAGCTAACATGGTCACGATATTGCTTATAGCGTCCCCTGCTAACAACTTTTCCTGTGTAATCTAGCCCTTAGTATTATAACCACATTCTTATCAAACTT
This sequence comes from Bombina bombina, assembly GCF_027579735.1. Taxonomy (NCBI): domain Eukaryota; kingdom Metazoa; phylum Chordata; class Amphibia; order Anura; family Bombinatoridae; genus Bombina; species Bombina bombina. Next base: position 874,295,978 of record NC_069501.1, on the reverse strand, counting down.
GTGATAAAGAGGATGATAGGGCTAATATGATTTTGTTAAAATGACTAATACTAGCATCTCATCAGGTCACCAAAAGTAGAAGTTTTCCAAATTATTTTAACCAGCATCACTTGTGTATCCACCCATGCCCACTATGATAATTTAGCAGGTAGAATTCTAGTGTTGATGTTGTTTTGTATCAACTCATATGCGATCCTGGGCTTCTTCTGGGGGGATGGTTGTTATTCATCCAGATGATTACATAGGTTATTATACCCAATAAAGGGCTAGCTTATGAGTAAATTACTATTTGCAGTTTTGCACGCTTTGGGTTGCGCTTGTATTACAAGTGGAAAGTAAAATGTTTTCGAGCATAAACCCTACACGCAAAAAAAAAAAATATTGCAAATGTGTTAACTTAATCTCCAATAGAATAAAACAGAGCATGAAAACTTAAAAAAAAACTAACACCCACACTCGCGTACTAACCTGATATATTCAAGAGTACTAAACTCGACATGAAATATTAATATTTCATATTCGAATGTTCTTCACATAGCATAATATGTTCTTTTTATTCTTAGATATATATATATATATATATATATATATATATATATACTTATGTATCTATACCTAAGTATAGATATGTATTTTACATTAACATCATATAACTTCATATATAAACCTCATCGTTGCATTATCTATTGTTTTACTGACAAAAAAGCCACTTGAGGAAGTAAGAAGAAAAATCCAGAAGTACTAGTACATATAGTATTTTTGTTGTTGTTGTTCTTATTGGATGTTGATATGTAAGTAGATGAAAACATGTAAAGGCATATTTATTTAAAATTTTTTAATAAAGTGTTTTACTGTGTATTTACTGTAAATATTCCAATATTCTGCACATAACAGAATATGTTCTATATATTTGTAAAAATATATTCTTAAATATGTATATATATATATATATATATATATATATATATATATATATATATATATATGAAAAAAAAGTGAAAAAATAGAAAGCAATAAGTAGAGTTAAAGGCCAAAAGTCAGTCTTGACTTCCTTTATATATCCAAGCACATATATTGAATATAAGTTAAAAAAGCACTCTTAGGAAAAAAAAACCTGAGCCCGTTGAAATACATACAAAAAAACAGGCTATCAGGGATATCTGTGTGAGTAAGGACCAAACCCGTTCGTAGACAACAAAATGGGTCCAGAGTAGTTAATTAGCTCAGTGGTCGATTAGTCCCAAAAGAAACTTATAATGCAGTTCAAAAAATAGTGCCGGTAATCACAGTGGCAAAGATGGTCTTGCTAATCATGCATACAGTTAGTGTAGAAAAAAACCTGATGTGCTAATGCTGGCAAACAACAGTGGCGATTAATTTGAACTCACCAATCGTCAGATGAAAGAACACATTAAGGGCAGGCACCGCTGTAACCGCTGACATACAGCTGAGACGGTAAGATCACTCTTTACCTTAATGTCCAAGCTTCGTAGTGGCGTGTAACAGGTGTGGTGAAGTACAATAAACTCACTTGTTAGATGTCTGTGGTGTGGCTCAGTTGTAGCATCGTAGATGGTCATACACCAGGTGTAACACATGCAGTGAACTCACTTGCTAGATGGCTGCAATGTGGCTCCGTAGTAGCGTAACAGATGCTTGTGAACCAACCAATCAATCTCTGATGATGTGCCAAGCCCCTCTGTGTGTTGCGGAATGACGATGATGTAACAGGTCATGTGATGACGAGTCAGCCAATCGGCGGGGGTTATTCACGGCTTTTCATGCAGAACCAGGAATCAGCTGTATGGTCCTCGCTGTCGGCTAGAAGGTTATCAATTGCTGCCGATATGCTGTCGCCGCTCCTCTGCCAGAGGATACCACTCAGATCCTCCAGAGGTCCCTGTGTGTGATATCAACAAGAAACCAGGAGTGCTCACTGTTAATGAAGGTAGGCCATTATAAAGTTCATGAGGATTAGATGAAAAAAGCCCAATAAGCAGACCAAAAAGCAGCTTCGTAATAATAAGGAGTGGATGCCCCAACAATCCACTGGTAAATAGAATAAATGAAGAAAGTTCCAAAAAACGAAGCAAAGTGATAGAAAAACAAGTCACTTTTATTCCTTAAAAAAGTATGTAGACATACAAAACCAAGGTGGTTAAGCAGTTAGCATAGCTGAGTCTGACCGGTTTCGGTCGTATTGACCGTAATCATAAAATAGCACCTGTGGGGGGTGTACCTTTTTATGCTAAACACACATTGATTTGATTGGTTAAAAACAAGTGGCCAACAATTTAACAGTTTAAACACTTACAAATAATTGTATAAACATATTCTTTACATGTATTGAAATACAATTGGTTGGTTCTGATAATAAACATTTAAAGATTTAAAGATGACCAAATGATTGATTAGAAAAATACCTAAGCAGTGATCATTTTAACCATATTAAATTCATAGATAATAAATGCATAAATGTGCATCCTCACATGTGCATATATTCACATTATATGGATATACATATGTGAATAAAGAAAAACAGAAATGAATCACATGTATATACACATAAGAGGAATTGAATTGTAGCAACAGATGGCAAATAAATTTATAGACTGTCATCATCAAGATGTGACCCATTTCAAATGGCCGGCGATTGAACAAATTAAAACACCTCCTAGGGGTGGGGACAAGTTTTCCATACTCTGCAAACAAGAAATATATTGGATCTTTAAAACTAGGTGTTTAGTGCCTTTAGGGTTTAACTCAGAGTATGATATCATCAATTACTGGCAGAAATGATTATTCACATCTAGACCCCACACTATCACCAGACTTTTTTAATCTTAGTTTTAGTTTTGGTTTTAGTTTTGGCTCCATGTTGTTGGGGAGAAACTTTAAAGAACATGATCAACTATGGTTGTACCATTGTGAATCTTTGTATGGGGTCCTTCTTGGATACTTTATCTTAGGTATTAGGTGGATGATAGAGTGGCGCACAAGGCTAAGTTCCTAAAATAAATATGTAAAAGATATAAATACCAATATCCTTATCGAAAAGTGAATATATATATATATATATATATATATATATATATAAAAACTGCTAATTAAGCACTAGATCGACGTTAGATCAATAAGATTATTTATTAATCATATCACAAACTCAAATAAATAAAATAAGTTAAACAAATATACATAAGATAAATAATTAAACTAAAGGAATCAATTATGGCAGTTGGAAAGAAACAATTAATTGACTTTAAAATAATCTAAAAAGATGTGGCCACATCGTCTAAAATCTGCTATTAAATACTAAAACCAAACAATTATTCAAACATTGGATCATAAATACAGATTGAAGAGAATAGTATGATGCGTGTTTTGAGGAGACTAATACTCTAATACAAAACCGCTAAATACAAGAAGAGAACTCTCACAGATGTAATAAGTGTATATATAATTATACTTCTGCTTATACTGAAATATTTGAATGATGGCGATCCGATATAATGGCTTGTGAAGTTCAAACTTCCCTTTTTGTGCACAAAAGGAAAATGACAAGTTGTAAGTCTCTTCCAAGTACTTGTAGGAAAAGTGGGTAAAGTGCTGACCGGTCAGATCAATGATAGCTCCAAGAGTGGTAAGGTGTAGCTGAAAGTGTATTCCATGTACCTGACAGACTTGCGGCTAAGAGTGGCTTCGATATTGCTTCCAAGCTCACAACAGAGTGAGCGACAATGAGCACTACACGCTGAGCTTGTTTCCTGCTCCCAAGCGTGACTCCAGCGTCTTCACTGTCGGCGTGTGTGCTTTGTCACCTGACAGTTAGCATCCAATGGGGTTTCTCCAAAAGCGGTCCGTTGTGCCTTGATCTTGATAAAGGCACAATTTGCCGAAATGCGTAGAAGAGACTTACTTTGTACACTTGAAAGTGACATTTGAATTCGGACCGCTTTTGGAGAAACCCTATTGGATGCTAACTGTCAGGTGACAAAGCACGCACGCCGACATTGAAGACGCTCAGCTATGCTAACTGCTTAACCACCTTGGTTTTGTATGTCTACATACTTTTTTAAGGAATAAAAGTGACTCGTTTTTCTATGCTTTCTTTGCTTCGTTTTTTGGAACTTTCTTCATTTATTCTATATATATATATATATATATATATATATATATATATATATATATATATATATATATATATATATATATATATATATATATATATATACATACATATATATATATATATATATATATATTCAAATGAATTTTACTCACAGGAATATTTGAGTCTCAAAAACCAAAATTTATTTTAAGTTTTGGGGAAGTTTACATCCCCTTCATCAGTACAACAACAATTGTGAAAACACAGCATAAAAAGCATAAACATAAGTGACATACCCAACCCCTCCTTTACCTCAGGCGCCAAACACACAGTGTGTGGAAGGCAATCCTGTGTTCCAACAGGTTGTGAGACTGGAAGTGACAATGCACAACTTATGGTCTGGGATTTTTTAAGTGAAATGGAACAAATACATTTTAAACATCTAACTCCAAAACAAGTATGTTATAAATCACCTCAACAACAAGTGTGATAATGTATAAATATAGCACATATAGTGGTGGGTCTCAATATTATTATGATTGATACTTTTATCGCCCTCATAGGTAGTCATGATTACCAACTGAAACAAATACTGGGATATGTGTCAACCTTAGTATAGTATTCACTATGCAGGGTACAGTCATATATCGCAATGATACTTGTATACATATCACTGATTCAAATACTATTTAAAAGTACCGATCCTTTCTAAACGTATCTATTAACAACCTATCGGCTAAATTACGAGTTTTTGTCGGTAATGGCATGCGGGTCTAACAAGCCTTTTTCTTCTCACCGCTCACTTAAGCCAACGCTGGTATTACAGGTTTTCTTCAAGCCGGCGTTAGCCTCAAAAAAGTGAGCGTTGAGCCAAATTTAGCTCCACATCTCACTGTAATACCAGCGCTGCTTACGGTAGCGGTGAGCTGGCTAAACATGCTCGTGCATGATTTCCACATAGGAAACAATGGGGTTGAGCTGGCTGAAAAAAACCTAACACCTGCAAAAAGCAGCGTTCAGCTCCTAACGCAGCCCCATTGTTTCCTATGGGGAAATAAAAGTTATGCCTGCACCTAACAACCTAACATGAACCCCGAGTCTAAACACACCTTATCTTACACTTATTAACCCCTAATCTACCGCCTCCGACATCATCGCCACCTAAATTATATTATTAACCCCTAATCTGCCACTCCGGACATCACCGCCACCTACATTATCCCTATGAACCCCTATTCTACTGCCCCCAACATCACTGAACCCTACATTAAATTTATTAACCCCTAATCTGCCCCCAACGTCGCCACAACTATATTAAATTTATTAACCCCTAAACCTAAGTCTAACCCTAACCCTAACACCCCCCTAACTTAAATATAATTTAAATACATCTAAATAAATTTACTATAATTAATTAAATTATTCCTTTTTAAAACTAAATACTTACCTATAAAATAAACCATAAGCTAGCTACAATATAACTAATAGTTACATTGTAGCTAGTTTAGGATTTATATTTATTTTACAGGCAACTTTGTATTTATTTTAACTAGGTAGAATAGTTATTAAATAGTTATTAACTATTTAATAACTTCCTAGTTAAAATAAGTAGAAATTTACCTGTAAAATAAATCCTAACCTAAATTACAATTACACCTAACACTACACTATCATTAAAATAATTAAATAAATTACCTAAAATTAACTACAATTAAATAAAATAAAATTAAATAAACTAAAGTACAAAAAAAACAAAACACTAAATGACAGAAAATAAAAAAAGAATTACAATCTTTTTAAACTAATTACACCTAATCCTAATAAAATAAAAAAGCCCCCCAAAATAATAAAATTCCCTACCCTAGGGCTCTTTGCGGGTCATTTCCCCAAAATAATCAGCTCTTTTACCTGTAAAAAAAATACAATACCCCCCAACATTAAAACCCACCACCCACACACCCATCCCTACTCTAAAACCCACCCAATCCCCCCTTAAAAAACCTAACACTACCCTCTTGAAGATCACCCTACCTTGAGCCATCTTCACCCAGCCGGGCACAAGTGGATGTCCAGAGGGGCAGAAGTCTTCATCCAATCCGGCCAGAACAGGACATCCAGACCGGCAGAAGTCTTCATCCAGGCGGCATCTTCTATCTTCTTCCATCCGGAGCGGAGCGGGTCCATCTTGAAGACATCCGATGCAGAACATCCTCTTCCATCCGACGGCGACTGAATAATGAAAATTCCTTTAAGTGACGTCATCCAAGATGGCGTCCCCTCAATTCCGATTGGCTGATAGAATCCTATCAGCCAATTGGAATTAAGGTAGGAAAAATCCTATTGGCTGATGCAATCAGCCAATAGAATTGAGCTCACATTCTATTGGCTGAGTGGAACAGCCAATAGAATGCGAGCTCAATCCTATTGGCTGATTGGATCAGCCAATAGGATTGAACTTCAATCCTATTGGCTGATTGCATCAGCCAATAAGATTTTTCCTACCTTAATTCCGATTGGCTGATAGGATATTATCAGCAAATCGGAATTGAAGGGACACCATCTTGGATGATGTCACTTAAAGGAACCTTCATTCTTCAGTCGCCGTCAGATGGAAGAGGATGCTCCACGTCGGATGTCTTCAAGATGGACCCGCTCCGATGGAAGAAGATAGATTTATTAACTAGTAGTAATTTTATTTTGTGTTATTTAAATTATATTTAAGTTAGGGGGGTTAGACTTAGGTTTTGACTTAGGTTTAGGGGTTAATAAATTTAATATAGTAGCGGCGACGTTGGGGGCGGCAGATTAGGGGTTAATAAATGTAGGTAGGTGTCGGCGATGTTAGGGATGGCAGATTAGGGGTTAATAAAATTTAACTAATGTTTGCCAGGTGGGAGTGCGGCGGTTTAGGGGTTAATATATTTATTAATGTGGCGGCGATGTCCGGTCTGCAGATTAGGGGTTAAACATTTTAGTTAAGTGTTTCCGATGTGGCGGGCCTCGGTTTAGGGGTTAATATGTAGTTTATGGGTGTTTGTGTACTTTTTAGCACTTTAGTTAAGAGTTTTATGTTACGGCGTTAGCCCATAAAACTCTTAACTACTGACTTTTAAATGCGGTAGGAATCTTGACAGGAGAGGGTCTACCGCTCACTTTTTCAAGCAATCGTAATGCATTAGGAAAATCCCATTAAAAACCTGTACCTGCCTGACTCGTAATACCAGCGGGCGTTAAAAAGCAGCGTTGGGACCTCTCAATAGCTTACTCATTCTATTGAGTCTCCCTGAAAGGTTTCTAAGTCTAAGGTGTTTAACACGTCTCCGTGCTATAATTTCAAGTATTTACATTTATACACTAAAATTAAAATAAAACAATACAAATCACCTAAATGTATATCCTATAGGCATACATTTAAATGCTGAAATTAACTGCCTCTTTTTCTTAGACTATTTCAAGGGTTAAACCCTGGTGATTGTTGGAACATAATCATCCAGATAGTTTATATTGGTTTTCCTTGCACAGACATACAATAATGGCCCGTATTCGCTTACTAATGGCTATTCATAATGTCAAATATCCTGACATCCCATGGTGTTGGATGTTAAATGTACTCTTATGGCTCATTTATATTACGAAACTAAATCTTCATAGAGGAGGTATGTGCACTCTCACCAACTTCCAACATCCGCCAGGGTGCTCTGTAGGAATAATCATAAAGTGGATAGAAGAAAGTACTCACTAGACTTCAGCATACTTAGATCCAACAATAATTTATTTGCGACGTTTCGGGACCATAAACGTCCTTTCCTCTGACAACCAGAAGCTACAAACAAGCAAACTAATAAAGGCCTGTAAAACCCTCCCCCCGTGAGCTATGGTCCCGAAACGTCACAAATAAATTACAGGCAAATGAGTATTTTGACCACATCATCCTCTTTATGCATGTTGTCTTACTCCAAGCTGTATAGGTTCGAAAGCCTACTACCAATTAAGCATATTAGGTGATGTGCATCTCTGTAATGAGAAGGGGTGTGGTCTAATGACATCAACACCCTATATCAGGTGTGCATAATTATTAGGCAACTTCCTTTCCTTTGGCAAAATGGGTCAAAAGAAGGACTTGACAGGCTCAGAAAAGTCAAAAATAGTGAGATATCTTGCAGAGGGATGCAGCACTCTTAAAATTGCAAAGCTTCTGAAGCGTGATCATCGAACAATCAAGCGTTTCATTCAAAATAGTCAACAGGGTCGCAAGAAGTGTGTGGAAAAACCAAGGCGCAAAATAACTGCCCATGAACTGAGAAAAGTCAAGCGTGCAGCTGCCAAGATGCCACTTGCCACCAGTTTGGACATATTTCAACATCACTGGAGTGCCCAAAAGCACAAGGTGTGCAATACTCAGAGATATGGCCAAGGTAAGAAAGGCTGAAAGACGACCACCACTGAACAAGACACACAAGCTGAAACGTCAAGACTGGGCCAAGAAATATCTCAAGACTGATTTTTCTAAGGTTTTATGGACTGATGAAATGAGAGTGAGTCTTGATGGGCCAGATGGATGGGCCCGTGGCTGGATTGGTAAAGGGCAGAGAGCTCCAGTCCGACTCAGATGCCAGCAAGGTGGAGGTGGAGTACTGGTTTGGGCTGGTATCATCAAAGATGAGCTTGTGGGGCCTTTTCGGGTTGAGGATGGAGTTAAGCTCAACTCCCAGTCCTACTGCCAGTTTCTGGAAGACACCTTCTTCAAGCAGTGGTACAGGAAGAAGTCTGCATCCTTCAAGAAAAACATGATTTTCATGCAGGACAATGCTCCATCACACGTGTCCAAGTACTCCACATCGTGGCTGGCAAGAAAGGGTATAAAAGAAGAAAATCTAATGACATGGCCTCCTTGTTCACCTGATCTGAACCCCATTGAGAACCTGTGGTCCATCATCAAATGTGAGATTTACAAGGAGGGAAAACAGTACACCTCTCTGAACAGTGTCTGGGAGGCTATGGTTGCTGCTGAACGCAATGTTGATGGTGAACAGATCAAAACACTGACAGAATCCATGGATGGCAGGCTTTTGAGTGTCCTTGCAAAGAAAGGTGGCTATATTGATCACTGATTTGTTTTTGTTTTGTTTTTGAATGTCAGAAATGTATATTTGTGAATGTTGAGATGTTATATTGGTTTCACTGGTAAAAATAAATAATTGAAATGGGTATATATTTGTTTTTTGTTAAGTTGCCTAATAATTATGCACAGTAATAGTCACCTGCACACACAGATATCCCCCTAAAATAGCTATAACTAAAAACAAACTAAAAACTACTTCCAAAACTATTCAGCTTTGATATTAATGAGTTTTTTGGGTTAATTGAGAACATGGTTGTTGTTCAATAATACAATTAATCCTCAAAAATACAACTTGCCTAATAATTCTGCACTCCCTGTATTGTGTATATTTTATTAGTATGTGGGTGATGGAATACCTTAGAAGCAATAAGGCCATTGCAGGTAGTGCATCCCAAGCAATCTATAGCTCCCTTTGATGTTTTCCTTAGTCTTGGTATGGTAACAATTCTTTAGGTCAGTCTTGACAAAAAGGTCCCTCGTCTATATCCCACCATCGGATTAAGGTTCAGTGTAAAGCCCAATTTCGGATCCAATGTCATAATGGACCAGTGTTGTTTCAGGATTTTACCAGTGGTAGTGGTGTTTGGAGAAAATGTTGTAACAAACATCAATCTGTTTTCTTCCATTTTAGTATGGTCATTGTTTTTATTAATCAAGTCCACTTTTGTAAGGTCCTCTTTCTCTTGTATGGTTGTGTTAATGATCTCTGCTTTATAGCCTCTTTGGAGGAATTTTTCTTGCATCCCTGTAAGCTCGGAGACCCCTGTATTTCTGTCAGAGTTATTTTGGATGGTACAAATCATCTGAGATTTTACAATTTCTTTAAGCAATGAAGGGGGATGGCAACTATCGGCACTGAGTATAGAGTTTCTATCAGTAGGCTTGCTGTATAGTGTTGTGCCTAATGTTTCCCCAACAATAAAGATGTTAAGATCTAGAAAGTGTATCTGTTCCTTCTCTGCTATCATCTTAAATCTTACAGTTGTGGGAGTATTATTGATGATATCAAACCAAGCATGCAGTTTGTCTTCACCTCCTCTCCAAATAAGGAAGATATCATCAATATACCTTCGGTAAAAGGTGATGTGTTCATCATTAATACCCCACAAGAAGTCATCTTCGAATTGAGACATAAATATATTTGCATATGCGGGGGCCATGTTCGAGCCCATGGCCGTCCCCACCACTTGCAAATAAAACTGTTGTTCAAAACGGAAATATTTTTTTCTGAGACAGAAATTAATTAAGGAGAGAGAGTATTCAATCAGAGGACCTGTATACTTCTGTGATTTCAATAGATGTGTTTCAATAGCTGTCAATCCCAAATCATGGGGTATAATAGTATACAGACTATGGACATCAAGGGTCACAAGAAGGTTGCTGTCCTGAATCCAACTGTTTTTAAAAGTTTTGTGTAGGAACCATTGATAGCACTCTGTATGTACTGGGGTCAGACAATTGTTGCAAAATGTCCCCTCTGTAGTCCACATAGTCCATAAGGACTATGGCACTGCCCTTATCCGCCAGTCTAATGATCACAGAGGTGTCAATTTGCAAGGATTTAATTGCTTCTAGTTTGTCTTTCTGTAAATTATGTCTCCATACATTTTCTTTCGTACGCTCTGACTCTAGACCCTGTGTTATTAACCTGAAGTATGTTGAAATCATGGATATATTTCTATCAGTGTGAGACAAATCTACCCACTAGTATCAACAGTATCAAACCTGACTCTAAATGTCCTATGTCTCCATCTCTCTTGCCCCTCTTGTATATTGGTGAGCCATTTGTACACATTTCCCTGTTTATAGTGTATTAACTTTGTCCAGTTTTCTGTTCTTAAAGGTAACCAGCTCATTGTGATATTTTTCTATCTGATGGTTTAATTTAGTTAACCAATTATACTGTGTGTCTGTAGCTAAGGTGTTTTTTTGTGCTCTCTCAAATGTTACTGTTTCAATTTTCACTTTTGCCAGTAGTGTAGTAACCTCTTCAATAACTAGCAAAATAAGGTCCAGTGAGCATTTGTTAAGCATATAACACCATTTTGTTCTAAATTCAGGTTTCTCACTGCCAATGGTAGAAATATTACTTATTCTAAATCCTCTTGGGATATGACTAAGGCGGTGGTATTCAGATAGATAACTACCATGCAGGGACAAATCCACCTCACGTTTCTTCAATTTTAACAATGAATAATAGACATTAACAGGGGTCCCACCAGTGGTTCTTGTAATGGGAGCAAATAATATGCGTGTTGCGTCGTTCAGTGAATAAGAAACAGCCCCAGTCTGTGCCACAAGTGCCTGCAAGGTTGGATCATCAGTCACAGATCCCCTAGCATTGGAGGGGTCCTCCTCATTCTGTAACAGGGGTTCCATTTTCCAAAACACATTTTTAGGGGTAACCACAAGGTAAAGAGGGGGAGGAACCATAGACAACATGTCAGGAGGGCGAAACATCCAGTACAGGCCATCCACCAAGGCAGACAGTTTGACCCAAACAGAGAGACGGGTACTGAACAAGGGACTATCGTTTGTCCCCAGTGCTGGTATCTCTAAATTGGATCTTAAATCAGACATATTTAAGCTGCCTTGGTACCTACTAAGCCCCAAACCCTAGCTACCATGAGACCAACAATTATTAGAGATACTGTAATCCCACTAGAACGTAATTACCTCAGAGGTATTTTTTTTTTATCTATGCGCATTTATTAAGGTGTGCTGACTGGCTATTTCTCAGATAACTATACCTCCATTTTGAGCCTTTGAACCCTCCTCCTCATCTTCCCCTTCGCCCCCCCCCCCCCTCCCTGACTTGTCAATACGGAGCCTAACACCCCTATAAGGATTTAGGGAGAAAAGTTTTATTCTGATTCAGTTTGCTTTCTTCATATACAGAGCACCTCTAGATAAGTTAATAGTTATATTTTGCCCCCCCCCCCCTGTGGATGCCCATGTGGACTCCTGTAAAATGTTATAGTATTCCACTTACCCTCCCCTCCCCCCCATAGAATCTCTTACTGAAGAGATCAAGGAATTGGACTCCTCAGTCCTTATTGGTCTGGTTCCTTGATTGGGGGTGAATAGTGCCACTACCATTCCCCTGTTGCTCATATTTGTATTTTCTATTTCACTTGTTTGTTTTGATCATTATATTTGAACTGTTTACAATATAAAGCTGTCTAACACTGTCTATATGTCATTTGACTCATATTAGGTACCTACTCGTTTATGGCCCTAGGAACGGGCCCTGGTGGATCTCGCACCCAGGTGAGAGTGGGAGTTAGTTCCCCCTCCATTCCTTTTTTTCAGTCCTGCCCCCCTAGATTCCCCTCCCTCCCCCACATTTCTCCTTGATAGGCTACTCTCCCACCTGCTCCACTCCCTACTTCTTTGTGCTGCGACCCTTAGTTGGCGGGAGGACCTTGCTCTATCATTCCCGCCCTCCTAATCCATTAAGCATGCGACCGGCCATGGAAACCCTCACATTTGCATCCCTAAATTGCAAGGGACTAAACTCCCCAATGAAAAGGAGCCTACTAAGTAATTCCATGCATTCCCTACAAGTCTCTGTTATTTTCCCCAGGAAACTCATTGGCCCTCCTCACACACAGCTCCCTTCAGGTCACCGTATTTTACTAGGCATGCATCAGGCTCTCACACTGATAAATCCAGGGGCATGTCCATATTTCTACATAAACACCTGAGTTTTGAACAGATACTCACTGAGGCTGACCCTGAGGGTAGATATGTCATTCTTATATGCAAACTTAATGGACAGACATACACCTTGGTAAATCTCTATGCTCCCAATTCAGGTCAAGTCACTTTTTTGAAGTCCGTACTTCACAAGAAAGAGAACCTTAAATTAGGAAGTCATTATTGGAGGGGACTTTAATATGGTTCTTGACACGATGAAAGATAAGTGGGTCCAAACACACAATTCTGTAGACTCCTACACAATCCACACAGCTGGAAAATGTAAAGAGACTGTCCATCAGCATAACCTTTTTGATGTCTGGAGAGCGTGTCACCCAAACTCCCTTGACTACACATTCTTTTCAAAACCACACAGCTCATATTCCATACTTGATTATTTCCTGACCGACTCTTGGACTCTGAATTGAATCCCTCATGCCAGAATCTGGACATGTTCATGATCGGACCACAATATACTTACATGCACAATAGACACATCCTTACAGAAAGCTTCAGCCCCCGTTGGAAGTTACCATACTATCTGTGGTCTGATCCAAAGTTTAAGACCCTTGTCCATTCCTCTATAGTAGACTTTTTACATACCAATGCCAACCCTCTATCTGATCAGACACTATGGGCCACCATGAAAGCTGTCTTGAGAGGGATCTGCATTAAAAATCAGATGGCCATGAAGCGACAAATGGGAGCCCCACTAGGTCTCCTGATGACGAGATTGATAAATTACGTAGTCAGGTCAGAGACAAAGAAACTGAACGGGTGAGAAGCATGCTTATCAGATTATATTATCAGGGCTATAAGGCCACGGCTTTACTAGCTCATAACCTTCATGGTTTTAGAGCAGCATCCAGGATTCACACAATTATTAGCAATGGTAGCCCAGTTACTGCCCCCAGGGATATAGGAAACGCATTTGCCCAGTACTATATGGGACTCTATAACCTGTGACCCGCAGAGGAAAACCCAGGCCAATTGTCTGAAAAGATTAAGACATTCCTAGCACCGCTAAATGTACTGAGGCTCAGTGAGAAAGCCAAGGATAAACTGCAGGCCCCCTTCACTATGGAGCAACTCTTTGAGGCCATAAAGCAACTAAAAAACTCTAAAGCTCCAGGGCCAGATGGCTTTAAGCCCTTATTTTTCAAGACATTTCACGACTTGATCTCCCCACTCCTGCTAAACATGTACTCGGATGCCAGGAGGCTGGGTCTGTTCCGGAGAAAACTCCTGGAGGCGTCAATTCTAGCCATCCCCAAACCTGATAAGGACCCTTACCTGTGTGGAAGCTACCACCCAATCTCACTTAGCAATATTGACATGAAGTTATATGCTAAACTGTGGGCTAATAGACTAAATAATATTCTTTCTTCATTATTGCATACGGATTAGGTGGGCTTTACACTAGCTAGAGAGGAACCGGACAATACACACATGGTTTTGAATTTCCTTACAGAAGCCTACAGACTGCAATCCCCCCTGATGGCCCTGTCCCTAGATGTCAAAAAGGCATTTGATAGGGTTCGCTGGGCATATCTCTGGGAGACGCTTTCCCATTTTGGTTTCTCGGACAAGGTCATAAGGGCTATCCAGGCATTGTACTTGTGACCCATGCCAGAGTGATAGGTCTGGGATTCTGCTCCAACGAGTTTGAGATTTCAAATGGCACAATACAGAGTTGCCCCTTGCTCCCCCTGATATTCACTCTGGCTATAGAACCATTAGCCCAGTCCATTAGAGCATCAGAGGATATCCAGGGTACACGGTTCAGCCCTGAAATGGGCAAGATAGCCTTGTTCGCAGACGATATCACACTCTTTCTCTCCAACCCTGAGAGATCCCTGTCAGCCCTGTTTGACCTTATAACACAATTTGGCGAAATAAGTTACTACAAAATCAATTTCCAAAAAATGGAAGCCCTACCTATACATATTCCTGACCATGAGCTGGCATCATTGCAAGCTACATACCGCTTTAAATGTCAAAGGACTCTCTGAAACATGTAGGGATCAACATAATCCTGGACCTCCATGGTTATATGCTTATGGAGATCCGCCAACGTTTAAACTCCTGGAACTTTAGAGAAGTTTCCTGGATGGGCTGAATTGCGGCGTTCAAAATTACAATTTTATCCAAAATACTTTATTTATTCCGATGTCTCCCTATACATCTCCCCAAAGAACTAATAGACAAATATAATGTCCTAATCTCGAGATATATATGGCAAGGTAAAAAGCCAAGAATAACCAAGAAGACCCTCCAAAAACCTTATGAGGCTGGGGGTGTTCTTCTACCAAGTGTTGCAGTTTTTTACGAAGCGGCCTGCCTTACACACATAACTCTCTGGAGCTCGGTAGACAAGGAAACAGGATGGAGGAGAGTTGAACAATCTTCCCTGCCATCTGGAGTTTTCCTAAAGGATCTACCCTGGATCCTCGATTACCATCTCAAAACATTGGGTATTTATAATAGAATAATTTTACAGAATTAAGAATGAATTAAGAATTACGAATTCAGAGGTGGCTCCTCATCCCTCACCAGCACATTTGATTCCTGGTCTGCTTCATGGACTCCCAGAGTCCCACATCACTGCGTGGAGAGCATGGAAGATAAATACTATTTTGGAGGGGGAGGAGCTGACCATCATGGAAGCAAGACGTCTGTTTTAAGAGCTCCAGCTCCATATAATAATTTTATAGGTTCTTTTACCTATCTTTATATTTTTCTTGCCTATTCCAGAGAATGATATGATATAGCATCATCTTATTGATTTTTGAGACCTATAAAGGGACAGCTACCCTATCTGACTTACCCTAGACTCATCGCTTTACACTTGCCTACGATAACTACAGCATGTGTGGAGACATGGCCGCATATATCCTAAATCGGCTTACTAAATGGCTAGATAATTGCGAAGAGACACTTCTGAGCGCAGTAGCTGAAGCTTTCAACTCCTCCGCTACACACAATGCCCCTCTAGAGGACCAAGCAGCTTGTGAATGGCGGTGTGACACTGCAGAGGCAGAAATGGAGCATTGGCAGCCGCCATCTTTATTTATGAGATTGGAACCCTCTGCACCGCATGGTGACATGAAAGAATGTAAGGACAACTCCATACCAGATTTTGACAAAGGTCTGGCCGTGGATGGTAAGCAACTACCCCCGCACTTGGTGGGGATAATTTCAAAGGTAGCAACACAGATAACGCCGCTTCAATATATGGGAGGTTATACAAGGCCGCATGTACCATTTGCAGCCATCTTCCGTCAGATACTATACTGGAACTCCCCCTGGATACACGCACTGTCTAGTGGTTTGGAACGTTATCTTTCACCCGTCTCTGACAGAAGAGGAGTAGGTTAATTGTGTTTTGTATAAAGGAGCCTACTTCATGGCCTGCCGGTCAGGTTGTATACGAATTGACCTGTTTCCTGCTCCCAATATTATGTCTCTCTGACCGATATGAAAGCTTTAGGCTGCATGTTGTAAAACTGCAGTTTCCTTTCTACTAACTTAGAAGTTTCACAGTTTTAAAATAAAGTTAATGTATCAGCATGAAAGTTATTGTACCCATATAATATATCATCGCTGCTGAGTGTAGAACTGTAAGGATTATAGATTCTTCATACAACATGTTATTTAGCAGTCACTACTAGATGCCTCAATTATCATTTAACACAAAAAATTTGCCTCACATTAGACTGTTCCTAGATGATGGCGTACTATGCAGGATATGGGGCATCTGCCATGGATACCTGCCTACAACTCTCACCACTTATGATGGAGCTGGTATAGACTAGACGAACTCTGTGGTTTATGATGACCTGAATGACATATATATGATTCATCTAGTTCTATATAGAATAATAGTGCAGACTGTATTTAACTAGTGTTGTGCTTGTTAGAACTGCTCAGTTTACCTGATAATACAGGATACAACTAACTACACACCTTACCTAATAAGATGTGTTGCATATCACTGAATATATACTAATGTACTTTGCTTTTAACATATTACCCTCTTACATGGTATACATATCCTCTTTGACGCAACCTGCGTTAATATATTGTTTACTACGTATGTAAGAATGTGTATTGCATCCCACAGGAGGTTTCATTGGTAACTCTATTTTAGGTTGCAGCTGTTAGAGTAACTTAACATGATAATGTGGTTAACACAATATAATATAATTACTCTCGTTTGCTGGTTTGTTGGAGTAAAATATGCGTGGCCAGAGACCCAGTTTGAGGTTACAGTATTTTGTTCCTACACAGTGTGTTGGTAGTCCCCGGTACGTTGCTTTTTCCATAATGTTAACAACCAATTACATGGGTATAGGGCCCATACCCAGGAGATAAGAACGGAGGCTAACTTACTGTTTCTTAACTAGTTGGTTTACAATAATCTAACGATACCCTCTGCTGCATAATTAACACTGAGAGTTTTTCCCAAAAGTGAGGTAATCTACTTGGTGACAAGGGGCAGTGTGTTCCATTAGAGGGGTATACAAGATCAGTCATAGTTGGACTGCTGCTGCAGACCTCACTTAATGATATGTGATACTAAGCTTTATAATCTGAGCTACCTCCTATTCCCATGGTTTTTGAAACTTCCGATATATGAATATGTATGGTCTATTTTCAAGTGTTGTCTACTATCCCTTGCTATAGCCTAAATGTGAGGTTTACTTATGTATTACCTTGTCCTCCATTTTCATTTGTATGGTTTAATACAGACACTGTGATGCGGATATGTGATAAGCCTTCTGTTACATGACAAACTTTGTTTCTCCCACTGTATTATCCACTAGTTAAATTCGAAGAGTGTACTAATACCCCAGCGTTATTGATATCTCCCCTCATCCTTTCCCACTCTTGAGAGAGAGTGGGTCATACCCCATATCCCTTGTTCGGTTCCGTCCAGTGGTGACGTCAACCCCTGAGGGGAGATATCATAGTTGGTCCTATGTCATCTCTCTACAAGCCCAAGAACTCCTCCTGCGATATAATAAACTCTATGCTTTTGCTCCACCTTTCTGCACCCTGGAGTTGACTTGGCTCTATACCATAAACATTGCCCCAGAAATATTATATACCTGATAGTTATAGGTTTAGAGATATTGAAGCTCTGGCTCCCCCCCCCCTCCCGGGGGTAGTTTACAAAGTAAACAAAGGAACGTAGATTCCCTTGCAATTTCCCATATTATTCTTTACTCATCTGTTGCAGTATAGCGGCTATGGCTATCCCCCACCCTTTATCACCTTCTATGACATAATAGACCTAGATAATGCTACTCGTAAGTTTTCTATATTCCCCATACTTCTCTCTACTTGACCGTGAGTCACAACCTATTGATTTGGGAAATAATGTCATAGTTATAAAAGAGGTTAGTATTTCCATACACAGGACCTGTTTATATATTTTCAACCGCATGAGTTTATCTGGTAAAATGTCCTTCCTATGTCTGTTACTACTTTGTTTAATACTCATACTATTGTCGAGACATATGCTTATGTCTGTTGCTGTCCTGTAAGCTTGTTTATGTTCACAGCTGTATAACCTCAATAAAAATAAAGTTTAATAAAAAAATAAATATGAAAAGCTAAAAAAAAAAAAAAAAAAAAAAAAAAAAAAACTATTTTGGAACTTTATGATAGTGGTACACTATGAC
The DNA here is from genome assembly GCF_027579735.1 of Bombina bombina. Lineage (NCBI taxonomy): Eukaryota > Metazoa > Chordata > Amphibia > Anura > Bombinatoridae > Bombina > Bombina bombina. The sequence goes on along the minus strand of NC_069501.1, from coordinate 874,277,362 downwards.
TATCTGCAGATCTGCCCCCTCAGATATTTTCTCCCCCAATATGGTTGAGATTTGAATGGTATAGACTCCATACCTTCCTAACTTCCTGGGGCTTCCTGAGATCAGGATTAAGAACAGCTACAAAGTGGGAGTGTAGATGGACCTCTGAAACTGGGGTAGTTGGGCCACTCTCTATACACTATCACTTGACTACAGGAGATAGAACATGGCAGGTTCAGGCTTGGGGAATTGATTTGGGTGATTCCAGATGAGGAGTGGGCCAAAGCCATTCTATTAACAAAAGCTACACTCCACTGTGCAAACTCCTTTGAACTTTTCATGAAAGTGGTACTTAGATGACACTATAACCCCCTCCGCCTATCCCAGATGACTGATTCACACTCCTCACGCTGAACATTTGGTGGAGTTGCCCAAAACTTGCTAAATTATGGGAGGAAGTTTTCTCACTACTGACTTCACTGCATATTGACATCAGACAGAGCCCCAGAGCAGCGATACTTAACCTACTTCCCCTAAAGCTACCCCGACATCAGAAACAGTTAGTAATTTTTTTATTTCGGCCACCAAATTGGCGATAGCGAGGGCCTGGACACAGAAGGACCCTCCCCAGATACAAACAGTAATAAAAATCATTGACACATTTGCTTGCATGGAAAGATACTTTTACCAGCATATGGATAGCCTAGACTCATTTTCTAATATTTGGATCCACTGGACGGATTGCTGATTCTGCCCTCATTTGGATTTTCCACACAGTTGCTCCCACACTGCATCCCTAATACTAATAATCCCCCAACTCAAATATAGACTGGATCTGCTTCCTCACCCCCCTCCCGTCTTCTCCCTCTTCTCTTTGGTATCTTACATGACAGGCCCTCCTCTTGCCTGGGTGCAAATTGGTTAAGTAGTTCACATGGGTTCGGAATGACCCACCTAAAATTTATATGGGTCTGTAACGATCCCCCGGCCAATTGAAACAAGACACCGCAGGTATACCCAATGTTTGGATAGCCTAATTGTGCTCATTTCTCCCACATTTGTAGATAGATACTGTTTTTGTTAGTTTTCCATGAGGTACCTAAATGCTTCAATTGTTTACATTGTTTCAATGTCAAGTCAACAAAGTTATATACAAAAGAAAATGGACATGCACCAAACGCCTTAAGAATTAATATCAGCACATGTGAACTTTTTTGGATCCTTTATCGAAATAGACTTTAATGACCTAATAGAGTTTTCATATGAGTCCACCTGTTTTCCAGGACTGAGTTGTATATGCTTGATGGGTCTCTGATGCTGATATGATGTATGCTTTGAAGAATTTGTTAATATACATATTTAAACTTAATAGAACTCTAAAAATCAAAGAATTTTTTAAAAATCAGACAAGGGATACACAACATGGGACATTGGGATTAGTTGACAAGTACAAGAAACCAAGCACATTTGAACCCCACAACAGTTGCCCCACCACTAAAACATACATCAGGTTAATAACACAGGATCTAGAACATATGAATAAAGTATGGAGACATAATGTATAGAAAGACTAACTAGAAGCCATTAAATCCTTGCAAACTGATACCTCAGTGCTAATTAGACCGGCGGATAAGGGTGGTGCCATAGTCCTTATGGACTATGTGGACTACAGAGGGGACATTTTGCAACACTTGTCTTACCCCAGTACATACAGAGTGCTATCAACGAATCCTACACATAACTTTAAAACACAGTTGGATGACTTACTACGCTTCGGATTTGAACAGGGATTTATTACTGAGCAGATTAATAAATTCTGTCATACACAACATCCCAGAATTCCCATACAATTCCTAAGATACATAACACCATGACACACCCACCAGGTCACCCTATTGTGTCAGCTGTTCAGTCCCTTCTCCAACCAGTGGCACAGTACATTGATACTTTGTTACAACCCATTTTGAAAGAAAAATGCTCCTTCTTACTGTATACAAACAATCTTATCAGACAACTTAGGGAAATAAGGATTCAGGACGGTGAGCTTCTTCTGACCCATGATGTCAATTGTCTGTATACTATTATACCCCATGATTTGGTATTGACAGCTATTGAAACACATTTATTGAAATCACAGAAGTATACAGGTCCTCCGATTAAATACTTACTCACCTTGATTGATTTATGTCTGAGAAAAAAAAAATCTGTTTTGAACAACAGTTTTATTTGCAATTGGCGGGGACAGCCATGGGCTCAAACATGGCCCTCGTCTATGCAAATATATTTATGTCTTAATTCGAAGATTACTTTTTGTGGAGTATTAATGATGAACACATCACCTTCTACCGAATGGTATATTGATGATATCTTCCTTAATTGGAGAGAAAGTGAAGAGAAATTACAGGCTTGGTTTGATATCATCAACAATACTGCCACAACTGTAAGATTTAAGATGACAGCAGAGAATGAGCAAATACACTTTCTAGAGCTTAATATCTTTATTGTTGGGGAAACATTAGACACAACTCTTTACAGCAAGCCTACCGATAGAAACTCTATACTCAGTGCCGATAGTTGCCATCCCCCTTCATTGCTTAAAGGGATTATGACATCTCAGATGATTTATACCATCCAAAATAACTCTGACAGAAATACAGGGGTCACCCAGTTTACAGGGATGCAAGAAAAAATTCCTCTAGAGAGGCTATAAAGCACAGATTGTTTTCACAACCATACAAGAGATACAGGATTTTACACAAGTGGACTTGATTAATAAAAACAATGACCATACTAAAATGGAAGAAAACAGATTGATGTTTGTTACAACTTTTTCTCCAAACACCACTAACACTGGTAAAATCCTGAAACAACACTGGCCCCTTATGACATTGGATCCGAAATTGGGCTTTACACAGAACCTTTACCCAATGGTGGGATATAGACGAGGGACCAACCTAACGGCTAGATTTGGAGTTTGGCGGTAGATGGGCTGCTAATGCTACGCGTGGTTTATGTATAACGCACGGCATTGTTTGACTCCGGTATTTAGAGTTCAAAAAAGACCATCTAACGATGCTCCTAACGCGTGTATTTCACACGTGGAATCCTGCCCGCGTTAGACAGTCTCCCATAGAGATCAATGGAAAAGCAAAATAAATAGCTTTTTTCACCTAACACTCGATCTCGCGAGAAATACGCACAGCTCGGTCATATGACGCATACCACATCATGCACAACAATAACACGCCGCAAATGTCACAACAACAATCACTCAACAAAGCACACAAGCATTACACATTCACAAGCGGGGGGATTTTTATTAAAATTTAATACAGGGAATACGCATATACTTTAAGATGCGGAAATATGCTAAATAACAACAAGGAAAAAAAGAATATACATACACTAGCAAAATAATCGCCTTCAATATCACTATATATTAGGACAAACATACATATACAACACTTCACTAATAACAAACCATCGCAAATTCACATTTAAACAGAATACTATTGGACAATGTTAGAGAAAACGACCACTATGACATCATTTGTCTCTCCTGTCTGCCGTTTTTAACTGCTTACCCTTGTGCATAAATTATAGAAATTCTGTTGCTAAAAACGGGTCAATCATGGTGCCTACTTTAGACTAATAGTTAAAAGTTAATACAGCCCTCGGATTGTAAGGGTTTAGCTTATTTTTATAAAATTCTAAGTACGCCCATGTTGATCTATATATCTATATACAATTAAGATGCATGATTGGGTTTCAGTGTTTTTAATTTTCTAACCGCTACCACTGTGTGAATGTTGGTTCCTAGTTGCTTTAATAAAGATTATAAGGTATGAATGTTATGGAACTTTTTAAAAAAATATAATATAAAATCTATCTGAATCCCTTATTTGGAGTTTATATGATAAACAATCTGTGGCAATCTCTGCTGTGAATTCTATTGTATTCCTCATACAACATGTACGTATATATTGTGATTGTGTCCAACATATGCTGACTTCTATATAGCGGTCTGGCATTGTTGTTCCTTCCCATAAAGTGACATCTGTAATCTGGTGTACTGATGTTCTTGTTGTACGTAATTCCTAATGGTTTCTGGTGATGGAATCATGATGTTAAAAGTACAGTAAAATCCATATGTTGTGTTTTGTGATTCCTAGAGAGAATGTAATTTGTTTTTCCCCCATCATTTGAATGCACATGTATGAGTGAATGTTAAAAGTAATGTATGTGCATCCATGACTGATCATGTGTTAAGCCTATGTAGATATGCTGTTGCTGCAAGCATATGAGTTGAATAAATGAAATGCAATAATAAAGGTAAATGAGAATTGTTTCCCATTGTGTACTGTTTGTGAATCCTGAAAAGTTTAAATTATTTTTGTGTCCGTTTAAATGTAATATTTTGATAAAGAAAAGTTTGTTACTAGTGATGTTGATTTGTAGTTAATGTAATATAAAAGTCTGAAACAATTTAATGGTGTTGTGAATATTCAATAAGTACAATCCATAAATCCACCATAGGGAAATAGTCATCTCTTGATCTATTTATCATAGCTGGGTCTAACGCATAAAAGCCTGTATTTTCTAGCGCAGGTATTTGGAGTTTTTCGGTCTACGCTATTTGCGTGCGTTAGGGAAATGTGGGTTTCGTGTGCACGAGCACGTCTTCCCAATAGAAGTCAATGGAGGCTCTAAAATTTGGTAAATTTTTTTTTTAAAGACTGGTTTTCCTCGTAAAGTGAGTGACGTCATGAGCTTGTGTGAAAAAGTAACTAAATCGTGTTCTTTTTGTAATAAATAAATATTTTTTGTATGTCATGTGGTGTATATTGTTTGTATGCATCGATGAGTGTATATTTGTGATAATCTTATTAGTTAGATGTAGGTATATGAGGGTCTTTTCCCGTGTGTCAATGTAAGTCAATGGGAAAATGGATTTGTGTAGTTTTTTTTCTAACACCCGAGATCTCGCAACTTTGATCCTTTGTATTTTGATGAAAAATTATTAAATCATAAAAATAAATATAGTGTAGTGTTTGTATGAGTGTAAGTGTACTTTGTGTAATATTTGTTCTGTGATTCGTGAATGTTTATTTTGTCGGTATATGTTTACTACTGGGTCTGAGGTGTCGGTAGAAATTTGAGCGTTGGGTGATTTTTGAGTGTCGGTAACTGAACTCTAAATACCAGAGTCCGTAAGAAACCAGCGTTAGGGGCCTCTAACACTGGTTTTCACGGCTAACGCCAAACTCCAAATCTAGGCCTTAGGGACCTTTTGGTCAAGACTGACCCTAAAAATAGTTATCTCACCAAGCCTAAGGAAAACATCAAAGGGTGCTATAGATGCTTGGTATGCACTACCTGCAATGGCTTTATTGCTTCTAAGGTATTCCATCACCCACATACTAATAAAATATACACAATTTGGCATTCTTTGTCCTGTACTACAATATATGTAGTTTACATGCTCTTTTGCCTGTGTGCAAGAGTTTATATTGGCTAAACACAAGGAACTTTACGAGACCAGATGGTGAATCACAGGTTGGCTATACACCAGGCCTTGAAGAACAGAAAGTTAAATCAACCGGTCGTATGACACTGTCATCCATAAGATACATCTTAATTGATCATGTACCAAAACTGGATCAAGACAGTGACAGGAATAAGGCTCTCCTTATCTGTGAAACCCAATGAATGTACCGATTGGGCACCATACACCCAGGGGGCTTGAATTTGGCTCGGGATTTTAAAATTCTAATCTAGTCCTTAATGTGTTACATACCAGGAGTGCAGTCAACTGTATAATTATAAAATCCCTTATTATACCCAATTGACAGATAAGGGGTCTTCAGTGGGGTTGAGAGACAACACATATGCCACCTTTAGCCTGTAGGTGATGTGGGGTGGACGAGTAATATCATTTCCCCCTCTCACCGGGTATAGGGACCAGTTGAGGTCACTATCTTATATATACAGTATATATATATATATATATATATATATATATATATATATACATATATATATTAGACATGTAGACATGTGCATTTCATTTCGGACAAATTTGGAATTCGCCATTTGATGCATCCTAATTTCCGAATCGCCACATCTCGAAAAATTTCGAAAAATTCCCGAAAATTAATATGTTGGTTTCTGAATTTTCGGATCCACTATTCATATTCAGAATTTTTCATTGTTCCTAAACCGTAGTTCTCTGACACTATTTCTAAGTATAATAAAGGTATTAACCCCTAAACCACCGTACCCCAACATCGCCGGCACTAACTAAACCTATTAACCCCTAAACCGTTGTACCGAAACATCACAGACACGATCTAAACCTATTAAACCCTAAACCGTACCCCCCACATTGCCGTCACAAACTAAACCTATCAACCCCTAAACCGCACCCTCCACATTGCTAACACAAACTAAACTTATTAACCCCTAAACCGCCATTCCGAAACATCACCGACGCGAACTAAACCTATTTACCCCTAAACTGCAACCCTCCACATCGCTGCCACTAAATAACGCTACAACTACACCGCACCCCTAACTCGCCAACACTAACTAAGCCTATTAATACCTAAACTGCCATTCCAAAACATTGCCGACACTAACTAAAGCTATTAACCCCTAAACCGCCGTTCCCAAACATCGCCAATACTAACTAAACCTATTAACCCATAAACATCTGGCCCCCACATTGCAACAACCTAAATTAAACTATATTAACCCCTTAATCTAACACCAACTAACTTTAAACCTAACCCTAACTCTTACCTTAAAACTAACCCTAAACCTAACACCCCCTAACTTTAACATAATTAAAATATAACTAAATTACAGTTACAACTATTTACAAAAAATACCTATTTAAATCTTAATAAAAAGTAATTTACTTGTAAAAAAAAAATAACATCTAGATTACGAGTTTTGCGGTAAGGTGAAAAAGCAGCGTTATCAGGTTATAACGCTGCTTTTTCACTACCGCTGGTATTACGAGTCTTGCAGATTTAGGGGCACCGCTCACTTTTTTGGCCTTACCGCAAATCAACTAGCGTATAGTCTTTTTTCTATGGGACTTCCATAGCGCCGTTGTTACAAGCTTGTCCTGGGAGGCCAAAAAGTGAGCGGTACACCCTATCCCGTCAAGATTCATAACGCATTCTAAACTCAGTAGTTACAAGTTTTACACTTCAAAGCTGTAGTATAAAACTCATAACTAAAGTGCTTAAAAGTACACTAATACCCATAAACTACCTATTAACCCCTAAACCAAGGCCCTCCCGCATCGCAAATACTAAAATAAAATTATTAACCCCTAATCTGCTGCTCCCAACATCGCCGCCACTATAATAAACATATTAACCCCTAAACTGCCATACTCCCGCCTCGCAAACATTATTTAAATATTATTAACCAATAATCTGCTGTCCCTAACATTGCCACCACCTATCTACATTTATTAACCCCTAATCTGCCAGCCCCAATGTCACCGCCACTATACTATATTTATTAACCCCTAAACCTAAGTCTAACCCTAACACCCCCTAACTTAAATATAATTAAAATGAAACTAAATAAAACCTACTATCATTACCTAAATAATTCCTATTTAAAACTAAATAATTACCTGTAAAATAAATCCTAAACTAGCTACAATATAACTAATAGTTATATTGTAGCTAGCTTAGGGTTTATTTTTATTTTACAGGCAAGTTTGTATTTATTTTAACTAGGTAAAATAGTTACTAAATATTTATTAACTATTTACTAACTACCTAGCTAAAATAAATACAAATTTACCTGTAAAATAAAACCTAACCTAAGTTACACTAACACCTAACACTACAATTAAATAAATTACCTAAATTAAATACAATTAAATAAATTAAATACAATTACCTAAATTTAAAAAAAAAATACTAAATTACACAAAATAAAAAACAAATTACAACATATTTCAACTAATTACACCTAATCTCATAGCCCTATCAAAATAAAAAGCCCCCCCAAAATAAAAAAAAAACCCTAGCCTAAACTAAACTACCAATAGCCCCTAAAAGGGCTTTTTGCGGGGTATTGCCCTAAAGAAATCAGCTCTTTTACCTGGAAAAAAAATACAAACAACCCCCCAACAGTAAAACCCACCACCCACACAACCAAGCCCTAACTAAAAAAACCTAATCTCACCATTGCCCTCAAAAGGGCATTTGGATGGGCATTGCCCTTAAAAGGGCATTTAGCTCTATTGCTGCCCAAAGCCCTAACCTAAAAATAAAACCCACCCAATAAACCCTTAAAAAAACCTAACACTAACCCCTGTAGATCCACTTACAGTTTTGGAGATCCAACATCCATCCTCAACGAAGCTGGGAGAAGTCCTCATCAAAGCGGCAAGGTGTTCAAATTTTTCTCAGCCAGCTCTCCCCATTGATGTCTATGGGGAAATTGTGCACAAGCTTGTACAACCAGATCACCGCTGACTTAAGCAGCGCTGGTATTGGAGTGCGGTATGGAGCTCAATTTTGCTCTACGCTCAGTTCTTGCCTAATAACGCCGCTTGAACGACCTTCATCCATGATTTGAACTGCCAATAGAATTTCAGAAGCTCTCATTCTATTGGCTGATTTGAACAGCCAATAGGATTTTGGTAGCTTTCATCCTATTGGCTGTTTAACTTAGGGCAATGCCCTACAGAAGACCCTTTTAAGGGCTATTGGCAGTTTATTGTAGGCTAGGATTTTTTATTTTGGGTGTCCTTTTTTTATAGGGCTATTAGATTAGGTTTAATTGTTTTTTATTTTGGATAATTTGGTTGGTAATTTTTCGTAATTTAGTTTTTAATTTTATTTTTTATTTTTGTAATTAGATACTTTGTAATTTTTAGAGTAGTGTGAGGATTTTTTTAATGTGTATTTTAGTTTAATTTAATTGGTAGTTAGTAAAATTTTTGTTTAATAGTTATATAAGTTTAATTGTTAAAACTTAGTTATTTTAATTTGACAGGTATATTTCAATTTAATTTAAGATAGGGAAATTATAATTTTAATCTAAAGTTAGGGGGTGTTAGGTTTAGGGGTTACTAGTTTAATTTAGTTTATTTACGATGTGGGGCCTTTTGGTTTAGGGGTTAATAGTTTAATGTAGTATATTTCGTTGTGGGGTCTTGCGGTTTAGGGGTTAATAGGTTTATTATAGTGGCAGCGGTGTAGGGTTTAATAACTTAGTAGTGGGTGCGATGTGGGCGGACAGCAGATTATGGGTTAATAATATTTAAATAGTGTTTGCGATGTGGGAATGCGGCGGTCTTTTCCTGGATCTCTTTTAACGTTGCTTTAAAACTTAGTCTATGGTATGGCTCCCATGTAAACTGCTGTCTCTTCCTGGATCTTTTTTAACACTGCTTTACAACTTATTCTATGGTATGTCTCCCATGTAAACTGCTGTCTCTTCCTTGATCATTTTAACACTGCTTTATAACTTATACTATGGTATGTCCCCCATCTAAACTTCTGTCTATGCCTGAATCTGATCACATCCTGCCCCCAGCATTTGCATTTCCTAATTTTTTTAACTTAGCTTAATTAATTCCCCACCCTATTTTGTTTTATCTGCATCTATCCCTTTGATCTAGTTCTAGTTTTTAATTTTCTCACCTGTGTGTCACTCATCTCCCTGTCTCCACTGTTAATTGATTTAACTCAGCTGTCTGCAGAAGCCCTATAAATTTAAGATCAGCTTTAGGGATAGCATTTGCTGGGTTTAGAATTTGCAGAGAACACCATCTCTAAGCTGCCATCTCTCTAAGTGACATCTTAAAGTGGCAGCACTAAAAGTAGTCAAGAATTGAACAAGATTTGAAGAAGATTTGAGGCAAGCTAAATATCTTCTCCTCAAAACCAAAATATTGCACTTAAAATTCTGCTATGTTTTAAGAACTGATTTTCCTTTTAACAGTCTCATGCCTATTCCACAGTCATGCTCACATGCTCATACATTAAGCTTCTCCACATGCAGTTTATATAGTCCCCTCTTCCCCTCTCTCCTTTCCTCTCCTTACCTTAGCTCTCATAAACTACTTTCTATTTTAAAATCTTTGTCACTAAACTGCACCACCTCACAGAAATGCCCCCACTGCTTTAAATCTCATTCTCACCTAATCTTACTTTCCATCTTTATGCTATTAGCATCAGGTGACATCTCTCCAAATCCTGGGCCCACCCTCATTCACACCATTACCCAATATTGCACTCCTTATAGTAACTTTAATAAAAGCAACACACATAACCTCATCTCCATCCAATGCATCCCATACACACACACTCCATTCATTTGCACACTATGGAACTCTTGCTGTGTCTGTAAAAAAATATACAACCATTCATGACCTGTTTATTTCAAATGCTTTCACCCTTTTAGCAATTAACAAAACCTGGCTTTCTCCTTCCGACACCGTTTCCACTGCTGATCTCACACATGGTGGTCTTCACTTTAGTCATACTCCTAGGCCAGGTGAGAAACATGGTGGCGGTGTTGGGATCCTGCTTTCCCCCTCCTGTACTTATCAGTACCTACCTCCGATCCCATCTCTCTCCTTCTCCTCCTTTGAAGTCCACTGTATTTACCTGTTCTCCCCCCTCTCCCTCAAAGTGGCAGTCATCTATCACCCTCCTGGACCTACCTACCAATTCCTTGACAACTTTGCCACCTTGCTTCCTCACTTTAACTCTACAAATATACCAACCCTAATTCTTGGGGACTTCAACATTCCCATTGACAACCCATCTGCCCCTGCTGCCTCTAAACTTCTTTCACTCACATTCTCCTTCAGTCTCTCACAATCCACCCTATTCCCTACCCACCGTGATGGACACTCCATCGACCTGGTATTTCCCTACCTCTGTTCTATATCTGACCTCACCAGTCGCCCTTTTCCCATTTCAGTCCATCACTTGGTCACCTATAATATTATTGCAACAGCTAAACCCAATCCTCCATCCTCTACATTCTGTGGATCTGCTCTAATTTTCAAAAATAATGAAAGATCTTCTCCCTCACACTTCCACTATAACCTGCCATGAACTCGCAACAGCCCACTATAACAAAACTCTCTCCTCTGCACTAGACACGCTTGCCCCTCCCCAGCTGAGCAAAACATAACACCATTAGTTTGCACTCTCAGCAAACAAACTATTTGCAAAAATGCTCCCGTACTGCTGAGCGTGTCTGGATGAAAACTCACTCTGAACCTGACTTCATACACTATAAGTTTATTCTTCGTTCATACAATTCAGCCCTTCACTTAGCCAAGCAAACCTACTTCTCTTCTCTTATATCTACTCTTTCCTCAAACCCTAAATGACTCTTCTCCACCTTTAACTTTCTCTCTCTCCCTCTGTCCTTTCTCATGTCAGTGACTGCTTATCTGGTATTTCTTCCTGGATGGCCTCTCACCACCTAAAGATTAACATTTCCAAGACTGAGCTCCTTCTAATCCCCTCGCAAGCTCTACGCCAACATGTTACTTCTCTATCCCTGTTGACGGCATCACCATTTCACCATTGCCCCAAGTCAGCTGCCTGGGAGTTACACTTATCTCAAATCTATCCTTCGCCCCATATCCAATCATTTTCTACATCCTGCCGCAATCATCTATGTAATATTTCCAAGATTCAACCTTTTCTGTGCGCTAACACCACAAAGCAAATAATCCACTCCCTTGTTTTTTCCAGACTTGAATACTGTAATAACCTACTTACTGGCCTTCCTCTTTCCAGCCTCTCCCCCCTTCAATCCATCCTAAATGCCTCTGCCAGGCTGATCCCATTGCTCTGTATCTGCTACACCTCTCTGTGAGTCCATTCATTGGCTCCCCATTCACAGCAGAATTAAATTCAAAATTCTCACCTTTGCATATAAGCGCTCACCAACACCACTCCCCTCTACCTATCCTCTCTAATCAACAAGTATACTCCAACCCACCCACTAAGATCCAACAATGACCTGCTCCTTGCATTTGCGACTATAACATACTCTCATGCTAGACTGCAGGACGTCTGTCATGCAGCACCTACCCTCTGGAACACTCTACCTCGTGCTGTCAGGCTTTGCCCTAATCTTTCTTCCTTTAAATGCTCTCTGAGGACTTTTCTATTCAGAGAAGCCTACCACCCAACTCAATAATATTTCTCTTACCTAACAACATTTCCCTCATCTAACTCTGCATTAACATCTTTCTCAATCTTGCAGTCCTCACCTCCTGTTTCTCAACCTCCTACCCTTCTAGATTGTAAGTTCCCACGGAAATAGAGCCCTCAATTCCTCCTGTATGTGTTTGAAAATTTTGTCCTGTCTCTTTGAAGTTTTATATTATTGTTTTATTTAAATTAACTGCATCCATGGACAGCGCTGCAGAATATGATGGCACTTCATAAATAAAGTATAATATTAATTATAATAATAATAATAATAATAATAATATTAATAACTTTAGTATAGTGGTAACGATGTCGGGGTGCGGAGGAATAGGGGTTAACAGGGCCGCCATCAGGGGGTGACAGGGGTGACTCCTGTCAGGGGCCCAATGGGCCAGGGGGGCCCCATGAGGCAAGAACTAATTGGGTTTGCGCACGAGTAAGAGTGTCAGGTTTCTGCTATGTGAAGAACATTGATATGTGAAATATTGATATTTTCATGTTGGGTTAGCGCACTTGAGAAAATCTGTTCAGGTTAGTGCAAGAGTAGGGTTTTTCCACTTTTATCTTCATTGACTTCTATGGGAGAGTAGGTTGTCAGCACGCATCTGGTTAGTGTGCAACTGATAACTTTTTACTTTTAACTCATAATACAAGTGCTACCCGATGTGGGCAGTTAATGCTCGAGAAGTAGCCTTAAATAGTTGTAATCTGGCCCTAAGTCTATAAGCATCCCTACATTTTATATATAATAAACAAGGATACACACTCTCATAATCCAAATAATCAGTTATCAGGGTAAATAACAGTTAAAAATAAAAATTAACAAACTATACAAGAGGCCTATTTATCAAAGGTCTGGTGGACCTGATCCGACAGTGCAGATCAGGTCCGCCAGACCTCGCTTAATGCGGAGAGTAATACGCTCTATGTATTTAGCATTGCATCAGCAGCTCTTGTGAGCTGCTTGTGCAATGGCACCCCCTGTAGACTCCAGCAGGGGGGTGTCATTCAACCCGATCCTACTCGATCAGGTTGAATACCGGCGATGTCTGTCCGCCTGCTCAGAGCAGGCGGACAGGGTTATGGAGCAGCGGTCTTTAGACCGCTGCTTCATAACTGCTGTTTCTGGCGAACATGCAGGCTCGCCAGAAACACGGGCCCTCAAGCTCCATTCAGAGCTTGATAAATGGGCCTCATACCACCTCCTCCTGTAAAAACCCCAAAAGGGTTATAACAATGATTGAAATAACATCAAATTCAATTAAATTAAAAATATTAAAACATCATAAATCAGTAAAATAATCATATTATGGGCTAGATTACTAGTGTTGTGTTAACAGTTGAGCACAAGCAAAAAGGGGTTTATTGCGGTTCTTTGTGCACTACTTAAGTAGCATGCATATTAGAAGTTGAAAGTAAATGTGTTTGCTCAAGTGCAATTGAATTTAACGCATGCCGGGATAGAGTGACTTTAGAGCTCTGGTGTACTGTTACGCAAGACATAAAAATTGATAAAAGCACTTCAAAAATACATTTAAAAGTACAGTTACACTCATAATAACACTATTTAATACAAAATTATTAAAGTAGACATGCAAAGGACTTTAACATAAAGATATATACATGTCTAAATATATATATATATATATATAAAAATATGAGCAGCTGGAGAGCACTCTCACTTCCAAAGTCAATCCGCCAGGGTGCATGCAGGGGTTGAATACTATAATGAATGAAAGGCCGCACTCTCTGGTCCTTTACATATACAGTTTTATTTGTGACGTTTTCGGGGACCGAATCCCCTTCCTCAGACAGCGAACACATGAAGAATGCATTCATTTATACAAGCAAACACCAATGAAACATAAGACCCCCCACCAAACAGTGAAAAAAAAACGCCAAAAGGTTGTCATAGCAACCATATAAACAATATACACCCACACCACTCACCCAATAGACAGGCAAGAGAACATAAAAAGTATCATAACAATTCTCCTAAATACAATTGTAAACGCATATTGCATATTTAAGCTATGAGAAACCACTCAATTAGAGTAAATAAAATTTACACAAGACCTACATGAGATACTAGATGTTAAGCATGAGATAAACTGCGCAACCCACAAGACCATCTATACAATGACATATGTATGTGCTTATTTCAACGGCAGGCGAATGTGCATATGTACATACTGATATGGCTAGACATAAGTATAAACTAATGGGTGCATACCTCTTTTGATGCATATTTTCACAACCGCCATGCCCATGCACACAGCGTGTATATCAGGGCAGTACTATCGGTCTGTCTCCCAGAAGCGATGCAGACCCAATGAAAACACAACTGCTGTCATCTTAGAGACACGCCCATACTGCTTGCGAGTGAAGGAAACACCGGGCATCTATGATCAATATCACAAGTAAATGACAGCCCCTATCAGACACAACAATTATAAAAGCCATATCACTATATTAGGATATAATAGCTTAAAGTGGCGATGTATCAATATATGCTGATCAAAGGGAACAGTTACCATGGTAATGAAATAAACACTGGATATAGCAATATCCGTAACGGAAGCAAGAACCAATGGCAACTTTGAAAAAATAAATAAATTATTGGCAATATGAGCATTCTATAATATATAATGTAAAAAGTACTCCAATATATTATATTATATTATATTATATTATACTAGGGCACCCTATGCCTAAATCAGGATAGTACTGGCTCTGAAACCACAATGTATACATAAACTCCAAGTCATTCAAAACGTTGACATAGTGGCTGTCAATCCTCTGCTTCATGAGAAAATTAATAGAAAGCATACATATAAAAATTCATACAAAGCATACATGGGAAAAATTCATAAAAAGCATACATGGAAAAAAATATATATAGAAAGCATACATGGAAAAAATTCATAAAAAGCATACATGGAAAAATGGAAAAAAATCATAGGCAAAATACATAGGCCTAGATTTGGAGTTCGGCGGTAGCCGTCAAAACCAGCGTTAGAGGCTCCTAACGCTGGTTTTGGCCGCCCGCTGGTATTTGGAGTCAGTGATTAAAGGGTCTAACGCTCACTTTTCAGCCGCGACTTTTCCATACCGCAGATCCCCCTACGCCATTTGCGTAGCCTATATTTTCAATGGGATCTTTCTAACGCTGGTATTTAGAGTCGTTTCTGAAGTGAGCGTTAGAGCTCTAACGACAAAACTCCAGCCGCCTGAAAATAGCAGGAGTTAAGAGCTTTCTGGCTAACGCCGGTTCATAAAGCTCTTAACTACTGTACCCTAAAGTACACTAACACCCATAAACTACTTATGTACCCCTAAACCGAGGTCCCCCCACACCGCCGCCACTCGATTAAAATTTTTAACCCCTAATCTGCCGACCGCCACCTACGTTATATTTATGTACCCCTAATCTGCTGCCCCTAACCCCGCCGACCCCTGTATTACATTTATTAACCCCTAACTTGCCCCCCACAACGTCGCCGCCAGCTACTTAAAATAATTAACCCCTAATCTTCCGACCGCAAATCGCCGCCACCTACGTTATCCCTATGTACCCCTAATCTGCTGCCCCTAACATCGCCGAACCCTATATTATATTTATTAACCCCTAATCTGCCCCCCTCAACGTCGCCGACACCTGCCTACACTTATTAACCCCTAATCTGCCGAGCGGACCTGAGCGCTACTATAATAAATGTATTAACCCCTAATCCGCCTCACTAACCCTATCATAAATAGTATTAACCCCTAATCTGCCCTCCCTAACATCGCCGACACCTAACTTCAATTATTAACCCCTAATCTGCTGACCGGAGCTCACCGCTATTCTAATAAATGTATTAACCCCTAATCCGCCTCACTAACCCTATCATAAATAGTATTAACCCCTAATCTGCCCTCCCTAACATCGCCGACACCTAACTTCAATTATTAACCCCAAATCTGCCGACCGGAGCTCACCGCTATTCTAATAAATGTATTAACCCCTAAAGCTAAGTCTAACCCTAACACTAACACCCCCCTAAGTTAAATATAATTTTTATCTAACAAAATAAATTAACTCTTATTAAATAACTTATTCCTATTTAAAGCTAAATACTTACCTGTAAAATAAATCCTAATATAGCTACAATATAAATTATAATTATATTATAGCTATTTTAGGATTAATATTTATTTTACAGGCAACTTTGTAATTATTTTAACCAGGTACAATAGCTATTAAATAGTTAAGAACTATTTAATAGTTACCTAGTTAAAATAATAACAAATTTACCTGTAAAATAAATCCTAACCTAAGTTATAATTAAACCTAACACTACCCTATCAATAAAATAATTAAATAAACTACCTACAATTACCCTAACACTACACTATCAATAAATTAATTAAACACAATTCCTACAAATAAATACAATTAAATAAACTAGCTAAAGTACAAAAAATAAAAAAGAACTAAGTTACAGAAAATAAAAAAATATTTACAAACATAAGAAAAATATTACAACAATTTTAAACTAATTACACCTACTCTAAGCCCCCTAATAAAATAACAAAGCCCCCCAAAATAAAAAATTCCCTACCCTATTCTAAATTAAAAAAGTTACAAGCTCTTTTACCTTACCAGCCCTGAACAGGGCCCTTTGCGGGGCATGCCCCAAGAATTTCAGCTCTTTTGCCTGTAAAAAAAAACATACAATACCCCCCCCCCCCAACATTACAACCCACCACCCATATACCCCTAATCTAACCCAAACCCCCCTTAAATAAACCTAACACTAAGCCCCTGAAGATCTTCCTACCTTGTCTTCACCATCCAGGTATCACCGATCCGTCCTGGCTCCAAGATCTTCATCCAACCCAAGCGGGGGTTGGCGATCCATAATCCGGTCCAGAAGAGGCTCCAAAGTCTTCCTCCTATCCGGCAAGAAGAGGACATCCGGACCGGCAAACATCTTCTCCAAGCGGCATCTTTGATCTTCTTCCATCCGGAGCGAAGCGGCAGGATCCTGAAGACCTCCAGCGCGGAACATCCATCCGGCCCGACGACTGAACGACGAATGACTGTTCCTTTAAGGGACGTCATCCAAGATGGCGTCCCTCGAATTCCGATTGGCTGATAGGATTCTATCAGCCAATCGGAATTAAGGTAGGAATTTTCTGATTGGCTGATGGAATCAGCCAATCAGAATCAAGTTCAATCCGATTGGCTGATCCAATCAGCCAATCAGATTGAGCTCGCATTCTATTGGCTGTTCCGATCAGCCAATAGAATGCGAGCTCAATCTGATTGGCTGATTGGATCGGCCAATCGGATTGAACTAGATTCTGATTGGCTGATTCCATCAGCCAATCAGAAAATTCCTACCTTAATTCCGATTGGCTGATAGAATCCTATCAGCCAATCGGAATTCGAGGGACGCCATCTTGGATGACGTCCCTTAAAGGAACAGTCATTCGTCGTTCAGTCGTCGGTCCGGATGGATGCTCCGCGCTGGATGTCTTCAGGATCCTGCCGCTTCGCTCCGGATGGAAGAAGATCGAAGATGCCGCTTGGAGAAGATGTTTGCCGGTCCGGATGTCCTCTTCTTGCCGGATAGGAGGAAGACTTTGGAGCCTCTTCTGGACCGGATTATGGATCGCCAACCCCCGCTTGGGTTGGATGAAGATCTTGGAGCCAGGACGGATCGGTGATACCTGGATGGTGAAGACAAGGTAGGAAGATCTTCAGGGGCTTAGTGTTAGGTTTATTTAAGGGGGGTTTGGGTTAGATTAGGGGTATGTGGGTGGTGGGTTGTAATGTTGGGGGGGGGGGTATTGTATGTTTTTTTTTACAGGCAAAAGAGCTGAAATTCTTGGGGCATGCCCCGCAAAGGGCCCTGTTCAGGGCTGGTAAGGTAAAAGAGCTTGTAACTTTTTTAATTTAGAATAGGGTAGGGAATTTTTTATTTTGGGGGGCTTTGTTATTTTATTAGGGGGCTTAGAGTAGATGTAATTAGTTTAAAATTGTTGTAATATTTTTCTTATGTTTGTAAATATTTTTTTATTTTTTGTAACTTAGTTCTTTTTTATTTTTTGTACTTTAGCTAGTTTATTTAATTGTATTTATTTGTAGGAATTGTGTTTAATTAATTTATTGATAGTGTAGTGTTAGGTTAATTGTAGGTAATTGTAGGTAGTTTATTTAATTATTTTATTGATAGGGTAGTGTTAGGTTTAATTATAACTTAGGTTAGGATTTATTTTACAGGTAAATTTGTTATTATTTTAACAAGGTAACTATTAAATAGTTCTTAACTATTTAATAGCTATTGTACCTGGTTAAAATAATTACAAAGTTGCCTGTAAAATAAATATTCATCCTAAAATAGCTATAATATAATTATAATTTATATTGTAGCTATATTAGGATTTATTTTACAGGTAAGTATTTAGCTTTAAATAGGAATCATTTATTTAATAAGAGTTAATTTATTTCGTTAGATAAAAATTATATTTAACTTAGGGGGGTGTTAGTGTTAGGGTTAGACTTAGCTTTAGGGGTTAATCCATTTATTAGAATAGCGGTGAGCTCCGATCGGAAGATTAGGGGTTAATAATTGAAGTTAGGTGTCGGCGATGTTAGGGAGGGCAGATTAGGGGTTAATACTATTTATGATAGGGTTAGTGAGGCGGATTAGGGGTTAATAACTTTATTATAGTAGCGCTCAGGTCCGCTCGGCAGATTAGGGGTTAATAAGTGTAGGCAGGTGTCGGCGACGTTGTGGGGGGCAGGTTAGGGGTTAATAAATATAATATAGGGGTCGGCGGTGTTAGGGGTAGCAGATTAGGGGTACATAGGGATAACGTAGGTTGCGGCGGTTTACGGAGCGGCAGATTAGGGGTTAAAAAAAATATGCAGGGGTCAGCGATAGCGGGGGCGGCAGATTAGGGGTTAATAAGTGTAAGGGTAGGGGTGTTTAGACTCGGGGTACATGTTAGGGTGTTAGGTGCAGACGTAGGAAGTGTTTCCCCATAGGAAACAATGGGGCTGCGTTAGGAGCTGAACGCTGCTTTTTTGCAGGTGTTAGGTTTTTTTTCAGCTCAAACAGTCCCATTGTTTCCTATGGGAGAATCGTGCACGAGCACGTTTTTGAGGCCGGCCGCGTCCGTAAGCAACTCTGGTATCGAGAGTTGTATTTGCGGTAAAAATTCTCTACGCTCCTTTTTTGGAGCCTAACGCAGCATTTGTTTGAACTCTCGATACCAGAGTTAATTTTATGGTGCGGCCAGAAAAAAGCCCGCGGAGCGTTAACAGCCCTTTTACCGCCGAACTCCAAATCTAGGCCATAGAGAGCAATCATAGAAAAAATATGGAAAAAAAATTGGAAAAAATTCATAGAAAAAATTCATGAAAAAATTAATGGACCAAATAATAAATACAAATGAAAATTCAAGCAATACAAATAAATTTAGACAAATAAAAAAATTCCTAGACAAATAAAAAAATATAAAAATATAAATTTATAAAAAATATATGTATCTACTAAGCTTCAATGACTCATGGACTCTCATATAGAGAGGATCACTGGACTGCTCATTAAAGAATCAATACTGAATACTGATTTGACAGAAGGTATATCATCTTTAGAGAAAGCAATGCCAATCTAGCATAGAATTAAGTCCATGTGGTTGTATAGTATTAAGCCAATATTTCCATTTGGCTTCAATTTGAAGAAGGGTTCTGTTCCTGTCACCACCCCTTTTAAGAGGGGGGACGTGATCAATAAGAACAAACCGTAGATCAGTGGGGTTATGTCCAGCCTCCAGAAAATGCCTAGCGACCGGTTGGTCACTCCTTTGATCCTTAATGGCTGCTCTAATGGCCGAGCGATAATTCGCCATCCGGGTCCGGGCGTCATCTGATGTCTTACCCACATAGAATTTTGCACAACTGCAACTCAATAGGTAGATAACAAACTCAGTAGTGCATGTTAGTCGATGTCTTATCGTAAACTTCTTCAACCACGTACTTGGCTACAACCAAAAAAATTGGGATGTTATCGGTGTATTGGATGCACCACGTGTAATTCTATGCTTCCAGGTGCCACATTCAGTCATCCCCACAAAAAGAAGAAGTTTACGATAAGACATCGACTAACATGCACTACTGAGTTCCATTTTTCCATGTATGCTTTTTATGAATTTTTTCCATGTATGCTTTGTATGAATTTTTATATGTATGCTTTCTATGAATTTTCTCATGAAGCAGAGGATTGACAGCCACTATGTCAACGTTTTGAATGACTTGGAGTTTATGTATACATTGTGGTTTCAGAGCCAGTACTATCCTGATTTAGGCATAGGGTGCCATAGTATAATATAGTATAATATATTGGAGTACTTTTTACATTATATATTATAGTATGCTCATATTGCCAATGATTTATGTATTTTTTCAAAGTTGCCATTGGTTCTTGCTTCCGTTACGGATATGGCTATATCCAGTGTTTATTTCATTACCATGGTAATTGTTTCCTTTGATCAGCATATATTGATACATCACCACTTTAAGCTATTATATCCTAATATAGTGATATGGCTTTTATAATTGTTGTGCCTGATAGGGGCGGTCATTTACTTGTGATATTGATCAAAGATGCCCGGTGTTTCTTTCACTCGCGAGCAGTATGGGCGTGTCTCTAAGATGACAGCAGTTGTGTTTTCATTGGGTCTGCATCGCTTCTGGGAGACAGACCGATAGTACTGCCCTGATATACACGCTGTGTGCATGGGCATGGCGGTTGTGAAAATATCTGCGTCATGACGTATTAAGCATCGCTTCTGGGAGATAGACCAATAGTGCTGCCCTGATATACACGCTGTATGCATGGCGGTTGTGAAAATATGCATCAAAAGAGGTATGCACCCATTAGTTTATACTTATGTCCAGCCATATCAGTATGTACATATGCACATTTGCCTGCCTTTGAAATAAGCACATACATATGTCATTGTATAGATAGTCTTGTGGGTTGCGCAGTTTATCTCATGCTTAACATCTAGTATCTCATGTAGGTCTTGTGTAAATCTTATTTACTGTAATTGAGTGGTTTCTCATAGCTTAAATATGCAATATGCGTTTACAATTGTATTTAGGAGAATTGTTATGATACTTTTTATGTTCTCTTGCCTGTCTATTGGGTGAGTGGTGTGGGTGTATATTGTTTATATGGTTGCTATGACAACCTTTTGGCGTTTTTTTCACTGTTTGGGGGTGGGTCTTATGTTTCATTGGTGTTTGCTTGTATAAATGAATGCATTCTTCATGTGTTCGCTGTCTGAGGAAGGGGATTCGGTCCCCGAAATGTCACAAATAAAACTGTCTATGTAAAGGACCAGAGAGTGCGGCCTTTCATTCATTTTATATATATATATATATATATATATATATATATATATATATATATATATATATATATATATATATATATATATATATAATGTATGTGTGTACATGTTTCTGTTTTTATAAGTGTATATATGTATTTACAGACATATATACACATATAAAAACATAAATACATATGTATAGTGATATAAATGCATTGGAGCCCTTTGCAGTTATGTAGCTTAAAACATGTAAAATCATATTTATGCAATATTAATATTTAATACAGTTATTAAATATGTATTTACTTTAAATATTTCACATTTCAATTTCCTTCACCATATTTTTAAATTGTTTTATATATATATATATATATATATATATATATATATATATATATATACAGGGAGTGCAGAATTATTAGGCAAATGAGTATTTTGACCACATCATCCTCTTTATGCATGTTGTCTTACTCCAAACGGTATAGGCTAGAAAGCCTACTACCAATTAAGCATATTAGGTGATGTGCATCTCTGTAATGAGAAGGGGTGTGGTCTAATGACATCAACACCCTATATAAGGTGTGCATAATTATTAGGCAACTTCCTTTCCTTTGGCAAAATGGGTCAAAAGAAGGACTTGACAGGCTCAGAAAAGTCAAAAATAGTGAGATATCTTGCAGAGGGATGCAGCACTCTTAAAATTGCAAAGCTTCTGAAGCGTGATCATCGAACAATCAAGTGTTTCATTCAAAATAGTCAACAGGGTCGCAAGAAGCATGTGGAAAAACCAAGGCGCAAAATAACTGCCCATGAACTGAGAAAAGTCAAGCATGCAGCTGCCAAGATGCCACTTGCCACCAGTTTGGCCATATTTCAGAGCTGCAACATCACTGGAGTGCCCAAAAGCACAAGGTGTGCAATACTCAGAGACATGGCCAAGGTAAGAAAGGCTGAAAGACGACCACCACTGAACAAGACACACAAGCTGAAACGTCAAGACTGGGCCAAGAAATATCTCAAGACTGATTTTTCTAAGGTTTTATGGACTGATGAAATGAGAGTGAGTCTTGATGGGCCAGATGGATGGGCCCGTGGCTGGATTGGTAAAGGGCAGAGAGCTCCAGTCCGACTCAGACGCCAGCAAGGTGGAGGTGGAGTACTGGTTTGGGCTGGTATCATCAAAGATGAGCTTGTGGGGCCTTTTCGGGTTGAGGATGGAGTCAAGCTCAACTCCCAGTCCTACTGCCAGTTTCTGGAAGACACCTTCTTCAAGCAGTGGTACAGGAAGAAGTCTGCATCCTTCAAGAAAAACATGATTTTCATGCAGGACAATGCTCCATCACACGCGTCCAAGTACTCCACAGCGTGGCTGGCAAGAAAGGGTATAAAAGAAGAAAATCTAATGACATGGCCTCCTTGTTCACCTGATCTGAACCCCATTGAGAACCTGTGGTCCATCATCAAATGTGAGATTTACAAGGAGGGAAAACAGTACACCTCTCTGAACAGTGTCTGGGAGGCTGTGGTTGCTGCTGCACGCAATGTTGATGGTGAACAGATCAAAACACTGACAGAATCCATGGATGGCAGGCTTTTGAGTGTCCTTGCAAAGAAAGGTGGCTATATTGGTCACTGATTTGTTATTGTTTTGTTTTTGAATGTCAGAAATGTATATTTGTGAATGTTGAGATGTTATATTGGTTTCACTAGTAAAAATAAATAATTGAAATGGGAATATATTTGTTTTTTGCTAAGTTGCCTAATAATTATGCACAGTAATAGTCACCTGCACACACAGATATGCCCCTAAAATAGCTATAACTAAAAACAAACTAAAAACTACTTCCAAAACTATTCAGCTTTGATATTAATGAGTTTTTTGGGTTCATTGAGAACATGGTTGTTGTTCAATAATAAAATTAATCCTCAAAAATACAACTTGCCTAATACTTCTGCACTCCCTGTATATATATATATATATATATATATAAAAACCCATCAGTTACACAGTGTTACCCTCCAATGGTCATCCGCCTGGGTGCCAACATGTAATCAATAATCCAAAAATAATGGTCGCACTCTCAGGTCTTTTAGTGAAAAAAACGTAGTAAATTTTAATGAAACGTTTTCGGGGTAATCTACCCCATCATCAGCATAAACAAACAGTGCATCAAACAAACTTAAATAGAAGCATGTTGCTCATTAAACAAATCAAAAGTAAATCAGAAATACCTGTGTGTATAAATTTCTCAGTGTGGTGTCTCCAAACAGTGTGTGTGTGGACCGCTTACTTTGCGTTCCACTGTGAGGACCGGAAGTGTAAAGTGTAGTATTGTATCCGGTGTCCTCGATTTTATAAAAGACTTATATTGTTATTATATACATGTAAAGATCCTGTGTTGCTTGTTCTAAGCTACTAAATATGTGATAATGTTTCAAACTCTGTGTCTTTCTTGACAGTGTATCACACTCTAAGTGTATTGTAGCATTTGCGTACATTTATTTAGCCAGTGCCTAATATATTACTCCTAAGCTCTTATATACATATATACATTACTTCCTGTTATCTGGATTACATCTCCCTTATTCGCATGTTACTGCTGCCTGTTGCGATGATCTGCGTGACAGGTTCGATAGAACTTGCTGTCATATTGTAGTTGTCATGGTGACCATTTGTTGTGCCGGTTCTACTTAGGCGGATTGATCTATTGGTTTACCTGTCTCAGTTTACGTTATCCTATAGCCGGTACATATTGCCTTCATGCCTCACTGTTAGCCTGGTTTTCATACATCTATATACCTCTTTTGCCTGTCCTAAAGTGTGTTAGTTAAAGGCATATATAGGGGCTGAACAGTATGCTCTGGCTCTTATTGTATATAGTGTCTGTATATTATCACGAGTATGGGACATGTATTTCTAGAGCTGGCTATGTGGATTATGTGGTAGGTCCCCACCACTGAACTTTGATAACAGAAAAATAAAAGCATCAAACCATATAGCATGGATAGAAAATACAAGAATCCAGAAATAACTAGTAAATAAACAAATAAATAAACAGCAGCCTCTTTGTTGCTGCTGCATTGCACACTTAACTTTAGTAATGTATAGTTGGTTTTTGATCTTGTTGTAAATTATACTGTATCTATCTCTATTATGTCTGTATACACTTTACATCTAATACACACATCTTAGCTCTCTTAATGTATAATAAAGAAAGCTATTGTTGCCTTATAAGTCCATTTAGTTGCTCCGTATCATGTTGCTTATGTAGTGATGTCCATCCTTAATGCAACCATTGGTTTCATCGTAGTTAGACAATCCTAGTGCAGTGTCCCTATTTCGTGATGTAGGCACAACCTGACCCTAGGGTGTATGGGGTATCATCCTTAGTTCCATGGTTGATGTCATCGGGCAATACGATTGGCCTTAGAACAAGGAGGATCGGATCAACCAGTGGCCAGACACTGTGCCAACATGGGGCACCAGGTGTCCACCATCAGATATATCCTGATTGACCATATCCCCCCCCCTCGATAGGGGTGGGGACAGAAACAAGGCCCTGCTTAGAAGAGAAGCTGAATGGATCTATAGATTGGGCACGGTGGCCCCAGGAGGGTTAAACTCACCCCCAGATTTTAGAACGCTCATTTAAGCTGAGATACATACTGGGCCATGGCAGATACACCTGGAGTAATTGGTGACAATGCACTGAGGGGTCAGGCCTCGTGGGGGGTAGACCACGCAGGGCAGGGGTGCACTATCTGGTGTTGGGGGAGCCATGGTAATGATTCCTCCAATGCAATAATACTCGGTATATTAATGCCTATAGCCAACAAGTTCTCATGTAGTCTTAAAACACTGAGCTTCTTTTACATCCATGGCAATCACATAGAGATTATCCATTAACACCAATCTAAGGTGACAACATCAAGGTGCGGAGAACAACCGATAGGAACATCAGAAAAGCCATAGGCCGAGGAACCATGGGCATATAACCATGACAAGAGATGACATCAACCATGGAACTAAGGATGATACCCCATACACCCTAGGGTCAGGTTGTGCCTACATCACGAAATAGGGACACTGCACTAGGATTGTCTAACTACGATGAAACCAATGGTTGCATTAAGGATGGACATCACTACATAAGCAACATGATACGGAGCAACTAAATGGACTTATAAGGCAACAATAGCTTTCTTTATTATACATTAAGAGAGCTAAGATGTGTGTATTAGATGTAAAGTGTATACAGACATAATAGAGATAGATACAGTATAATTTACAACAAGATCAAAAACCAACTATACATTACTAAAGTTAAGTGTGCAATGCAGCAGCAACAAAGAGGCTGCTGTTTATTTATTTGTTTATTTACTAGTTATTTCTGGATTCTTGTATTTTCTATCCATGCTATATGGTTTGATGCTTTTATTTTTCTGTTATCAAAGTTCAGTGGTGGGGACCTACCACATAATCCACATAGCCAGCTCTAGAAATACATGTCCCATACTCGTGATAATATACAGACACTATATACAATAAGAGCCAGAGCATACTGTTCAGCCCCTATATATGCCTTTAACTAACACACTTTAGGACAGGCAAAAGAGGTATATAGATGTATGAAAACCAGGCTAACAGTGAGGCATGAAGGCAATATGTACCGGCTATAGGATAACGTAAACTGAGACAGGTAAACCAATAGATCAATCCGCCTAAGTAGAACGGCACAACAAATGGTCACCATGACAACTACAATATGACAGCAAGTTCTATCGAACCTGTCACGCAGATCATCGCAACAGGCAGCAGTAACATGCGAATAAGGGAGATGTAATCCAGATAACAGGAAGGTAATGTATATATGTATATAAGAGCTTAGGTGTAATATATTAGGCACTGGCTAAATAAATGTACGCAAATGCTACAATACACTTAGAGTGTGATACACTGTCAAGAAAGACACAGAGTTTGAAACATTATCACATATTTAGTAGCTTAGAACAAGCAACACAGGATCTTTACATGTATATAATAACAATATAAGTCTTTTATAAAATCGAGGACACCGGATACAATACTACACTTTACACTTCCGGTCCTCACAGTGGAACGCAAAGTAAGCGGTCCACACACACACTGTTTGGAGACACCACACTGAGAAATTTATACACACAGGTATTTCTGATTTACTTTTGATTTGTTTAATGAGCAACATGCTTCTATTTAAGTTTGTTTGATGCACTGTTTGTTTATGCTGATGATGGGGTAGATTACCCCGAAAACGTTTCATTAAAATTTACTACGTTTTTTTCACTAAAAGACCTGAGAGTGCGACCATTATTTTTGGATTATATATATATATATATATATATATATATATACATATATACCTGTACCTATATATAATTATCTCTATCTATCTATCTATCTATCATCTATCTATCTATATATGTGTGTATAGATATGCATTTTACCAAACATATATCAGAGAGATAAAGAAATACATATTTAAGAATAAATAAAACATATTTCTGCTATGTGAAGTAACATTGGAATGTGAAATATTTATATTTCATGTCGGGGTTAGAGCACTTGAGAAAATGTAATAGGATTTACGCACAACTAAAAGGGTTAGTTTTTTCTTACTTTTTGTTCTCCATTGAAGTCTACGGGGGAATACATTAACAGAGAGAAGTTCGGGCTTTTTGAATGTGTTGGTTTAGATCATGAGCAAAAAAAACGTACTTTAAACTTGTAATACGCGTGCTATCCGACGTGTGCAAAAAGTTTACTTCTAGCAGAGTTAACGCATGAGTGGGAGTGCAAACTACCGCTCCCCTCATAATCTAGCTCTGTGTGAGAATAAGGAGAAACTTAGTTAAATCTGACCCATAAGTTATAATGTACTGATTATCTGGGTGATATAATTGTATATAGCTATTTTGACACTTACATGTGGCTTTAATTAGACAAGTGCATTCCACCTCAGACAAATTTGTCAGAATCTCGACTAGAAGAATGGTCTGTGGACCGAAATGAGTAAAAAAAAATTGTAGGTTTGTCAGTTACATTTCTTTTGTTTCATTTGTTACTTTTAGCACAAAAAAAGAGGATGGGGAAGTAAGGAATGGGGGAGTTGCTCAGATCCTTTCACTATTCAGCTCATTTGTTTGCAATGATCTACAGGAGATTTGACTATTCATGTGTACAACTTCCCTTGTCTAATCCTGACAGCGTATTACTAAATGATTGATGTGAGGGACAGCAAGCCAGGCATTAAATGCCAATCCACTTTCAACCTAGGAAAAGGAGTTCGAAAAATAGGTGAAGCTCTGCCATCTTTATAAATTCTTTCATTTTAGCTTTTGGATGGTGCAGTTACTGTATGTGCACCCCTGTCAGCTATTTCTAATTGTGTGTGCTGGGAGCAGGGATTTATTTTTCTATAATTGTATTAGTTTTAAAGAGTTTTAGCATTGCTCCTGTGTGAATCCTGCCTTTGGGCCAGAGTACGAGTGGCACACCATATCAGGTTTATCGTGGGCATTTGTGGGTGTTTGTGGGTGTCGGAAATAGCTTGTATTACAAGTTAAAAGTAAATGCGTTTGGTCGATCTCAATTGAATTGAACACGCTTTGGGATTGGGTTACCTCAGACCTCTGGTTAACTGATACGCTAGAATAAAAAGTTGCAGAAAATACATCAAAATTACTCTAAAAAGTACAGTTTAAACTTATAATATATAATAACACCATCTAATAAAAATTATTGAAAAAAACATTGCATAAAACTTTATAAGGGCTCAAAAATATAAGGTCTCAAATGTTAGAAAATAAGGGCTTTAACAGATATGTATATATATATATATATATATATATATATATATATATATATATATATATATATATATATATATATATATATATATATATATATTACAGGGGAGTGCAGAATTATTAGGCAAGTTGTATTTTTGAGGATTAATTTTATTATTGAACAACAACCATGTTCTCAATGAACCCAAAAAACTCATTAATATCAAAGCTGAATAGTTTTGGAAGTAGATTTTTAGTTTGTTTTTAGTTATAGCCATTTTAGGGGGATATCTGTGTTGTGCAGGTGACTATTACTGTGCATAATTATTAGGCAACTTAACAAAAAAACAAATATATACCCATTTCAATTATTTATTTTTACCAGTGAAACCAATATAAACATCTCAACATTCACAAATATACATTTCTGACATTCAAAAACAAAACAAAAACAAATCAGTGACCAATATAGCCACCTTTCTTTGCAAGGAAACTCAAAAGCCTGCCATCCATGGATTCTGTCAGTGTTTTGATCTGTTCACCATCAACATTGCGTGCAGCAGCAACCACAGCCTCCCAGACACTGTTCAGAGAGGTGTACTGTTTTCCCTCCTTGTAAATCTCACATTTGATGATGGACCACAGGTTCTCAATGGGGTTCAGATCAGGTGAACAGGAGGCCATGTCATAAGATTTTCTTCTTTTATACCCTTTCTTGCCAGCCACGCTGTGGGAGTACTTGGACGCGTGTGATGGAGCATTGTCCTGCATGAAAATCATGTTTTTCTTGAAGGATGCAGACTTCTTCCTGTACCACTGCTTGAAGAAGGTGTCTTCCAGAAACTGGCAGTAGGACTGGGAGTTGAGCTTGCCTCATCCTCAACCCGAAAAGGCCCCACAAGCTCATCTTTGATGATACCAGCCCAAACCAGTACTCCACCTCCACCTTGCTGGCGTCTGAGTCAGACTGGAGCTCTCTGCCCTTTACCAATCCAGCCACGGGCCCCATCCATCTGGCCCATCAAGACTCACTCTCATTCATCAGTCCATAAAACCTTAGAAAAATCAGTCTTGAGATATTTCTTGGCCCAGTCTTGACGGTTTCAGCTTGTGTGTCTTGTTCAGTGGTGGTCGTCTTTCAGCCTTTCTTACCTTGGCCATGTCTCTGAGTATTGCACACCTTGTGCTTTTGGGCACTCCAGTGATGTTGCAGCTCTGAAATATGGCCAAACTGGTGGCAAGTGGCATCTTGGCAGCTGCATGCTTGACTTTTCTCAGTTCATGGGCAGTTAGTTTGCGCCTTGGGTTTTTCCACACGCTTCTTGCGTCCCTGTTGACTAGTTTGAATGAAACGCTTGATTGTTCGATGATCACGCTTCAGAAGCTTTGCAATTTTAAGAGTGCTGCATCCCTCTGCAAGATATCTCACTATTTTTTACTTTTCTGAGCCTGTCAAGTCCTTCTTTTGACCCATTTTGCCAAAGTAAAGGAAGTTGCCTAATAATTATGCACACCTGATATAGGGTGTTGATGTCATTAGACCACACCCCTTCTCATTACAGAGATGCACATCACCTAATATGCTTAATTGGTAGTAGGCTTTCGAGCCTATACAGCTTGGAGTAAGACAACATGCATAAAGAGGATGATGTGGTCAAAATACTCATTTGCCTAATAATTCTGCACTCCCTGTATATATATATATATATATATATATATATATATACAAATTTTTGCATAGAAAATTAGCACATCTAGAGGATCTTTATGTGAGTGCCACAGCAACCAAAGCTGAGCCAGTTTATGGGTCATGGGATGTGTACCCGGTCAAGTCTGGATGTGCTGTCCTTTTTCCTGGTTTTGCTTATGCCAAGGTTGATTACATAAGTCTGTGAATCCTGACTTGTTCCCAGTTTGTTTGATTGTTAGCTTGCATTTGTGTGCATGGCTGCAGTTGTGTGACTTTATTATGGACCCAGGTATGTGAAAGAGACCTTGACGTGGTACCTGGGCTTGTCCCATTTGGGCAAATGCGGTAACTAACTCTTCCAGTTTTGCTTTTTAATCCTGGCTGAGAGCTTGTAAGTGAGTACTGGACTTTATGTGTGTTGTATTGTCTGATTTTGTAAGTCTCCCTAAGGACTTGCACCCTGGCAGGCCCAGGTTAACTGCCTGTGACTCTGTAAATAGAGAAACTTTATGTGAGTGCGATAGCAACCAAAGCTGAGCCAATTTATGGGTTATGGGATGTGTACCCTGTCCAGTCTGGATGTGCTGTCCTTTTTCCTAATTTTGCTTATGCCCAGGGTGATTACATAAGTCTGTGAATCCTGACTTGTTCCCAGTTTGTTTTTATTATTAGCTTGCATTTGTGTGCATGACTGCAGTTGTGTGGCTGTATTAGGGACCCAGGTATGTGGAAGAGATCTTAACATGGTACCTGGGCTTGTCCTATTTGGCTAAATGCGGTAACTAACTCTTCCAGTTTTGTATGTGTGTTATATACATATATATTTAGAAACAGAAAATGTCCCAGTACAACACTATAGTAGCTGCTTCAAAAAGATCAGTTAAGTCTGGATCAATACCATTAATAGATTTCCCATCAAACATAAGGGACTTTAAGCCCTCTTCCGTTATTTGTATTCTTTGTTACTTTGTATAGATATATAAGGGCAAGTGCCCACAAAAGGTAGAGTACAATGTTATTAGTTACTTAGCCACATAACCCAAGCAGTGGTGTGTTATCAACAATTCCTAAAAGTCTCTCACTGTTAACAATCACATGCATCGGTACTTGTGTCAACTTTAAAATGTCACAGGTATGTTTCTTAATCTCACCCGAAAGTTCCGGTTACTATCCGCTCCCTATAGTACCTCTCAACGACACCTCAGGCTTTGGATCACTGTGGCCGCTATTCCGGACTCCTGTTCATCCACTCCACGTGGATTGAGCGTGCTCCACATCCTCACGTCTACTGTGATGTCACTTCTTGGTTACCGGTGCGTTGTTGGTTGGTTAGGGTAGCGGGTCTGAAGGAAATCCACAAGCGTTATCCCTAATCCTCTTCACAGCTCCTGCTGCCTTGTCAATATATAGTGACAAACACAAGTACCACATACCCTTGGTTTAGGCAATACAAAGTATCCGTCCAAAAGATGATGGGAAGGTCCAGACCATGAAGAAAAACGAAGTTGTCAGTAGCTGGCTTAAAATAAAATTACTTTATTGGAAAACACTAAAACATAAAGGGTTTGTATCCTTAAACACAACAGACTAACATGTTTCGGCAGAACGACGTACTCATAGTCCCTAAAATTCAATGCACACATTGCGACTTAAAAACCCCCATCTGGGGCCTGATTGATAGAAAATTAAACACCAATTTAAATTTAAAGGTACAATCACAGATATTCACAATTCAATAAGTGTAGATATATATATAGCCAATAAACTATTACACTATAGTATGAGCATATGACCTATGCTAAAGTAATTTATACCTTATATGATAAGATGATATAAGTTATATCCATTTACCTTAATCTTATTTAATTAAGATTAAAAAGAGGAACATTTTTGGAAGAAAGGAGAGAAAGCCTATGAACAAAACATAGAAAAATAATTAATATACAGTGATTCTTAGCAAGTGAACATTATATTTTGGATATAGTTATTACAATGTGAGTTGTGTCTTTGCCCCATGGTTAATAATCTATAACTGCAATGTTGATTTTGCAAGTCAATATAATTTTTACAATTTTAAATTTTTAAATATCTCTCTAAATGACTCAAACAGTTCTATCAAATTATGTTTCCACTGAATATATCCATCCCTATCTATCAAGGATAGAAAACATAGAAATGGTGATACATAGATATTTTAGAATAACCCTAATGTTCAAAATATCAAAGAAGTTCCTAATACGAACAGAGATCCTCAATTACTAGATTCTTAGAAAAGGCATCCTTTACTCTTATTTGGGGCATTCATTGCCAATTCTCCCATACCTCTATTTATATATATATACATATACATATTTTTAAATTATCCAGAGGAGGAGGAAGAGACAAACTTAGCACCAATAATTAATAAAGTCATATTCAGAGTTCAGACCAAACGGCACCATGGTCTGAAGTCTAAAATCCAGTACATCTCTTGTCTGGACAATACCTGATACTTGTCCCTCCTCTGGGCCTGTATCTTCTCTATTATCATCCACCTAGGGAAGCACATTTTTTTGTCATGTACCTTCACAAAGTGGTCCACCAAAGGGGTACTGATTTTACCCACATTAATTGTAGATAAATGTTTGCGTAAATCAACATTGCAATTATAGATTATTAACCATGGGCAAAGACACAACTCACATTGTAATAACTACATCCCAAAATATAATGTTCACTTGCTAAGAATCACTGTATATTAATTATTTTTCTATGTTTTGTTCATAGGCTTTCTCTCCTTTCTTCCAAAAATGTTCCTCTTTTTAATCTTAATTAAGTAAGATTAAGGTAAATGGATATAAGGTTTAAATTGCTTTAGCATAGGTCATATGATCATACTATAGTGTAATAGTTTACTGGCTATATATATTTCTACACTTATTGAATTGTGAATATCTGTGATTGTACCTTTAAATGTCAATTAGTGTTTAATTTTCTACCAATCCAGGCTCAGATGGGGGGTTTTAAGTCACAATGTGTGCATTGAATTTTAGGGACTATGAGTACGGCATTCTGCCGAAACATGTTAGTCTGTTGTGTTTAAGGTAAAAACCCTCTATGTTTTAGTGTTTCCAATAAAGTAATTTTATTTTAAGCCAGCTACTGATGACTTAATTTTTCTTCAATGCTTTACAAATTTGCCTAAGTCAGTAGCTGAGGCTGCACTGCTGTCTGGACCTTCCCATCATCTTTTGGACGGATACTTTGTATTGCCTAAACCAAGGGTATGTGGTACTTGTGTTTATCACTACACATTGAGAAGGCAGCAGGGAGCTGTGAAGAGGATTAGCGATAACGCTTGTGGATTTCCTTCAGACCCACTACACTAACCAACCAACGCACACGGTGAACCAGGAAGTGACGTCACAGTAGACGTGAGGATACAGAATACGCTCAATCCGATGGAGTGGATGGACAGGAGTCCGAAATAGCGGGCCGCAGTGATCCGAAGCCTGAGGTGTCGTTGAGAGGTACTAAAGGGAGCGGAGAGTCACCGGAAATTTCGGGTGAGGATTAGAAACATACCTGGTGATATTTTAAAGTTGACACAAGTACCGATGCATGCCATTGTTAACAGTGAGAGACTTGAGGAATTGTTGATAACACACCACTGCTTGGGGTTATGTGGCTAAGTAGCTTAATAACATTGTGGGGGAGACTTCCTGTGGGAGGAGCGTGAGGAGAACTAAGTTGCCATCGGAGTGGAAGTCCAGAACCATCGAATAGAGGCTGGTTGGTCCCGGCTGAGGATGCATAACACAGCGCTCTGAAGACCGATCAAGACGTCAGACTGTGGCGTGTTCAGTGACCACCATATACGGGATAGTCGCCTTGGTAGCGACAAAGCTTGCTGCTGATCACTAACAGGCAGACAGAAACCGCTACCTGCTCACAGCACCCCGGCGCGGATGGGAGGTGTCTTGACTGCAGCCGGGGAGGTGAAGTAGCAGAGAAGGAGGTCCTGGAGCAGCGGCCTGGTAATGCTCAAGGAAGTGCAGCAGAAAAGCGCAAGTATAATTTTTGATACGTGGCTGATGATCCAAGATTGGGTTATGCATGCACAAGGGGCAGCAGATGTGTCTATTTTCTGGCCAGTAAAGCAGCCGATGTGGTGGGTCAGAGATTAATTTGGACCCCTGTGTGATGGGAACAGTTTAAAGGGAGCGCTGGGAGAGTAAGCTGTTAACTGGAAAAAAGGGGTCCCCTACAAGTAGTTAAGAAGAGAACATTTTATTACTTGCTCTGAACTGTAATAGCGGAATGAATTTGTCTTCAAGTCAGGAGGCTTTCTTAAAACTGATAAGTTCATAACAGATGAATAAACCTCAGAGGGAGTGTCGTGATATGGAGAATAAGTTGTAATCCTAGGATTGTTTTTGTTTCATTTACCTGTTTTTCCCCTCTCTACGCACTTGACTGTAATAACTGGGCGTATATGCCCTGTCATATAGCATATGCAAGCAGAAAAGCTGTGCTTGAAAAAGAACTATACAATTAGAAAAATTGGCTAAAACCACTAGGATATTGGATGCAGAGAATCAACAGGGCACAGTGGAAGAGTTTTTTTGCTCATGTACTGCTCAGAATCATTTTATGTGTAACAGTGATAGTGTCTATAACATTAGTTGGCATTGTTAGAACTGTGCACGACGGGCGATTTGAGATCTGTGTGTCCCTCCAAGCAGTAACTTGCACCTAGAATGAAATAAGAAGGTGGATAGTGACTTTCTGTTTATTGCTATTAGATAGAAGCATAACCATCTAATGCTCAAACCTGCTGTTTTTTGGTATGTTCTCTGATTATTAGACAGGACGTTGGGCTTAAAGATTAAGCAACCCTGGATAATAGTGATTATTATTTTCAGTGTGTAAGAGTGATCATTAGACATTGCATGTAAGCTCAAATAACACAGTGATTAATATGCAAAATGTAACCCATTTAGAGTATAGTTTTGAGCAACATTTCTTACACTCCTATGCTTTGCAGGAGGTAAAGCTGTAGTATATATAGATACAGACCAGATTCTATTTTTTATAGTTAAATATTTTACTGTGTGTGGACTGAAGAAGGGAGGGGTAACTGTACAAAGGAAGATTGTGGATATAATAATGTGGCTAATTGGAATCTGAGTGAGAGGTGAAGGAAGAGGGTATCTCACTCAATATATAACATTTAGCACTCAACAGTATAACAAGAGATAGTGCAGTAGATACTTTATTATGAAAGACACAAGAAGTTTAAGCAGTACAGTGAGGCCATAGGAACCAAAGCTAGAGATATTTTTCCATATAAGGTATTAATATTTATTTCACATTTCACATGGAGGCACATTATAATCTCATCACAGGGATACACACAATACTATTTCTCCTTTATTGGGAGATTATTACCATAAATTTGGTCGACCATAGACCTACACTCACAAATAAACTGTATTTAGAGATATATTCAAGTTTTTTCTTATTTTTTTATCTATCTGAGAGCCATCTCCTTGTAGTGATGTTGCGAATTGTTCGATACGGCGAAAAAGTTCCCAGCAAACATAGCTTGTTAGTGTACGCCGTGGCGGGCGAACATATGCGATGTTCGAGCAGTCCGCCCCCTATTCATCATCATTGAGTAAACTTTGACCCTGTACCTCACAGTCAGCAGACACATTCCAGCCAATTCAGCAGCAGACCCTCCCTCCCAGACCCCTCCCACCTCCCTGGACAGCATCCATTTTAGATTCATTCGTATGGTGTTTTGTTGTGATATTATAATAATATAATGCTCTCTTCCTAGTTTTGTGCTCTGACTTTGTAAATGTATAGAATTGTTGCAAAGAAGCAGGGGGCGGGGGACAGTGTTGTTGAAGTGAGCGAACCAGGAAATAAAGTGTGTAGTTAGTTGCTGTATAAATGGACTCTGTCAGATATTATTTCTAAACCAACCTGGATTTATAAAACACTACATTTGGCGACGAGGATTATGTTTGAACCCTATTGCTTTGTCTCAGCAAACAGTGATAACCTGCTGCAATACACACACAAGAATGGCTGCATGTAATAAAATACAACTTTCCCTGTGTTTGATTCTGATGCAGAACTAAGCTCAGTAGGCCCAAGATGGCTAAAATGGTTTCAGAGATTTGAAAATGATCTTATTGCTTTGGATGTTACTGATGCAAACAGAAAAAAGGCTTTACTGCTTCATTTAGCTGGAGAAAAAGTGTATGACATTATGATAACTTGTCTGCAACCACTGACTCATACAATGATGTTAAAGATAAACTGACAAACATATTTTCTCCCCAAAAAGAACACTCAGTATGAAATATACACATTCAGACAGGCAACACAACAGTGGTGATGAACCTTTAGATGCTTTTCAAACCAGGTTAAGTTTACTAGCAAAGAATTGTGAGTTTTCTAATGTTGAAAATGAGATTAAAGCACAGATAATACAAAGCTGCACTTCTTCAAAACTTAGGAAATATGCACTGAGACAATCTGAACTATCTTTAAAAGATTTGCTTGATTATGGCAGAACCATTAGAAATTGCTGACCTGGCAAGCTGCAAGCATAGAAAATAGATCTACTGAAGATCAGTTTATTACAAATAGAGTTCAAAAAGACAGTTCAACAGTACAGCCCACAAGAAAGAAAGAGACCTCATGTGTGTTATGCAGGAACTGTGGGGGTTTCTATCCACATAATGGGACTTGACCTGCAAGGAATAAGCAATGCAGGGGCATGTGGGAAATTTAATCACTTTGCAAAGCAATTTAGAACAAAACTGTTTCAAATACCTCAATCACATACTGAGCCACATACATCAGAACAGTGGATAAGTAAATCTAGTCAGATCTCCTGATCAAAAGGACAATATTCAAACAATGATGACAAATATGTATTTGTAGTAAACAACATGTTGTAACCTAACTCAGCCACAAGTTGATGTACTCATTAATGACACTAAAATCACTGCAATTGATTGAGTCAGGAGTCTGCTGTCAATTTAGTGGGTGAACAAACATTTACACATGTTAAAAACCACAACCACAGTTATTACAGAGTAAAATAAATATATATGCATATGGATCAACTAAACCCCTTAATGTCATTGGTAAATTTACAGCCACATGTGCATTTAAACACAACAAAACAGCAACTATGGTTTTATGTTGTAAAGGGTCAAAATTCTTCTCTTCTGAGTTTTGAAACTTCATCCAGTTTGGGACTTATAAAGCTTATGAATGCAATTTCACCTAGAAAGGATCTCAGGATCTGTAGCTGATCGGGTTAGTACAGCAGTATTCCCATTTGTTTAATGGCATTGGTAAATTGAAAGATTTTCAAGTACAGCTGGCATATTAATCCAGCATATAAAACCTGGTAATACAACACATAGAAGGAATTCCATTTCATCTAAGGCACAAGGTTGATGCTGAACTCAGGAACCTTGAAACACAAGGAATCATCGAAAGAGTGCAGGGGCCAACTCCATGGGTCTCCCCAATAGTATCAATGCCAAAACCCAAAGACCCAAAAGTAGTGTAAGAATTTGCATAGACATGAGGCAAGCCAACACTGCCATTATCAGGGAGCGCCCACGTTACCCCCCAACATTAGATGATATAATTCTTGATCTCAACCATGGCAAAAGTGTTCTCCAAACTTGATTTAAAATCCAGGCTATCATCAACTGGAATTGGATCCAAGAAGTAGATATATAACTTACATTGCTCAACACACACAGGATTGTGGAGATACAAGCGGCCTAAGTTTTGGGGTTTTCTTCTGCTGCTGAAGTATTTCAAAATGCAATTACAGCAAAACATTATCTGGGAATTCCAGGAGTTTAAAAACTTCAGCGATGATATCATTGTGTTTGGAGCTACTCAAGAGGGACCATGATAAAATCTCACAGCAGTTTTTGAGCGGACTTCATGAGAAATGGACTTACCTTAAATTGTAGTAAGTGTGAATTTAACAAAACTAAACTAGAATTTTATGGATTTGTTTTTGTCAGCTGAAGGCATATCAGCAGGACCCAAAAGAAAGTGGAAGCAATTCAGGAATGCAAATCCTCCAATAGACGCCAGTGAAGTCAGAAGTTTCCTAGGGGGATGGTAAACTACTGTTCTCGAGTTATCCCTAATTTCTCTACTATTGCCACACCTTTAAGAGATGTTACAAAGAAAAGTTGTGCCATGGCGTTTGGACTGAAACTGAACAACAAGCTTTTCAACAACTGAAACAGAGTTTGACCAATGACAAGACAATGTCCTAATTTAACCCTCAACGGCAAACTATTCTTTTAGTAGATGCTAGCCCCTGTTGGTTTTAGGTGCTATTCTGGCGCAGAGAGACAAAGGCGAAGCATTATATAATTGCTTTATGGTAGCCGTTCTTTAAATGATGTGGAAAAACGTTATTCTCAAACAGAACGTGAAGCTCTGGCAATAGTTTGGAGTTGTGAATACTTTCATTTATATTTTTATGGTTGTCCATTCACACTGATCACAGATCATAAGCCTTTACAGTTGATCTGGAATAATCCAAAATCCAAACCGCCCGCTAGAATAGAAAGATGGGGTTTAAGACTACAACCATATAATTTGTACTGTGGTTTACAAATCTGGAAAAGAGAACCCAGCAGACTATATGTTCTCGACATCCTATATCAACAGATTCATTCACAAGTTCACCAATGTTCCATGGATGCAGAGGGAATATATCAATTTTGTTACTAATCATGCTATACCTAAAGCATTGAGTTTAGAAGAAATACAACAAGCAACATTAGCTGATCCTATACTTGCAAAAACTCGCTGTATTAGTTCGGAATGGAAAATGGTACACAGCTGATTCTGACAAAATACATGGAAAAGAGTTGAAGTCATTTGCAAGATTTAGCAAAGAACTCTCAGTGAATAATGACAACAGTATTATCTTGCGAGGTAATCGACTAGTCATTCCGATATGTTTAACAACAGCAAGTATTATCCTTAGCACATGAAGGTCACCAAGGAATAGTTAAAATTGAAAAGTTTATTGCGAGAAAAAGTGGTGGTTTCCATCATAGATCAACAAGCAGAAAAGTTGGTGAGAAATTGTATTGTGTGTCAAGGCCACAACTCCAGGAGCTCACAAAGAACCTTTAAAAATGTCTGCATTGGCCTGAAGCACCATGGTGTAATGTGTAGTATAGATTTTTATGGTCCCATTACCTACTAGAGATTATTTGATGGTGATTATAGACGAATATTCAAGATACCCGGGTAGTAGAAGGTTATCAGCTCAACATCTTCAGTCACAGTTATTCCGGTTTTAGACAAAGTTTTCTCTTTATTGGGGGAAATTCCTAAAATTGTTAAAACAGTATAACGGTCCCCCATTTAACAGTACTCAGTTAATAAATTTGCTTCATATCTTGGATTTAAACATAGGCGCATTACTCCTTTGTGGCCACAAGCTAATGCAGAAGCTGAAAGGATTCATGCGTTCTATGGGGAAATTTCTAAGGGCAACTACAGCGCAAGGTAGACCATGGAAACAAAATTTATACTCTTTTCTGAGAGGACTATCGATCAACTCCCCATTGTACTACTGGCAGATCACTTGCAGAGCTGTTTATTCAATCGCAAACTTCGGATCAAAATTCCGGATATAAATGATTCGCTAACAGAGACACTCAACAAGACTTAATACAAAAGGACAGTCATGCCAAAGCCAAGATGAAAGCTTATGCGGATAAATATTATCATACCAAATCTGCTCCTTTGCTGTTGGAGACAGAGTCCTGTGTAGGCAAGATAGACGACACAAGTTGGATACTTTATATGATGTCATCCCATATACAGTTACAAGAAATTCAAGGATCAATGATCACTGCAGTAAGGAAATGGACATACTATTACTCGGAACTCTTCTTTCTTCTAGAAACTACACAAAGAACAGGACACTGAAGTATCTGATGCAGAAGATGATGATTCTGATATACCCAAATTATTTCAAGAACATGATGATAATATGAATAACTCAGAGAGCAGTGAGGGGGAAGAAAACATAGCATATGATCAGTCCTTAGATACTAATCGAAAATACCCTCTCAGAGAAAATAGAAGACCTCCTGAATACCTTAAAAACTATGAAAAATAATGTTTTTTCATGTAATGTATTATGTCATCATGCAACTCTTTTATGTGAAATATAGTTGGTCTTATTTCTAGATATTAAGCATAGTATATATATAGTTATATTTATGTTTAGTTTATTTGTTATGTTTCTAATCTAAAGTAAGGGAGAGATATGGTATTTGTTGTGATATTATAATATATAATGCTCTCTTCCTAGTTTGTGCTCTGACTTGTAAATGTATATAATTGTTGCAAAGAAGCAGGGGCGGGGACAGTGTTGTTGAAGTGAGGAACCAGGAAATAAAGTGTGTAGTTAGTTGCTGTATAAATGGACTCTGTCAGATATATTTCTAAACCACCTGGATTTATAAACACTACAATTCGGAAGCTGCATTCTTAGTGAGAGGAGGGACAGTGTAGCTGCTGCTGATTTAATAGGGAAATCGATAGCTAGGCTAGTGTATTCAGTGTCCACTACAGTCCTGAAGGACTCATCTGATCTCTGCTGTAAGGACAGCACCCCAAAAAGCCCTATTTAGGGTTAGAACATCAGTCTCCTTTTTTTTTTCCTGTGTAATCTAATTGCAGTTGCCTGCCTGCCAGCGTGTGTGTAAGGCTCACAGCGTATACTGTGCCCACTTGCCCAGTGCCACCACTCATATCTGTTGTAACAGTAGTGTACATTTAAAAAAACAACACTTTTTTGACTGTGAAATAATAGCAGTCAGTTTCCTTCACACGTGTGCGTTTCAGTGTCTGCCTGCCTGCCAGGGCACAGTGTTACACCAGTGCCACCACTCATATCTGGTGTAACAGTAGTGTACATTTAAAAAAAAAACAACACTTTTTTGACTGTGAAATAATAGCAGTCAGTTTCCTTCACACATGTGCATTTCAGTGCCTATCTGCCAGGGCACAGTGTCACACCAGTGCCACCACTCATATCTAGTGTAACAGTAGTGTACATTTAAAAAAAATCAACGCTTTTTTGACTGTGAAATAATAGCAGTCAGTTTCCTTCACACGTGTGCGTTTCAGTGCCTGCCTGCCAGGGCACAGTGTCACACCAGTGCAACTCATATCTGTTGTAACAGTAGTGTACATTTAAAAAAAAACAAAAAAAACACTTTTTTTATTTTCAAATCAGTTTTTATTGAGGTATTGCATAAGTTTAACAAATATAGCCTAAACATAAGGCCAGATTATACACAATCTGAACAGTCAAAACATTTACAAGGTATCAAATACAAAACTCCTTAGACACCAAAAGGCATCTGTACATGACAGGATTGGTATAAACTATACAAATCATGAGAAACATAGTAGTTTTGTTAAACAAGCAAAAACTTACATATATAAATGATAACCTAATTTTTTTAAAAGTAGGACACTTTCATATATGCATAGAAAGAAATTTTAGATGCTAAACTAGTGTCCAAACCTTAAATCATTCAGTGCATCCTAATAATGCCTATTTTTTCCCGGCATAGGTAATAAAACATATTTAGATTGATGGTTAAATTATTTCTTTAAGAGAGTAGCTCTGCATCCTTGGATTATGATAGGGTGTATATAGATAGGGTTGCCAAACACCAAGGGTTTCGGTGAGCCTGATAGGTGAGTGGAGGGGGATGGGGGGGGGAGGGATAGAGGAAGAGAGGGAGAGGGAAAGCAAAAAAAAAAATTTCCCTTTTTTCTCCTTTTTCTTCATTCAAAACAATCATGTCACTGCTTATCCCATGACAAATATTCTATATTTTTGTATGTCTAGGAATCATGTATCTTACTCCATTTACACCAAATTTCCTGATAGAGTTCAAGTTTGTTCAAGCTTCTGAAAGCAAACTCCTCCATCTTTCTAATGTGATCAATTATGTCCCTAATTTTTCTTGATGAAGGGCAAGAAGTCTGTTTCCAATCCATGGCGATAGCCAGCTTGGTGGCCATAAGGACATACAAGGTAATGTTTTTGTCCACTTCAGACATTACTGGAAGGTTATGGTGCAGGAGACCCACGGACGGCGTTGGGCTTAAGAAGATACCGAGTGAGTGAAGAGTGGAGAACGCATAACCCCAGGTTTCCCTAATTACTGGGCAGTCCCACCATATGTGGGTTTATGTGCCAAGATGCCCACAATTCCGCCAACACAAGGGAGATGACGTTTTATAAAATGTATTCAGTGTGACCGGGACGAAATGCCATCTAGTCGTTATTTTATAATATAGTTCCCAGAGAGTTGCACTATGCAAGATTTTTTTTGCTTTAACAATCTCGTCAAGCCACATTACAATCTCATCGTCAGTTTGGAGTTCCCTTTCCCATGCCCTGTATTGGTTGTGCTTTGTAGGTCGCAACGGCATGATCATGAGATTGTAGTGGAAAGAAAGAGAGCCCCTTAGTAATTTGCCCATGTTCCATCTTTGCTTCCATCTAGTAGGGGTTCTTTTAGGTTGCCCTGATAGCCCCCAAGCTTTAAGAATACTAGCAAGTCTGATATATTCAAACCTCAGGGTAGAAGGCATTGGGAGTTTAGCCTTAATCTCCTCAAATGACAGGAGAGTTTCCCCCCTGTATAAGGATGCAGTGGGCATGTTGGTGGTTTCAGACCAGCTATTCAGATGGGTTTCTGGCATAGAGATCAGGATGTTTCGTATCCTGTAGATTGGTGAAGGGTGAGGGGCAATAGTTTCCATGTTTTTTCTGGAGTCCCAATGCACCAAGGTGTTAAGGATAATAGGGTGAGTAATCTGAATAGACGTGCGTACATGTACCAGAATCCAGGGAAGGTCAGAAAGCAGAATACCCCTAGGAAGAAGGGACTGTTCCACCTCATACCATCTGGGCTGGTCAGCCCTCAGACTCCAACTCCATAAGATGAGCCAGGCGTGCAGCGTCATGATAGATCAGGATGCTCGGGTAGGCCAAACCCCCCCTAACAATAGGTTGTTGGATAATCGCCATGGCAATTCTGGGTCTCCCTCCCTTCCACACATATCTCGAGATAAGGCTCTGTAATTTGTTTAAAATCGGCCTCGGGACCGTAAGGGTTATGCACCTGAATAGGTATGTGATTTTAGGGAGGAGCGTCATTTTGACCGCTGCAATTCGGCCCGTCCATGAGAATTCCCTGAACTCCCAGCTTTCAAGAAGCCTCTGGAAT
This sequence comes from Bombina bombina, assembly GCF_027579735.1. NCBI lineage: Eukaryota > Metazoa > Chordata > Amphibia > Anura > Bombinatoridae > Bombina > Bombina bombina. The sequence continues at coordinate 874,233,929 of NC_069501.1, read as the reverse complement.
TCCGGTATTCGGTTAGCGAAGTTTTTCTGAATTACAACATCAGGATCTGGACTTAGATGAATGCCCAAATGCTTGATAGAAACGGCTGACCATGAGAAGTCAAATACTCTTTGCAGAAGATTCAATTCTGCAATTGGTATATTTACATGAAGTACTTCAGTCTTTGAATAATTCAGCTTATAAAAGCTAAATCTGGAGAAAACGTCCAGGCATCTGAAAACTGCCTGGAGGGATGTGGATGGCAACGTGAGTAGTAGAGTAACATCGTCTGCAAATAGTGCTATCTTGTGTATAGACCCTCCAAAGTTAATGCCTGTAATATCAGAGTCTTTTCTGATGAGCTGAGCCAGAGGCTCGATAGCTAAAGCAAATAGTATCGGGGATAAGGGGCAGCCCTGCCTGGTTCCATTCAAGATACTGAAAGGAGTAGACTGAAATCCAACTCCATTGATTTTTGCTGTAGGGGCTGAATATAAGACCTTTATCGCTCTGATAAATTGAGGGGGGATGTGGAAAGCCTCCAAAGTACACCACAGATAGTCCCACCTGACCCTGTCAAATGCCTTCTCAGCGTCCAATGACAGGGCCAGGAGGGGGGTCTTCCTATTCTTAGCCTCAAATAATATGTTGAATATCCTTCTGGTGTTATCAGGACCCTCTCTGTTTGGGATAAATCCCACTTGGTCCAGGTGGACCAAGGAGCATATAACCTTAGATAATCTATTGGCTAAGATTTTGGAGTAAATGTTTATATTTGAATTGATCAGAGATATTGGTCTATAGTTCTGACATGAAGTAGGGTCTTTACTTAGTTTTAAAATGGTAATGATATCTGCTTCCAAGGATTCAGCCAGTCACAACCTGGTATCTATATAAGAGTTGATGGTTCTAAGTAATACTGGTTCTAGGATGTCGCCAAAAGTTTTGTAGAAGTGGCCTGTAAACCCATCCGGGCCCGGGTCCTTGTTACTTTTAAGCTGAGCTATTACAGCTTGCAATTCCTTTAAGGATATTGGGGATCTTAACATGGTCTCTGCCTCTTCATTAATTTTAGGAAGTTGTAGAGTTCCCAAAAACGAGTTTATTTCCTCAATGGAGTATGTTTCAATTGAGGACTCATTAGTTAAGCTATAAAGTTTGGCATAGAAGGTTCGAAACAATTCTCCGATATCGCCCGGAGATGTCGCAAGTTTACCCTCCAACGAAATGGAGGATATTGCACGTTGTGCTTGTCTCATTCTGAGCTTAGATGCCATCATAGTGTTGGCTTTGTTGCTGAGATAATAGTAGGTTTGTTTGAGACTAAAGAGGGTTTTTTGTACCTTAATTAGTTCCAGCTTGTTAAGTTCTTCTCTTAAGTGTTTAAGCTGTCTCGCGCCTTGCACCGAGGGATGTAACTTAAGAAAGGAAGTTTGGTGCCTAAATTCACATGTGAGTTCGGCGAGCGATCTACCTTGATTTTTCTTGGTTATTACGGCCTTGTTAATTAGAATCCCTCTAAGATAAGCCTTAAGCGAGGCCCAAATAAATTGAATGTCCGTTTGTTGATTATCATTGTTCTCTATAAATTCTGGTAACTTGCTTCTGATTTCCTGACGCGTGTGGGGGTTTGTCACTAACCACGCTTCATATCTCCATTTTTTAGGAGTTGCAGCATGGGTGGGGAAGAAAGAGATAACCACGGGGTCATGATCAGACCAAGCGATTACCTCTATTTTGGAGGAGTGTATGTCACTAAGAGTGTGTGCTTCGACGAATATATAGTCCAATCTAGAGAACATCTTATCAGCACTAGAGTAAAAAGTATAATCATTATCTGAGGGGTGCTTAGCTCTCCATGAATCGTAAAGGCTGTATTGTGCAACTAGATTCCTAAATGCATTAGACAGGGAGGTGGTTGCTCTATCTGGAACTGGTCTTATTGTCCCTTTTCTATCTTTTAGGGGATCCAATACTAAATTGAAGTCTCCTCCAATTATTAAAGTACCCTGTCTGATCAAAGTATCAAGCTTAAAGACACGTTTTAGAAAAGGTATTTGTTTGGAATTCGGGGCATATAGATTAACCAAGGTATATTTTCGTTCGTTTATTTTGCAGATAGAAATAACAAATCTAGCCTCTGGGTTCTATTTCAGTGTGTATATTTTCAACTTGCTAATGTGTCTTTGAATAAGATGGCAACACCTCTGGACCTTAGTGGAATAGGAAGCTTCTAATCTATTTGAGAAATTTTTGAAAGAGAATTGGTTGCCTGGAGATCTATCCAATGGGATTAGATCTAGGCTTGGGGCTACAATCCAATGTCTCCTCTCTCAGGAGGTAGATTCAGAATTATCGGGACCAGCCAACAGGGTAATCATTTTGGTTTGTGTTTAACTCAGGGCTGGGTGAGGGTATAGCCTGAGGGATCCGAATAAATTTAGCTTATGTAAGAAGCTCCATGCCTTGTTTGAGATTGGTTCTAGTGAAAGAAAGTCCGTCATGCTGGAAAAACAAGGCGTACTGGGAAACCCCATCTGTATTTTATGGAATTTTTATGAAGGCAGTGGGGTGATAGGTTGGAATGACTTTCTCTTTGAGAGTCTTATGAGATGATAGGTCATGGAAAACTGCAATTCTTTGTAAGGTTCCGGTAGATCTTTGTTTATGAAGGCAGCTTTAAGAATTTTTTCCTTGAAAGTGTAATGATGTAATTTCGCAACAACATTTCTAGGCTGTACCTGATTTGAGTTCCTAGGTCTGATAGCTCTATGGGCTCTGTCTATTTTTGATTCCTGGTCAGGTGGGGAGCCAACCAGTTCTGCAAACAGCTGTTCAAGGAATTTAGTGAGATCAGCATTAGTAACACTTTCGGGAATACCTTTAAGGCGCGCGTTATTGCGCCTGGACCTATCCTCCAGGTCCGCTAGCTTTACTTCAAGGTCAGAGATCATTTCTGCCAATGACTGCGAATATGCGAGAAGGTTGGAATGATCAGTTGCAAGGTCTTCATGCTTATGTTCGAGGGTATCAGTTCTATCCCCAAGTGTGGAAATTTCTCTCTTAAGATCAGCGACAGATGTTCTTATTTCCTGTTTTAGGGAAGTATGGTGAGAGTCCATCTTGGCTGACAGGAGTTTATATAAGCTCTTGAGGGTAGACATTTTCCGCGCTATAGATAGAATTTTTCCCGATTGGGTGTGGCTCTTCCTCAACTAAGCCAGATGGGGAGTCCCTAGAGTCTTCATCTGACAGGTCTCTCTCCAGCAGGAATTTACTGTGAAAGTGATCCGCCACAGTTCTTTTTGGGCCTTCATTATGTTTATTAGTTGTTTTCTTCCTGTTTGAATGAGACATGTTTAAAAAGTCCGCTTTGTACTATATGAGTAGAAGAGTGTTAGGGCACTTCAACAGATGTTTGCAGCGCTAGTTGTAGTTGTGTACATTCTCCTCAGGGATGCTGCCCTCACAGGGCGATCACGGGAAAAGGATGTAGGGTATGACCCACTGCCAAAACTGGCAGCGGGGAAACGGGGGTGGAGAGTGTATTATTAGCCAAAAGGAGAGTTGAGAAGAGACTTAGCTGTATTTCACTAAGTGTTTGACCCTCTGTGTTATTTCTTTACTTTCAATATACTATATGTTCATAGTAGTAAGTCTGTTCACTGTAAGACTGGTTTTAAAGGGCTTATTATTGTAGCTGTTTTATCTGTTAGGTAGCGCAAACAATGGATTCCAGAATCTATGTCACAATTAGTCCTGAGTGTTTCAGCAGACCTATGTAGATAGCGAGTATCCTAATTAGTTTAACTCTGAGACAGATAGATCAGTGTTTATAATTTGTGGTCTATGTATTCCAGGGAACCCTCTCAAACTGTAATGTCAGCCATGTTCATTAGGATACAACTTATAAGATTACAGACATCACCAATATACATCTAGGTCTTTAATTGTTAATACTATTTGTGACAAACAAGATGTGAAGTACAACTTCTCCTGTCTCCAAACCAGTATTAGGAGAGTCTAGATGAGTGAGAACAATACAAGTGGCTTCTTATCTCCTTTTATCTTCACTAAACAGCATGGGTATTGTACTAAAAATGAATGGGTTCACATATAGTAATTTCAGCGTTGCATAAATAGCAGAGTCTCAAAGACAGATGTCGTTATGCATCATTGACAAGTTTATAAAGGGCTAAATAAAGCTTGTGGTAGTTTAGAGATAACCTGCTGCATATAACCAGGTATTAGAGTTTATATCATACTCCTTATTACATATTGTTTTACTTTTCCTTTTCTTTTATATTTTGTGAGTTGACTTCAAATTTTCCCTCAATATAATAAACCGGTGTAATTAGAAATAGGCTGTGCCCCGTTAGAAGGCAGCTTCTTACCCTCGTGGATGCTGCTAGTTGAGAGGCTATTCCGGTGTGCTCCCCTTGCGAAGTAGCAGGCCCCATAAGAAGTCAGGCCGCAATATGGCGAGAGTTCGCGCCAAAAAGGAAGGCAGCGCAGATCTCCGCCACAGACCCCTCTAGTGCCTGTGGGTAACCGGGCCGAAAGCAGGGGCAAAATTCTCACCGGAGTGGAGACAGGATCCAAAAAGAGGTAAATTCCTTTTAGGCTGGGGAGCAGCCTCCTTCTATCTCGCTAGTTCTGTATGCGGCTGAATTCTGCTGTCCCGGAGCGGAGTCCCGACCCTCCGGACAGCAGCGGTAAATCTTCAAAGGGATCACTGGCAATCGGACCTGAGCCCAGCAGGTGACGAGGAGACAGTCAGCTGTGTCGTCTGGTAGAGTAGAGTAGCTCCTCTCTGTCAGCGCAGTGTCAGGCGGCAATACCCGCAGTATATAGTTTTCTCTCCGCCACAAAGTTGTAGTCTATCCAAGCCACAAATAAATCTCCAACAGGCTCTCTATAGACAGTGACTATGAGAAAGAGTTAATATATATATAAGAAAAGATCTCTAATTATTAGTTAAAATGCTAAAGTGAGAGAGAGCTACACTATGAACGTCTCTCCAGCTTGACGGTTAGCTCCGCCCCCCCTTTTTTGACTGTGAAATAATAGCAGTCAGTTTCCTTCAAATGTGTGCGTTTCAGTGCCTGCCTGCCAGGGCACAGTGTCACACCAATGCCACCACTCTATCTGGTGTAACAGTAGTGTACATTTAAAAAAAAAAAAAAAAAAAAAGGACTTTTTTGACTGTGAAATAATAGCAGGTCAGTTTCCTTCACATGTGTGCGTTTCTAGTGCCTGTCCTGCCTGCCAGGGCACAGTGTCACACCAATGCACCCACTCATATCTGGTGTAACAGTAGTGTACATTTAAAAAACAAGACTTTTTTGACTGTGAAATAATAGCAGTTAGTTTCCTTCACACGTGTGCCGTTCAGTGCCCTGCCTGCCAGGGCCACAGTGTCACACCAGTGCAGCTCATATCTGGTGTAACAGTAGTGTACATTTAAAAAAAACAACACTTTTTTTGACTGTGAATAATAGCAGTCAGTTTTCCCTTCACAAGTGTGCGTTTCAGTGCCTGCCTGCCAGGGCACAGTGTCACACCAGTGCAACTCATATCCTGGTGTAACAGTAAGGGGTACATTTAAAAACAAAACAACACTAATAGGGGACATAGCAGGAATTAAACTGATAAGAATAGTACTACTTAACACACCACTCCTATCTGGTGGCACATTAGATTGCCCGCGCAGTGCCCCAAATTTGAAGTAGGAGGACTACCCAAGCATCTTTTTCCATCTCCCGGTTTCCTAAAATCGATGCCATATACACGTCCCCTGATAGGGGACGTAACAGGGATTAAACTGATAAGAATAGAACTACTTAAAGGGACAGTATACTGTAAAATATTTTTTCCCCTTAATGTGTTTACAATTGCTTCTTTTACCAACTGCAGAGTAAAAAAATGTATGAAAATGAGCTTTTAAGGCTTATTTGTGTATATTAAAGCTCTGATTTTGTGTTTTTGAAGCCACCAACCCTAATAAAATGGGTTGAGCTTGTAGGTATAATCAGATATCATTACTGTATCACATTGTGCACATATACCTGCTTCTTTATCCTTATATCTGTCCTAAAAACAATCACCAGTACTTTGAGAGAACAATGGAAAATCAGCATTTTATTCACCTTATCTCTGCTATATCCCACTGGAAGTGTAATTTCTTTCTGCTGGCTGCGGTTTACAAAGCTTATCTATAGCTGGTACGTGCGGCCACAAACTTTCAGAATAGGTGTGGTACCACATGCTAAATCAACAATTTCAAATGCCAATATAAGGGTAAAGGATCTACTTGTAAACAATTTAATACACTCCAGCAGGTAAAGTGGATCATTGGGAACAAATTAAGGGGGAGAAATTTTTTGAGTAAACTGTCCCCTTTAAACACACCACACCTATCTGGTGGCACATTAGATTGCATGCGCAGTGCCCCAAATGTGAAGTAGGAGGTCAGACCCAAGCATCTTTTTCCATCTCCCGGTTCCTAAAATCGATGCCATATACACGTCCCCTGATAGGGGACGTAACAGGGATTAAACTGATAAGAATAGAATCTATTTAACACACCACTGATATCTGGTGGCACATTAGATTGCACGCGCATGAGTGCCCCAATTTGAAGTAGGAGGACCGTCCAAGCATCTTTTCCATCTCCCGGTTCCTTAAATCGATGCCATAGACGTTACAGGGATTAAACTGATAAGAATAGAAGATACTTAACACAACCACTCCTATCTGGTGGCACATTAGTTTGCACGCGCAGTGCCCCAAATTTGAAGTGGAGGACCGACCAATGCATCTTTTTCATCTCCCGGTTCCTAAAATCGATGCCATATTACATGTCCCCCTGATAGGGGGACGTAACAGGGATTAAACTGATAAGAATAGTTACTACTAACAAACCACTCCATATCTGGTGGCACATTAGATTACATGTGCAGAGTGCCCCAAAATTTGAAGTAGGAGGACCGACCAAGCATCTTTTTCCATTTCCCGGTTCCTAAAAATCGATGCCGTATACCACGTCCCCTGATAGGGGACGTAACAGGGATTAAACTGATAGAAATAGTACTACTTAACAAACCTTATAATAATGCAGAGAGAAGCATACACAGAGAGAGGAGTCTGAAGAAGAGGGAGTCAGAGGAGGGAGGTGGCTTTGAGGAGGTGGAAGACCAAACAAGCAGGCGTTCCCAGGGTCTTGTTGTCACCTTTCGGGACCCTTGGTGTTGTACGTGGCTGGGTGGAGGAAGAGACCTTCAATGACATCATGTAGAGGACAAGGAACGGGACATGGCTAGCTTGGTATCCAACCTTGTGCAAATGGGGAGTTTGCGGTTGTGCAAATGAACTGTTTGCGGTTGTTTGCGGTGCGTTAAACTGGGGGAGTTTGGTCTGTCCACTGTGAAGCGGGTGTAACAGTTAACACTACATGATTGATACAACATCATACCTGATGTTTTAAAGCACGTTATTCCAAACAATTTAGGAATGTTAGTTTAATTTATTCCCTTTATGGATTAAAACCAGACTCTGCATCAACTATGTAATTTTCCATGGGAGTTTTGCCATGGATCCCCCTCCGGCATGCCACAGTCCCAGGTGTTAGTCCCCTTGAAACAACTTTTCCATCACTATAGTGGCCAAAAAGAGTCCCTGTGGGTTTTAAAATTCAACTGCCTATTGAAGTGTATGGCGGATCGCCTGGTTCTCCCGTTAGCAAACTTTTGCGGAGGTTCGCGTTCGCTGTTCACGACATCACTATTTAGCAGCACTATAAGAAGGGGCATGCTAGGATCTTATTACAGGATACACACAGCACTATTTCTTCTATATAGGAGATAATCACTTCCAAGCAGCTACAAGCACTGTAGCATATTCGGAAATATTTAAGTTTACTTTGAGTTTTTTTGTCTTTTTTTTCCCACTAGTATTTGCAGTGTTTTTTTTTTTTCACAATTATAACACACTTGTTGGAAGTATATGGAAAAATTCATACCGAATCTTAAAACCAGGTCTCCTGCCATGCCCACTAAAAAGGATAAGAAAACTAAAACGCCATTAGATCCTGAAGCAGAGACTCCTAGCGAAGATCAGATAACTGCCTCTGAGAAGCAGCTGACGTTAAATCAATTAGCCGACATGATATTACCCCAGTTTGAAGCTGTAAAAAGTGAGATTGCTTCCCATATCTACAGAAATCAGAACATTTTCTAGTCGAATATTAGAGGTTCAAGAGAGAGTATCAGATCTAGAAGATAGACTTAATGTAAAGGAGGCTAATTGGGTTAAATTATGAAGATGAAATAAAAACAATGCAACTAAAAATAGATGACTTAGGAGGATAGAATCGCGCAGAAATAATATTCGAATTGTAGGTTACCCCGAAGGGAGTGATCATGAAGACCTGGTACTTGTTGGTGCTATGACATTACCACAAGCTCTAGGAATGCAAACAACAGGCAAAATCCAGGTAGAAAGGGCACACTGGATAGGACAACATTAAAAGATATCAAGGATGGCAGTGTAAGAGCCGAGTATGATACTTATAAATATTTGAATTTTCAGGACAAAGTACAGCTGATGAGACATTACAGAAGGGTTACCAACACTCATGATCGATTTAAAGCAGATATATATGTTTCAGGATTTCTCAGCAGAGAACATCCTCAAAGAGAAAAACTATGGAACCCTCTGTACTAGTCTAATTAAAGCAGGAATTAAGGCGAACTTGAGGTACCCAGCCAAAATTGCTGTGATGAATCTAGAAGGGAATGTTACCATGTTGAATACAGCAGAAGAAGCTAAAAAAATGTGTTTAGAGAAAGGTATAGGAGTGTAAGGTGGGCTACATCAGCAGATTTATGTGTTTCCTCTTCTATATAAATAGTCATAGGATGCCCGTTTTTATTTTAGTCTGACAGGGGGTGGGGGGGTTTTCCTTTTTCTTTTTTTTCTTTTTTTTCTGTATGTGTCAGGGTTTTTTGACAGAAAAATTTGTGTAAATGTGTTGTCAGAGTAAAATTTTAATTAAAATATTGGAATGTTGAAGCTGGTCTCGTGGAATGTGGGGGGGATCACCTCCCCTGTTAAGAGGAGAAATATTTTTAAAGTGTTGAAGCTTCATAAGGCGGACATTATGATTTTGCAGGAATTACACCTGAAGGAGGCAGAAATTCCTAAACTGAGGGTCAACTGGATAGCAGAAGTATTTGCTTCACCATCTAGTAGTAGGAAGGGCGGAGTGGCGATAATGTTCATTAGGAATTTGGAGTATAAAGTCATAAAACAAGTACAAGACCCACTTGGGAGATTTATGATCCTTCAAGTGGAAATTAATAACAAGATTTGGACGTTTTGTAATATTTACGGCCCAAATTAAATTAATATAGAATGTTGGGAAAAAGTCAAATATAAAGTGTCACCTTACTTAGGGCAAAATTTAATTATGGCTGGTGATTTTAATGCAACTATGTGCCCAGCAATTGATAGGTTCCGATCTAAGGCCTCAAGACGGCATAATAAGGAGGCAAAACTTTTGAGGGAATTTGCAAAGATATTAAAATTAAAAGATATATGGCGTTTACAGTACCCTGATAAGCGTGAATTCTCGTGTGAATCTAAATCTCATAAGAACTTCTCACAGATAGATATGATCTTGGTAGATGAGACAGTAATGGCCTTAGAATTGGATGTGCAAATAGAAGAGATAACAATATATAACCATGCAATAATCAGTCTCAAGATAGAGGCTGGGAATAAAAAAGGGAACAATGTAAACTCATTTAGTTTTCCTAAGCATATGATACATGACAGGAAATTTTATAACTTCCTGGTAAACAGCTGGAAGGAGTATTACAGGCAGAATAGTACCTATAGAGGTAACCCAGAAATTCTCTGGGAAGCGGGTAAAGCAGTCTTGAGAGGTCAGATAAAAAGTTATATGATACAAAGGAAGTGCAAAGGCAAGGCCAGAGAGATTCATCTGGCAAATCAGCTTAAAAATTCATACACAAGGTATGTGAATAATCCTAACCCCGCCACCTGGAATGGTTATAGAACAGTGAAAGAAGAGAGAAAGCTGGGTCAGGGAAGACATGTGGATCAGAGCTTATTGTGCAGGATATCAGGGCATTTCTGCTAAATACTTAGCCAAAATAATAAAGTTTAGGAAAAAAATAACATGATATACGATATCAGAGAAGGTAAAAAAAAGTATACTAAGCCAGCAGAGATAAGTGAGGCTTTTGTCAGATATTATCAGAGGTTATATTCGGGAGAAAAGATTAATGAGGATAAGAAACGGGAGTTTTGAAAAAAAGTACCCAGTATAACTAAAAGTGAGTTACAACAGATTAACCAGCCGATTACAGCGGAGGATGCTATGAAAAAGATAGATCAAATTAAAACTAATAAAGCTTCAGGACCTGATGGCTTACCAGCAGAATTCTATAAGATCATGAAAGAAGAGGTCAAGGGTATATTGGTGGAGTTATATAATAGATATTATGTTCAGGGGAACCCAATTCTTTGTATTTTACAGACTCAATCATATCTTTAATACACAAGAAAGGCAAAGATCCTGAAGACATGGGCGCTTATAGACCGATTTCACTCTTGAATCAAGATTATAAAATATTCACAGCAATCATAGCAGACAGAATCAAGAAAATAATTGGTAAATTGATCCATAAGGATCAAACAGGATTTATCACAATAGATGCAGAAAAAGCATTTGATTCCATTATATGGGATCATTTATTTAACACACTTAAGGAATTCGGCCTGGAGGGGAATGTGACTGCCACAATTAAAAAGATATACAATTGCCTGAGATCTCAATTACTGGTAAATGGCAAATTATCACAACATATAATATTGCAAAGAGGGACCAGACAGGGTTGCCCGCTATCCCTGTTCCTGTTTGATATCGCTCTGGAACCCCTGGCGGTTCTACTTAGGCAGGAAGTTAATGGTATGGAGATCGGGGAACAAAAATTTCTGGTGTTGTTAAATGCGGATAATCTTATGTTATTCTTGCAAGACACCAAGATAAGCATCACAAAAAGTCTATTGGTTATTAATAATTTAAGTCTATTCACGGGGTATAAAATTAATACGCAGAAGTCAGAGTTATTATGGGTTAATAAAACCGCTTCCAGTTTAAGAAATCACGGGCTAAGGGAAGTTAAGGACTTAAACTATCTAGGAATCAAACTAGGGAGCAATCCCAAAGACTGGCATAATCTAAATTTTGCAGAATTTTTCAAGAATATTGAAGGGAAATTGGGCAAATGGAATATTTATTATTTGTCAATATCGGCTAAAACCATGTTGATCAAAACAATTGTTTTTCATAAATTACTGTTTCTGATGCAAAATCTACCATTATTTATTACTAAACAAGATGTCAGAAGGTATAATAGAGCTTGTGCGTTTTTTATTTGGGGTAAGAAAAGACCCCGAATAGCAATGGACAAACGTACACAAAAGAGGAATAGTGGTGGCTTCGCATTAACAAATATAGTCAAATATAATATTGTGTCAATAGTTAAATACGGTATAGACTGGCTTACGGAGGCGAATTATGTGACGCATTCTGAGTTAGAAACAGAAATAATAAAGCCTTTTGACCTTAAAGCAATTTTACATTATGAGTACAGAAAATTACCGAGCAATGTGAGTTCCAGGCTAACCTTTTGTAATGTGGTGCAGGCATGGCAAATCTATTGTGACTCTTTAGGTCAAGAATTTCGTTTATCTCCGGATTTCTTGCCCGGGATAAATAATGCGGTTTTTAGAGAGTGCAAAACAAAAGGGATAACTTATTTTTCACAGTTAGTAGAACTGGATGGGCAAGCGCCAAAGACATATGAGGCTTTAGCTAATCAGTATTCTTTACCGACAAAATTTTTTTTGCATATTTGCAGGCCAGAAGTTATTTAAAAAAGTTGTTGCAAACACAGAGGATGGTTTGGGATCCGGGAATTGACTCTGGAGTGAAATTATAAATGGCAGATAAAAGAGCTATATCTTACTGGTACGGGTTGCTACAAAAGCTTTCTGGGAAAGAGCATTTAAACAAAATAAAATCGGTGTTGTGAAGACATCATAATATGCTTTAGGTAGAGGAAATAGAAAAGAGTTTTAAGTTAGCCAATGTGGCAACAGTACTAGTGAGCTGGAAAAGGAATCACAGACTAAAACTGCTGAATAATTATTATTTAACACCAAATGCGGATTAGGAAATGGTCACAGGAAGGGCATGCAGAGAAACTGTTTTAAATGTAACAGAGAAGGGGCTGATTTGATTCACTGTCTAATGGGAATGCCCAAAAAATAAGGGCAAATCTGGGAATAAAGGCAGTATTGGGTCAGTAGATACCTGCAAGAGGAAATGTTATTATACAATGGAGTTATATTATTTTGCTGAAAGATGACGGTTTAAAAGCCGACAGAAAATGAAACAAATATGGTTATTTTAGCGGCTAGATTTTTGATATTTAGGAAATGGAGATCCATGAAGCTTCTTAGTCTATCTGAATGTATAATAATATAAAAATTGCAAATGTGTATAGAAAAGAACAATATTTAGTACTGGCGTCTGATAAAAGTATTCTAGAGCCCAGTCATTAATAAATGGAAGAGAATAATTCTATCTTGGCCCAGAGCAGCACAGACACAATTTTTTGGTCTCACCTTAAAAATAATAGGCCATTTCTTGATAATGATGGTGGCCGAGGAGGTGGTTCCTCCCCACTGGCTGTTTGAGAGGTTGCTGGTTACTCTGACCTTTTTTTTTTTTTTGTCTTTGTTTTTGTTTTTTTGTTTGTTTTTGGGGTGGGGTTTAATATTTAGTCAATAGCAACACAATCCTGCCGGAATTAATTAGACATGGGGCAGGCAGAGGAACATTACGCTCACTGATGAGAATAAGAAGAGGGACAGGTATAGGGTAATTATTTCCACGTTCATTATGAAAATGTGATGATGTATGTATAATTATCTGGAGTTGTGTCATTAGTTCATAACATCCCATATGAGTTGTTGTGTCTCCTGGGAAAGGATTCACATGAAGTGTAGGAATTAACCAACCTAAGATGGTTTTCAGTTATAGGCTTCCCAGCAATTTTCAAATAGTTTGTATAGGTCAATGTTTTTATTTTTTCTTTTCTTTTGTTGGAGGAGTAATTGATTGAGATCAATACAGAGAGGTAGACAGAATAGCCATATCGATAAAGGGAGAGAAGATTCATGATTAGATCTGGTCCTTACAGTCAGTTTGTATGTAGCAATACTATGGTTAAAAATGAGCAATTGTAATTTGTAATAGTATATATGACTGAACAACATGTATCAACATGAAACTCAATAAAAATTATAAAAAAAAAAATGAAAAAAATAACATTGTACTCTACCTTTTGTGGGCACTTACCCTTATATATATATATATATACAAAGTAACAAAGAATACAAATAACAGAAGAGGGCTTAAAGTCCCTTATGTTTGATGGGAAATCTATTAATGGTATTGATCCAGACTTAACTCATCTTTTTGAAGCAGCTACTTAATGCCTAGATTTAGAGTTCTGCGGTAGCCGTCAAAAGCAGCATTAAGGGCTCCTAACGCTGGTTTTGGCCACCCGCTGGTATTTAGAGTCAGTCAGGAAAGGGTCTAACGCTCACTTTCCAGCCGCAACTTTTCCATACCACAGATCCCCTTACGCCAAATGCGTATCCTATCTTTTCAATGGAATCTTCCTAAAGCCAGTATTTAGAGTCATGGTTTGAAGTGAGTGTTAGAACATCTAAAACGACAAAACTCCAGCCGAAGGAAAATAGTCAAGGAGTTAAAGGGACAGTATACACTCATTTTCCTATTACTGCATGTATAATTGACACTACTATAAAGAATAATATGCACAGATACTGATATAAAAATCCAGTAATAAAACTGTTTAAAAACTTACTTAGAAGCTGTCACTTTGGTCTCTGTTGAATAAGGTAGCTGGAAAGCCCACTGCTAGTGGTATATTAGACACTCCCCCCTCTCCCCTTCTTTTGCATATGAAAAGAGCCCTTTACACAAACAGGAGCAAGTCTGGGAGTAGGTAGTCTGAGCGTATTCACATAAAACTTTGGGGCTTGGTTAGGAGTCTGAAAATCTGAGCACTGTTATTTAAAAATAAGCAAAACTATACATTAATTAAAAAAAAAAACTTTATGGGCTATATAAATAGATTATCTACAAAACATTTATGCAAAGAAAAATGAGTGTATAATGTCCCTTTAAGAGCTTTCTGGGCTAACGCCGTTTCCGATCAGCCAATAGAATGCAAGCTCAATCTGATTGGCTGATTGGATCCGCCCAATCCGATTGAACTAGAATCTATCAGCCAATCGGAATTAAGGTAGGAAAAATCTTGAATCAGCCAATCAGATTCAAGTTCAATCGGATTGGCTGGAACCAATCAGCACAATCAGATTGAGCTCGCATTCTATTGGCTGATTGGAATTGAATCCTATCAGCCAATCGGAATTCGAGGGACGCCATCTTGGATGAACGTCACTTAAAGTAACCTTCATTCATCGTCTAGTCGTCGGGAGAAGAGGATGTTCACGCACCGGAGGTCTTGAAGATGGTGCCGCTCCTCGTCACATGGATGAAGATAGAAGATGCTGCTTGGATGAAGATGTTTGCCGGTCTGGATGTCCTCTTCTCGCCCGGATAGGATTGAAGACTTCTGCCGCTCCGGAAGTCTTCTTTTTGGTCCATCGAACTGCTCAGCTGAGTGAAGCACTACCTCAAGGTAGGGAGATCTTCAGGGGGGTTGTGTTAGGTTTATTTAATGGAGGTTATGGGTTAGAGTAGGGGTATGTGGGTGGTGGGGTTGTAATGTTGGGGCGTGGTATTGTGTTTTTTTTTACAGGCAAAAGAGCTGATTTCTTTTGGGGCATTACCCCGCAAAAAGCCCTTTTAAGGGCTGGTAAGGTAATAGAGCTGTTAAACTTTTTATCTTTAGAAAGGGGTAGGGCATTTTTTTTATTTTGGGGGCTCTTGTTATTTTTTTAGGGGGCTTAGAGTAGGTGTAATTAGCTTAAAATTTTTGTAATCTTTTTTTATTTTTTGTATTTTAGTGTTTGTTTTTTTTGTAATTTAGTTTAGTTGATTTAATTGTAGGTAATTGTAGGTAGTTAAAGTAATTAATTTATTGATAGTGTAGTGTTAGGTTTAATTGTAACATAGATTTATTGTACAGGTAATTTTGTAATTATTTTAACTAGGTAGCTATTTAAATAGTAAATAACTATTTAATAGCTATTGTACCTAGTTAAAATAAATACAAGTTGCCTGTAAAATAAATCTAAATGCCTTAAAAGAGCTACAATATAATTATTATTTATATTGTAGCTATATTAGGGTTTATTTTACAGGTAAGTATTTAGCTTTATAATAGGATGAATTTATTTAATAAGAAATAATTCTATTTTAGTTAGATTTAAATTATATCTTAACTTAGGGGGTGTTAGTGTTAGGGATAGACTTAGCTTTAGGGGTTAATACATTTATTAGAGTAGCGGCGAGTTCCGGTCAGCAGATTAGGGGTTAATACTTGAAGTTAGGTGTCAAAGATGTTAGGGAGGGCAGATTAGGGGTTAATAAATTTATTATAGGAGTTGCGAGCACGGGAGTGCGGCGGTTTAGGAGTTAATAGATTTATTACTAGTGGTGGCGAGATCTGGTTGGCAGATTAGGGGTTAATAAGTGTAGGTAAGGTAGCGGCGACATTGGGGGGGCAGATTAGGGGTTAATAAATATAATATAGGGGTCGGCGGTGTTAGGGGCAGCAGATTAGGGGTTCATAGGGATAATGTAGGTTGCGGCGATGTCTGGAGCGGCAGATTAGGGATTAATAATATAATGCAGGGGTCAGCGATAGCGGGGGTGACAGATTAGGGGTTAATAAGTGTAAGGTTAAGGGTGTTTAGACTCGGGGTTCATGTATTGGTGTTAGGTGCAGGTGTAAGGTTTTTTTTCAGCTCATACTGCCCCATTGTTTCCTATGGGAGAATCGTGCACGAGCACGTTTTTCAAGCTGGCCGCTACCGTAAGCAACGCTGGTATTGAGAGTTGAAGTGGCGGAAAATTATGCTCTACGCTCCCTTTTTGGAGCCTAACGCAGCCATTCAGACAACTCTAAATACCAGCATTATTTAAAAGGTGCGGGGGATAAAACACGCGTAGCTAACGCACCCCTTTGACCGCAAAACTCTAAATCTAGGTGATAGTGTTGTACTGGGACATTTTCTGTTTCTAAATTGTTTATTTTGAGTGTATGGGCAAAAACACACAGTCCACTAGTAAGTACACTATCATGCAGCAAGATATTAATCAGGATGGGTATCAGCTATGTTTACCTATTACTCATTAAAGAAAGGAATGAGAGGGAAAATTGATAACATGGAAAATTGAGCATATATTTTTCACATGATAGAAAAAATTATGACCCTACCTATGCTATTTGAGGACATGGAACGTCTCTTTGAATAAAGAGAAGAAATTAAAGTAGGATATTTGGACACTTGAAAAGTACACAGCCTTTAAATATGATACCTCTAGGGTTTGCGGGACTCTAGCAAAATTCCCCCCCTTTTGAGACTGATAATCAGGAGTTCATAGACATGTGAAACATTAATATTGAGTGATTGTTATATTCGATTAATGAATTACTGTTAAGTTCACAAAAACAGAAATGTTGAATACCCCATTAGAACAGAGATATGTGACTAGTGCAAGTGCTTATTGAATAATTATTGTACTAATATTGATTATTCCAAGTTTGATATGGTCCTGCATAAGACTATATTGGATGTTAAGGAGAGAAAACAGTAAGCACTAAGCACAGTACATTTCTAAGGGACAAGCTAGACTATGACAAATAGTAAAGTATATATCTGGAACAGGAGTCAGAGATTTCACTATAGGAGAAGTCTCAGAACACCAATAGGGGATTTAGGAGAGGCAGAGGTAGAAGACAAAGAGGCAGAGGCAACAGATCAGTAATCTTTTCAGATAGTGAAGCCTGAATCAGGAGATGATAATTACACTATTAGCAAATGAGGATGATTCTCTCAAGAAGTTGTTAACAGGAACACAAACTATAACAGATTCGTAGGGCGGTGGTAACGTGTATAAAGGATGGATATGAGACAGGGTCCTAACAGAGTATATGCAGCACAAATTCAGGTCAGTGACGTGCAGTGAGTTCAGAAGCTGGTGAGGCACTAGATATGACACGCCGGAGCAAACACATGTACAGAGGGCCGCGAGTACCCACAACAGGGCAGGTTTTAAACGATAGGCTGAACCAGTGCACAGGTGACATAATCAGTTGATGGGTGAGTGAGAGCAAGTTAGTAACCCTGAGTTACTGATCAGTGATTATTTCACCTGTGCACTGATTCAGCTATAATGAAAACCTGGCCTGTTGGGGGTACTTGAGGACTCATTGTTGAGAAACACTGCAATAAAGCACAAGTCACTCGGAAATGTATTGATTACCTGGAGAATAAAGCACACATACTCTGCTCACTGACACCCACACACACTCTGCTCACATACACACTCACAACAATTCTGTGGCACAGTGCCAGTTAATCTAAGCAATTAGAATGATCCACAATCTCTTCTCTACTCACTACTGTATTGTTAAAAATAGAAATCATTTACATACAAGTTTTTACACCAAATGACAATTTATTCAATACTGCCAACACAGCTGCTGCAATATGGTGTTCAATAAACGTACGTGCCACATCCCACTTAGGTATGCTCTTCAACAATGGACACCAAAGGATACCAAAAGAATTAAGTACATAATAATAAAAGTAAAATAGAATGGGTTTTTTTTTTTTTTTGTGCGCAATTTCTATCTGAATGATGGAAATGTAATTATGACTTTCATGTTCCTTTCAAAAAACTAATTTGATTTGCTGACATGGGGCCAGTAACAGTTGATGCTAATCTCTCAAAATATAAATAACTAGAAAAGTCTATTAAAATAGCATGCTCTACCTCAATCATGAAAGTTTAATTTTAAATGTCTCCTTTTGACTATGTGTTTAACCAGTTACTTTACAGTGGCATATTTCTAAAAACATTTAAACTGCAATAAATTACATATATTTTTTAACCCCCTTAATGACCCACAGCACTTTTTCATTTTCTGTCCGTTTGGGACCCAAGGCTATTTTTACATTTTTGCGGTGTTTGTGTTTTGCTGTACCCACAAACATATTAAATTACCGTTTTTTTCGCCATTAAAGGACTTTCAAAATATACCATTATTTTTATCATATCTTATAATTTACTATAAAAAATATTATAAAATATGAGGAAAAAATGGAAAAAAAACAACACCTTTTTCTAACTTTGACCACCAAAATCTGTTTACTCATCTACAACCACAAAAACACCATGCTAATAGTTTCTAATTTTGTCCTGAGTTTAGGAAATACCCCAATGTTTTCATGTTCTTTGCTTTTTTTGCAAGTTATAGGGCCATAAATACAAGTAGCAACTTTGCCATTTCCAAACCACTTTTTTTCACAAATTAGCGCTAGTTACATTCTGACACTAATATCTTTAGGAATCTCTGAATATCCATTGAAATGTATATATTTTTTTTTAGAAGACATCCCCAAAGTATTGATCTAGGCCATTTTGGTATATTTTCATGCCACCATTTCACGCCGAATGCGATTCAAATAAACATTTTTTTTACCCTTTTTCACAAATTTTTTTCACCAAACTTTAGGTTTCTCACTGAAATTATTTACAAACAACTCCATAAAATTATGGAATAAATGGTTGTAAATGTTCTCTGGGATCCCACCTTTGTTCATAAATAGCAGACATATATGGCTTTGGCTTTGCTTTTTGGTAATTAGAAGGCTGCTAAATGCCACCTGCGCACCCACACGTTGTATTATGCCCAGCAAGTGAATGGGTTAATTAGGAGCATGTAGGGAGCTTCTAGGGTTAATTTTAGCTCTAGTGTAGTTGTAGTAGACAACCCCAAGTATTGATCTAGGCCCATTTTGGTACTATTTCATGCCACCATTTCACCGCCAAAAGCAATAAATAAAAAAAAATTGTTCACTTTTTCAAACTTAAGGTTTTTCACTAACAATTATTTACAGCTTGTGCCAATTATGGCACAAATGGTTTTAAATGCTTCTCTGGGATACCCCTTTGTTCAGAAATAGCAGAATATATGGCTTTGGCCGTTGCCTTTTTGGTAATTATAAGGCCGCTAAATGCTGCTGCGGCATCACATGTGCTATTATGGCCAGCAGTGAAGGGGTTACATAAGGTAGTTTGTAGGGAGCTTGCAGGGCTTAATTTTAGCTTTAGTGTAGAGATCAGCCTCCAACCTGACACATCCCCACCCCTGATCCTCCCCAAACAGCACTCTTCCACTCCCCCACCCCACAATTGTCCCGCCATCTTAAGTACTGGCAGAAAGTCTGCCAGTACTAAAATTAAAAGGTATTAAAAATAATAATAATTTTTTTAGCATATTTACATATGCTGCTATGTAGGGTCCCCCCTTAGCCCCCAACCTCCCTGATCCCCCCAAAATAGCTCCCTAACCCTCCCCCCTCTGCCTTATAGGGGCAATCTTGGGTACTGGCAGCTGTCTGCCCAGTACCCAGTTTGCAAATAAAAATGTTTTTTTTTTTAATTCTTTTTTATTATTTGTTTCTGTAGTGTAGCTTCCCCCCCACAGTCCAATACCCCACCAGCCAAAACCGATCACCAAAATAAATATATTAACCCCTTTGATCCCCACTTCTAACAAAAAACTATCTGTACGCGTAGTGGTTCCCACCCCGCTCCCTCCCCGTGCACGCGCCCGCCTGGCCTCCCCGTGCACGTGCGCGCATCCATGCGCGTCCCCCCGGTCGTCCCCGCCCCTGATCCCGTCCCCCTCCGCATCACAAAGGCCATCGATGGCCGCCACCCACCTCCCACACCGGCTCCCACCCACAAACGAACGTAGCCGTTAATGTTCCGGTGCAGAGATGGCCACAGAGTGGCTCTCTCTGCACCGGATGGCTAAAAATGGTTATTGCAGGATGCCTCGATATCGAGGCATCACTGCAATAACCGGAAAGCAGCTGGAAGCGAGCAGGATCGCTTCCAGCTGCTTTCCACACCGAGGACGTGCAGGGTATGTCCCTCAGGCGTTAACTGCCTTTTTTTTTGAGGACGTACCCTGCACGTCCTCGGTCATTAAGGGGTTAAATGACTTATTATCTTCTTTTTATTAATATAAACTTGTATTAAAGCAGCACATATTAAAAACACAATGCAACGGCTTTCAATTGATTTGTGAATTACAAGTTAACAGCAAGTCTTTAAATAAATGGAGACACAGAGAACAATAAATATAGATACTGCAGCCTCTGACTGAACAGACATAACATATATGGAGTTTGTACCACATTAAATAAAATAATATTCAATGCCAAAAACCTTTAATTTAAATAATGTGGACACTGCCACACTTAACTTCAACTCTGGGTTTAAAATTATGGATTTAAATTTGAATTGACCCTTTGACTTCCTGTCAGTATTGGGCTATGCTCACTTACTGTCCCCCTGTAAATGAGCTGTATCTGAACACAATTTGTGAATCACAAGAGATGTAGAATACTTACTTTACTCTTCTGCTTGGTGTCATCTGTTCTTAGGTTACCTCCGCTTACCAGTTGTGTCACATGACCCTGCTCACTGCATCCTCCTTCTGATTAATTTATATATATCCTTCATTTGCTAGGAGGCATCAAGAGGGGTGCCTCCCTATTGGTCCCAATTTTTTGCTGCTTATATATTGACAGAACACAGGTGGCACTGCAGCACAGCTTTTCCTTTGACCCATGTACTGCAATGGAGAGAAGTGTTCCTGTACATGCCCCTCCATAGCATTACATGGGGGGGGAAAATATATATTTTTTTATTTTTTTTATGTTTTAATTAAAATTTAATTAAGCTTTGGCCACATATGGCAGGGTAGGCAACTGCCTCCCCTGCCTCCTATGAGTGCACGTCCCCTGATTCAGGTCAATCTAGATCCCAAGTACAGAATACACAGCAATATAGAAGATACCAACCAAACTAGTAATCCCACACATTCCCTTGAACAGCCTAGTATCGAATGAGCCAGGAAGTAGAGATGAGGAATTCACACAAATGGAGCAGGTTTTTCAAAGGGGTCAACACTACGGGGAGATATCCGATAAACAGACCCGTGCACCCTCAAAATACAAACCGTCATAAATCTATCTGATCATGTTTTGACAAAGGAAGAAAACAAAAGTGTTGAGTTTAGGTCTAGGTTTGTACCTACTGTGAATTTTAATCTATTTCAAACAATGTTAGACCTTAATACATTTATACGTAATTTAACACTTTGTAAACATTTCTCGTCAACTGATACAGACATGAATACTAGACATGAATATAGTATCACCCCATGTGTCAACTAGTACTATGTGTACCAAGGCTTCTAATCAAGAAATGTGTGGACTGATAGCTCTGAAGGGGTTGGAACCGAAGGGATGGGGTAGAGACCATTGGTAGTCAATCTACCCTGTGTAAGAAATATAAGAATCCCTCCACCTTCTACCCCATCTAGAGCAGAGGGAACATAGTGGAAACTTTTTATAATAGAGTTGAAGCAGACTTGAGAGTACTTAACCAGACAAGAAAACCTGTAAATAGAATTTTGAGCATACAGAACAGCAAGCAAAAAAAATCTCTAGGTGACAATATGCATTTTGTCATTAAACAGGCGGACAAGGGGGCTCTCTGGTCTTGATGAATAGGTCACACTATGTGGATGAGGCCTTAAGGCAATTGGGTAATACTGATAGTTATGTGAGGCTCACAAGAGACCCCACCAAAGTCCTTCCCAACGACAACTTGTGCACCTTTTTGGATGGGGCATTGGAAGACGGTTTTATTGACTAGTATACTTGTCAATATTTGTATGTTACACATCCAGTAACCCCAATATTCCACCACTTACCAAAGGTTCACATGTCAACCGAAAATGTTCAGGGTAGGCCAATAGTGAGTGGGATAGGGTCTATGCTTTAACACCTGTCGGAGTGGTTGGATGATCTCCTATAACCTTTGGTTCACGCCCTTCCGAGTTACATTAGAGACACAAAACATATTTTGAATTTGGTGGAACAGGTAGAATGGACACAGGACTCAGTGTGGTTTACTGTGGATACCGTTGCATTGTATTCCTCAATACCGCATAACCTAGGTTTAAAAGCAATTTGAATACTTTTTGGTGAATGAAACAACACACAGTGAGCCATTCAGGGCCTTTGTGCTGGAGACCACAGAATTTCTGTTGTCTTTACAATCCTTTCCAATTTGAAGGTGAGTTCTATCTGCAGAGGTTGTGGACCGCAATGGGCGCCAAGTTTGCCCCTACATAAGCCAACCTATTTATGGGTTGGTTGGAGCGGTCCCACATTTATGCAGATAGTAACCCATTCAGGCCTGCCATAAAAATTTATCATCGTTTTATAGATGACTTATTGTTCAATTGGGAAGATAATAAGTACTCGGTAGAGGAGTTTGTATAATATTTAGGTCAGAATGTACTTTAATTTGTGATTTACCTATGAAACTCAATAAACAAAGAATACATTATTTGGACATAGAATTGATGAGGTTGGCCATCAGGCAATATTACATCAGACGTGTATAGGAAACCAATCTCAGGGAACAGCCTCTTTACATGCTAAGAGCTGCCACCCCCGACATGTACCTTATTCTGTAGCTAAAGGACAGCGTGTCCATCTTAAGAGAAACTGCACGCTAGCAAGTGATTTTGAAAAAACATGCTGATGCCTTACAAGGGGAGACTGCGAGACAGAGGTTATAGTAACAGTACACTTAAAAAGGCAAGGAGAGAGGTTAACAACATAGATCGAGAGGTCCTTTTAAAAGATTGTGCAAAACCCTAAGAAGACTCCAGAATGTAAACTAAATTTTGTTACAGATTACTCTGAATAGTACCAAGATATATGTAACATAATACGTGGAAACTTTAAGTTGCTTGTAGCCGACGATGGTCTTGCTGATGCACTTAAGAAGGGCTGTAGATTTTCATATAGAAGAAACGAATCAATTGGGAGTTTTGGTGTCTCCTTCACAGCTGAAGAAACCTGCATCAGTTACAACACCATTGTCTTGGCTTAGACATAGGGGTACCTATAGGTGTGGCTACTCGCAGTGCAAAGCCTGTGAACATGTCCATATAAGCACATCCTTTCATTCCTTTGTAACAGGGTAAACATTTGATGTGACTTCATGTCTCAATTGCAGTTCTACATACTGTATCTACCTACTATGGTGTTCGGTTTGTAATCTTCAATACGTGGGATTAACGACAAGAGCGGTGCATTCACGTATACGTGAACATTTATCTACAATTAATGTGGGTAAAACCCAGTACCCCTTTGGTGGACTACTTTGTGAAGGTACATGACAAAAAATGTGCTTCCCTTAGGTGGATGATAATAGAGAAGATACAGGACCAGAGGAAGGGAGAGGACAAGTATCAGGTATTGTCCAGAAAAGAGATGTACTAGATTTTTAGACTTCAGACCAAGGTGTCATTTGGTCTGAACTCTTAATTAATTATTGGTGCTAATTTTGTCCCTTCCTCTCCTCTGGATAATTTAAAGATATGTATATATATATATATATATATATATATATATATATATATATATATATATATATATATATATATATATATATATATATATAAATAGAGGTATGGAGAATTGGCAATGAATGCACCAAATAAAAATAAAGGATGCCTTTTCTAAGAATCTAGAAATTAAGGATCTCTGTTCGTATTTTGAACATTAGGGTTATTCTAAAACATCTATGTATCACCATTTCTATGTTTCATTGTTTTTCTATCCTTGATAGATAGGGATGGATATATTCAGTGGAAACATAATTTGATAGAACTGTTTTAGTCATTTAGAGAGATCTTTAAAATTTAAAATTGTAAAAATTATATTGACTTACAAAATCAACATTGCAGTTATAGATTGTTAACCATGGGCAAAGACACAACTCACATTGTAATAACTATATCCAAAATATAATGTTCACTTGCTAAGAATCACTGTATATTAATTATTTTTCTGTTTTGTTCATAGGCTTTCTCTCCTTTCTTCCAAAAATGTTCCTCTTTTTAATCTTAATTAAGTATGCCACACTTAAAAGTTCCTCCCTTATTTAATCCCCAAGCTGAGAGTGTCCCTCTAGGATCCTTCCCAGATCTAAATTTTGAAGGGGCTAGTATATTTTTTTTTATTATTATTTTTCTTAAATATAGTGACCAGATTTTTATCCAGATGAGGACCCAAAATAGGGTCAGATAGCAGGATATTCCAATGCCTCTTTAGGGTAAATTTAATAAAACCAGGCCCCAAATTTAAATGTAGTGATAAACTTTGTTCCTGTCTTCTTCTTACTAGTAAACGTCTTATCCTTATTTAACATCAGTTCCTCTCTATTTCTTTTCCTACTACTTCTTTCAGGGTTAAACTTTCATCATTCCCTTTCTGTAGTAATTTATGTTCTAAAATATTGGCTTCTTTCTCAAAATCATCCAAAGCTGTACAAATTATGTGAATTCTTAGGAATTGTCCTAGTGGTATGTTGTTTTTCCACTAGGGAAAATGTCCACTCTCTGCATTCAGGAAACCATTACTATCAGTGGTTTTTCTATAATTTGTTACTGCTGTTTTGTTAGTAAACATATCCACATACAGGAGCAAATCTAGAAATTCTATCTGTTCTTTATTTACTTTCCCTGTGAATTCTAAATTGAGGTTGTTCTTATTCATATGCCTTGATGAATTCCAGGGCATCATTCTCTTCCCCCTTACAGACCATAAGGATATCATCGATGTATCTATGATACAACAATATATTCTTCTCAAAGGGGTTATTGTTCCACCACATACCTCTCTTTGAAGACTGTCATATAAACATTGGCATACGAGGGGGCCATAGATGTTCCATGGCTGTTCCTCGTATTTTACTGGTAAAATTTGTATTCAAAAGAGAAGTAGTTGTGAAACAATATAAATTCAATCCCCCTAGCTAAAAACTGTATCTGTGTAAAAAAGTTACTAGAGACCGGTATTTGGACCAAGACGCCAATAAGTTCCACTATTCTCCCTGATTGGGATACAGGCTTGTTACTTTTTCTATCTTGTAAGTGTTTTTAAACCGGCAGTGTGTGGAATAAAGCATATAACGTCTACCTTGATATGGGCTTCCGCTTGTTTTTTTCTCAAAATGAGGGGAACTGAAGGTTTATGTTTGGAATTGCCATTGTTTGGCTCCGAACATAATAGTAGGATTAAGAAACAGTCCAAGATTACATGCAGCCTCCCCGTGTACATGTCAGCTTTTTAGACAGTTTACTCCCAAAACCACCTGCACCAGTGTTCATCCAAGTTCTACCATCAGTTCTTGACTGCCAGTTCTGCCACTCTTCTCATTCCATCCTTGTTTTAGCAGCTTGGTGATCTTATCTGAGAAATTTCAGCAGGAGTAGTAGATGATCACATTGTGATAAGCAGTCAGGGAGAAAATGGAAGAATTGGGCAGCAGTACAAGTTCCTCCCCACTTTTAGGTCAGCAGTCTCTACCTGCATTCTTTCCCTCTCCATCGCCACCATCATCATCAACATCATGTAGTGTAGTGGAAAAAAAAGAAGAAGAAGGCACCACAATAGTGCAAAATCAGTGGTGTTGAGTGATCACGCACACATACAGGTTGTACTTACTAGATGTAAGGCACTTGAGAAGTGCCACAGATGCACTCTGGACTCTTAATAGCTGCTAAGATAGCTTTCCACTCGCTGCTATTATGTCACAGTCCAGAATAGATGAGCAAGGCTATATTGTATACCAAGCAATATAGTGTCATCATCATCATAGTCATAGATCAGCCAGTTACCAAAACAGCCTCACCCACTACCTCTGTTGAAAATTCAACTAGTAGTGCAGTCTCTGTTAGTACTAGCAGCACAAGCTGTTCCACCAATGCCACAACTAGCAGTTCTACTAGTAGGAGAAGAAAAAAAGTGTTTCAGGGAGAATAGAGAGATTAAGTGG
This sequence comes from Bombina bombina, assembly GCF_027579735.1. Classification (NCBI taxonomy): domain Eukaryota; kingdom Metazoa; phylum Chordata; class Amphibia; order Anura; family Bombinatoridae; genus Bombina; species Bombina bombina. Next base: position 874,207,687 of record NC_069501.1, on the reverse strand, counting down.
TTCCACAGTTAAAACCACTAGGAAGGAGACCTTCACAGCAGTAGAAGGGAAGGCATAGCCAGACAACTGCTTAATGTTACTCAAAGGCGTGGAACCACTTTGTCAGCATTGGAGATGGGTGCTTTGCTAAGTGCAATTTGTGTGAAAAAAAGTTAACCTTGGTAGAGTGTTAGGTAATTTCACCAGCTCTGGGATGAACCAACATCACTGCATGCACTACATTAAGACACAATTAGGAAGAGATGAGTAGCCCATGATTGGTCAGCTAGTGGCAGTCCTAATGCCTTTTAGGGATGTCATCAAGAACTTGATAAAAAACATTGGCAGTCTTGGTCAAGTCATAACCTTGTTCAGTCACCTATTCAACAGGATGTAGGCCTTTCTAGAAAATCATGAAGTGGTCCCTATGGAGTACACAGCATATGTCAGGAGGCTGAAGAAACAACCCAAAGGTTGCATGTGGGACCATCCGGAGAAATGTCGTTTTGGTGAGACCCACTGAAATACCATCAAGAAAAGGAAATACAACTGCTTATATTTGCAAACTTACTTTTCCCCCTACAGCAGACCCTCTGTGCTATTGGGATGACAAGAGGATTGTGTGGCCTGCCCTGTGTACAGTAGGTAAGGAGTTACTCTCTTTCCCCCAACCACCATGCAAAGTAAGTGAGGGTTTCATTAACTGACAATGTACTGAACCCTCAGCACTCACAAATGTCACCACAGCTCATGGAGCAAATAGTATTTCTCAAATTTAACATTTCAAAGATAGGTTATCCTGCCATGATCTTTGACAATGGTTGATTTGCTGTTGCCTGCTGCTCTTACTCTTATTTCTAGTATGCTGCTGACTCTTGGCTGCTGTTTTGCGCCCTAAGCCACCAGAGGGCTTTGCTTTTCCAGAGCATTCTTGGAGTCTTGTTGCCTGAAGCAGTTTGCTGTCCTGCTCCATCTGCTAGCCAGCTGCAGGTAATTTCAGCAATCAGCCTGCTTTTTAAGGCAGACTGACAGTTCAATCAGGGCTCTTGCATTGTGAGGTTTACTCCTGCGTTGGTGCTTCTGATCCTGTGTTACCTGCTTTGAACACCCAGTCTATTTTTACCTTGGCTTGTGACACGACTATTCTACTGGATTCTCTTTTGGTCAGTTTACCTGTTTATTCTTCGAGATTCTACAAAGGTATTTTGGCTGTACTCCTGGTTTTGACCTATAGTCTAACTAAGGGACTCTATGTCAGGACTCTTAGCTTGCAGCTAATAATTCTGCATGTTTATCTGGATCCTGAAACCAATTTACCTTGTTGTTATACTGACTTATGCACTGCTTGTTCCTGAAACCAAGTTCCCTTGTTGTGATACTGGCGTATGCTCCGCTTGTTCCTGAAACCAAGTTCCCTTGCTGTGATATTGGCGTATGCACAGCTTGTTCCTGAAACCAAGTTCCCTTGTTGTGATACTGGCGTATGTACAGTTTGTTCCTGAAACCAAATTCACCTGCTCTGATAACGGTGAATGCTAAGCTTGATCCTGAAACCAAGTATCTCTACAGTTACCTGTATTCTGACACTCTGTTCCAGTTTAATAAACATCCTAAACATATACTGATTGTCTTGGGTCAATCTCCTTTTGTGTAATAATATGCCAAAAAAGAATAAATCACAGAAACCTGAAACCGGTACCTCAGTACAACAGTTCCCTATTTCAGAGCCACCTCATGGGATTATGAAAGAGGCCTACTTAGTTCAGTAAATCTGATGCTGCTTTTCCTGCTCCTGCCCTTCTTGCTCTGTGGTTGTTATCATTATTCAATGCCAAATCCTTAAGGAACTATTTTGAAGTTTATGCACTATAATCAGATGCCTATCAAGTCCATTAACTGTACTGCCTGCTACTGCCTCTCCTACTCCTGCTATTCCTTTTCTGTGGTAGCCAATTCCAGAAATCTTTAGTAGCTGTTGGCCACTTTGTCCAAGGCACCCTAAATAAGTCTTTGTCCTTCTTTCTTGGAGGTATATTTTGGGTGTTTGTGTTCCAGAGGCCTTCCTAGTTCAGTTCATTTGCTGCCTGCTACTGAAGTGCCTGCTCCTGCCCTTCCTGCTCTGTGGTGGCCATTATCAGTCAATTCCATGAATCTTAAAGAACTGCTGGCCACTGTCTCCAAGGGACCCTATACAAGGCTCTGTCATTCTTTCTTGGAGGTATATTTTGTGTGTGTGTGCCAGAGGCAAACCTAGCTCAGAAATGTTGCTGCCTACTGCTGCCTAAACCTGTTCCTACCCTTCCTGCTCTATGTTTGTCATAATCAGTTAATTCCAAAAATCTTAGGGAACTGTTGGCCACATTGTCCAAGGGACGCTAGGCACCTCTCTGTCCTCCTTCCTTGGAAGTTCTTTTTTTTTTTTTGACCGGAGGACTACCTAAGTCAGTAACTTTGCTGCCTGCTGCTGGCTCTTCTGTTGTTCTCTGTATTATATCTGCAAGGATATATTTTAACTAAAAACTTGCTATGGAGAAGGTGTGTGGAAAAATTGAGGAATGTAGGTACTTTAGAATGAGGGAGTTAAAAAAGAATAAGAAAGTTGAAAAAAAATAAAACTATGGAACAGAAAGATTGTACTTGTGGGAAGTATAAAATTATAAGGGGGAAAGACAATTGGTGGAGGGAAAAGGTAGTGGATGATTAATTGATATTACTGTTTCTAATTTCAAATTATTCTATGATTTTTTTGTCAAAACTGTTCTTGTTGTTTTATGTTCTCATGTCACAGTTAGCACTGAAATGTTTAATCATTGACATTTCATACTAGCACATTTTTTTGTTGAATATGCAAATCGGACCGAGCCATGTCAAAATTCTGATGACCCCAAATCGGGCAAAAATTCTGAACCAAATCTTTAAGACAAAATATATTTTTTTAACTATGCCCATGTATAGCTTCAAATACAACTATATGTCAGGTACTAACCTGGCTCCCCATTTTTGGCAAACAGCTTCCTGGTCTCAGCAAGTGCAGAGAGTGATTTCTTCAGTTTTGGCATTCCACATGGAGGAATGCTTAGACTCAATTCAAACAGCTGCTGCTGCAGCACTCTAGGTGTGCACTGCTGCGCTGACTAGATTTAAAGGGGCTATGTCCTAACTACCGAAACTCCCATCTGGAGGTTATTGAAGTGGGATTTCCTATAAAAGATCATTCAGCCAACCACTCTGGGCTGAGTTATTGCCCAACTAACCTTGTTCCTGAAGTTTTGTATATTTACCTTGCACCTGCATATGCTCTCCTGGTTCCTGTATGTTAAGCATATTTACCTGTTACATGTGTATGCTCACCTTGTTCCATAGACCAAGCATACTTATATGATACTTGTGTACTGTGTCTACTATTCCAGTGACAGCTTCAAAAGTGCTGTGTCTTTCAAAAGACTTCTGTTATTCAGTATATCTGTTCCAGCATTCTGAGTTCCACACACCCTAACTTCATCACATAAGCCACAAGATGGAACTTGCTGGAATACATGAACCTTAAAACAGCAAAAAAAAATGCAATCTGTGTGTGCCTTACAAGAGAATCCAAACAGACTGGAACAGCAACTCCAAAGACCAGTGCCGGGTCCTACCCCTCCAGCACCAGTATCCAGTTCATTTGTATCAGAATCTGCTAGTAATATTCCGATTGAACCTTGAGTTGCCTTGCCTAAAAAATGTAATGGTAAATGGTCCCAATTCCGAACTTTTATCACCTCTTGTAAGTTTTCTCTGCAACCCATAAATTACTACTTGGACTTTATACAAGTTTGAACTATTTCACTTCTTTCTGGCAAACCACAGTTATGGGCTTACCAACTTCTAGTCACTCACAGCTAAATCCTTGAGTTTTGGATTAATTCTTGCAAAGCCTTGAGTCAAAATATGACAACTCCTTAAAGACCTCCACTGCACAATCTAATATGTGTGCCCTTAAATGGGGAAACAGAGATGTGGAAGAATATATGATAGAGTTTTGTCACCTTGCCACATGAAACAATTGGATTGAAGCTACACTCCTGGAACAATTCAGGTGGGGTCTGTCTGATACCCTGAAAGGCGCTGCTAAGCCAAAGACTCCTAGGGGTAAGCAGACTCTTCCCCTCCTTTCTGTTGTTCAAATGCCTAGGTATTCAAAACCTAATTTTTCTCTACCTCTCTCATTGCAATGGTCTACCTGCCATGACTGATTCTGGGACCAGCAGATGATTCCTGGACACCCAATTCCCAGTCCAAATAAGGAAAAGCCAATTCACATACAACTCATAGATGTATCACCATTAAAAAGTGTGCCAAACAAAAAAGAGGCTATGGGGCCGATATATATACAGTAGGACGGACATGATCCGCTGTAGACATGATCTGCTGCACAAGCAGTTCTGGTGAACTGCTTGTGCAATGTGGACCCCTACAGGGGGGTCTATCAAACTGATCATTTGAGATCAAGAGGATTGATGTCCGCAGCCTCAGAGTACAAGTTAAGGAGCAGCGGTCTTAAGACTAGACTTGTGCATGGCCGAAAATTTTGTTTTGGTTTGATTCGGATCGATTCGGATGTTTTCAAATTTTGGTTCGGATCAATTCGAATTCTGAAAAATTTGAATGAATTTGTTTCGTATTCGTTTCAGATTCATTCGGATTCGAATAAATTCAGCTGGATTTGGTTAGATTTGATTCGGAAATTCAGAATTTCGGTATGTGTTAGGTGGGATGTGCTGTGTATTAGACTAGTATTATGTACTGTATATTAGGTGTAACTCATAGCAGAGTGATATAACCTAATATACTGTACAATACTAGTGTAATCCATGGCCATCCGAATGTAACAAATAAATCCAAACTAATTTGGATTTATTCGGTAGATTCAGTACTACCGTAATTCGGAAATTCGAATCGATCCAAATCTCTGAATTTAACAAATTTGTCTGAATTTTGATTCGGAACGAATTGAACCGCACATGTCTACTTAAGACCACTGCTTATTAACTCCTGTTTTCGGTGAGCCTGAAGACTCGCATAGAAAAAGGAGCATTCAGGGCCATTCGCCCCTTAATAAATTGGCCCCTATTTCTTTATTAGTCAATATTGGACCTGAGAATCAAGAGACTGTAATTTTTTTTATTTAGTAATTTCACCGGTGTTTCCTTTAGTACTCTCCCTCATTATAAGGGAATATGATAGTCCGATTGATCTCTTCCTGGTGCTAAAATTCCCTTCAGTTGCATCTATCCACTATCAGAACCAGAGTTAAAAGTGTTAAAAAAAATATGTTGAAGAAAATTTACATAAAAGGTTTATTTAAATCATCCAAGAAGTTGCCTGCTGGGGCTGGTATATTCTTTGTCAGCAAAAAAGATGGAGACTTTGTCCATGCATAGATTACAAGGACCTTAATACCATCACTGTAAAGAATAAATACATAATACCACTTATTCCAGAACTGATGGATCAACTCAGATCAGCATTTATCTTCAGTAAAATTGATTTAAGAGGTGCCTGCAATCTTGCAAATGAGATGAGTGGAAAACTTCCTTTTGGTCCCGTTATGAGCACTACAAGTACACTGTGATGCCCATTTAGTCTGTGCAACACCCATACTTCCATTTCAGGGATTTGCAAATAACATTTTTTGTTATATCCTGGACATTAATTTAGTAGCCTCCTTTGATGACATACTCATGTACTCCTCTTCTGAACAACATCATTATGTGAGGACTATGCAATTTGCTTATGAGCTAATTGTTTATTTGCTAAACTGGAGAAATTTATTTTCAATACTGACTCAGTAGAATAATTAGGCTTCATCCTAGCATTTGGAAAAATTCATATGGAATCCATGAAAACTGAAGCTATAATAAACTGGCTCACTCCTGGCAGTAAGAAAGTTATTCAACGCTTTGTTGGTTTCTGAATTTTTTACAGAACATTTATGAGACTTTTCCTGTATTTTACCACCTATTCCAGTCCTCACCAAGAATAGAACCAAATTTCTCTGGTCTATCAAAGCATAACAAGCCATTGATTACCTTAAACAACTTTTCACCTCTTCATCCATCCTAATTTTACCTGTACCCAGGAAGCATTTCTATGTAGAAGTTGTTGTTTCCATAACAACAATTGGAGCAGTATTATCCCAAAGAGCAGGTTATATGGATTACCCCCACTCTGAAGCCCTGTTTGTCTCTCTCCAGCAGAAAGAAACTATGATGTGGGGGATAAAGAATTTCAAACAGTCTTTGAGGAGTGGAGACATTTGCTTGAAAGGGCTGATCATTCAATTACTGTTTTCAATAACCACAGGAACCTAGAATACCTACACTTAGGGGTGGAACTACCGGGGTTGACGGTAGTCTGACTCTGGTGCCTCCTCCTCCACTCCTGACTGCACTGTGGAATTTGTTGCCGCTTTATAAATAAAGAATAATTTTAAATATATATATATATATATATATATATATATATATATATATATATATACATACAGAGAGAAGTGCTTCTCTTTGTGTGTATTTAGTCTCCCTATGGGAAAAAGGGGAAAACATACGTGGACTCCTTGCTCAGTGTGCTTAGAGGAATATGGCTACACCTCACTGACGAGGCCCAATGAAGGCCGAAATGATCATCTGGGTTTGCTGTGTTCCTTGTTCAGAGAGGAATTGCCTGGTATTTTGGCGCTGGACTGACTGTAATAGGCGGGATCAGACTGATATACTACAGGAAAGTTCTTCTCTGTGAAAAGCATTACTGGGCTAAAAGAAGCTGCACCCAGGTGGTAAATCACAATAGAACAGGTTAAAAATAGTATTGAGCCAGTTGTTTGTTCCTGTGAGTGTGCTTCTCTGTGTATATATATATATATATATATATACATATATATATATATATATATATATATACATATATATATATATATATACATATATATATATATATATATATATATATATATATATATATATATATATATATATATATATATATATATATATTCATGGAAAGAAGAGGCACTCACAGGACTTAGTTAACACAAAGTTTATTCATAATTCATCAGTTCAGTCAGTCAACGTTCCGGTCCTCGCAGGGACCTTTATCAAGACTGTTGCTACACAAAAGATATAAAGTTAGATGAAAACACAGTTAGTTCCACTAAGAGAAAGACACCACATTAAACAAGATTTACAACAATAAGACACTTGTAAAGAAAAACAAAGGAAAAACAAAGGAAAAAAACAAGAAAGGAAAAAAATGAAAAATTGATACAGCGAAAGTAATTGGACAAAAATTTAAGTTTCATGGACTATATGTGGGTATCCCCATGCCTGTTTGTAGAGTGCATATAGTAAGGTCCAAAGCCTTCCAAATAAATGTTGCATACATACATACTATGAAGCTTATCTAAAAACATGTCAATCCATGGAAATAAGAACAGAATAAGTGTTAATTAACAATAGAGAGAGCAAGAACAAGATCCTATTGCACACATTGCCAAGCGTGTTGCAACTAGTTCTATATATACAAGGTAAGTAGCATAAGTATTAATATAGACCAGATAGTAAAACAGGCAGATACATAAATAGATAATAAAATAAAGCCACACGAGACAATAAAAATAGAAGAAAGTTAGATGAACATAAAACACTAGTCTACATCCTAAACTACTACAGAGATAAGAATTGGAACAACCCTTTACTCTAAGCCAACAGACCAAAATTCTCTATTGACGGCCAACTCATTCCACCCACCAGCACTCAAGAAAGGAATCATCAGATCACAAATGATGAGAGTGATCCGCAACAACAGTGACAAGAAGAACAAAGAAAAGCAACTGGACGCAATGAGGCTGAAATGTATACAAAGAGGATATAAACAAAGTGAAACAGATTATGAAGCACACCTGGAGCCTAACACAAACCGATCTTCTCACCAGAGAAATTGGAGAAAAGATGAAAGAACACCGCATAAATATGATGGTTACCTTTAACCAAACAAGCAGATCTACTCGACGAACCATAGAGAACAATTGGTTCATTCTAAATCAAGATCAAACTCTGCCTTTCTACAATAAGCCACCACCAAGAATGGTCTATAATAGAACCAGCAATCTCCATGATATACTGGTCAAGATAACCTTTGAGCCGGATATGAGACAAAGTCTCTGGTTACCAACACCCAAGAAAGGTTGCTACAGCTGTGGTAATTGCATCACATGTAACTCTTTTATAACAGGTGCAAAATTTCACCACCCACATAATGGAAAGTCCATACAGATACAACATAGGCTTACCTGTACCACGGAATATGTTGTCTATTTGATCATTTGTCCATGTGGCTTATACTTGTAGGCAAGACGAGCACGTCCTACCAGGAGCGGCTGGCGAACCATTGTAGTGCAATTAGGAAGGCCATAAAGGACAAGAAAAGTGACCAACCTGTGGCACTCCACTTTATGCAACATGGCCACACAGTAGCCATGATTAAAACAATCCTTATTGACTGGATACCATCATTGAGAAGAGGGGGTGACAGAAACCTTGAACTATTTAAGAGAGAAGCAAGGTGGATACACCGACTATAAACACTATTACCCAAGGGGCTCAATACCAGCATTGACTATGCTCTGTTCTACTAACAACCATAATCTACATAGTATTATTATACTATTGAGGTAACACTAAATGACAAATGTTGGGGCTCTTGCAACACTACCTCCCCCAGCTCTGATAAGGTTCTTTCCATCAGGTTCTTCAACCAGCACAGAATAACATTCACATTTTGGAGACTTTGCTTAACTCTCGGGTCATATGTTTTACCTGTATATCCATCTATTCCCTACCAAACTATAAACAATCATGTAGTCCCATCTATGTGTGTGTTTTTCTACATATGCTGTATCTATAAGTCACGCACAATCAACACAATGCTTACTTGCTTTAGTGATGACTCTACACACATCCACACAGCACCTACAGTACACATTTAATACACTCCTTCTTGCCCCCTCTCCTACATGTATATCTTTTGCTTTTGGTATGTTTTGTATACATTGCCTTATAGCATCTTTTGTGTTCTTTTGTGTTCTTGCTCGCATTAGCCCTTAGACACTGAGCTACATTTTATTTTCTATTCCCACCTTTTTGCTTGTTTTAGCGAGCAACCATTTTTCTAGCCTTCTAGCCCAATAGACTCATATCAACATGAGCTATGATATTTCTAACTATGGTCATGTGTAATCTGGACCTTATATACCTTGTGTATGTGGAGCGTAATAAAGATTTTCTTTACAGCCTGCTAATCCCTTTACTTTCAGCAGCATACTTTGAAACACTCCTAGTTCTTTCAATATGAATTGTTAGGAATGGTTTCCATGACTACCCCACTCCATTACTGTGACCTGGACGTATGGCTGATGATGTCATATACGTCGATGCTATGCCAACATAACAGTATTTAAGACCACAATCTGTTCACCAGCTGAGTACAACATACACTCTCTTACTGAGGTAAGTAAAACCTACATGTTTGATTATGGCATTGTGACAACACTGTGTTCCTACAACACATTTTCAAGGTAACGCTGTCAGTCCCTCTGACACTATATGCATTCACGTGTACCAGACTATCTTGATAAATTGCTTAACACAGATGTTATTCGATCTACAGTTATCACACACACACACTTTCCAGTGTCTAGGACTTTTACGCTTACTGTGATCTATTGATATACACGTTAAACTAACATTGGCATTAGGCAGCTTGTTTACCATTGCATATTATCTTAGCATATCTCTGATAAAGGTTTTTTACACCTATGTATATGCCTGTACTATTGTATATATATATATATATATATATATATATATATACTTGGCGAGGATAGGAGTCGTTTTAATCTACTTTAGTGTTTTATGTTCGTCTAACTTTCTTCTAGTCTTATTGTCTCATATGGCCTTATTTTATTATCTATTTATCTGTCTTCTTTAATATCTGGTCTATAGTATTACTTATGCTACTTACTTTGTATATATAGAACTAGTTGCAACACGCTTGGCGCTGTGTGCAATAGGACCTTGTTCTTGCTCTCTCTATTGCTAATTAACACTTATTCTGTTCTTATATCCATGAATTGACATGTTTTTAGATAAGCTTCATAGTATGTATGTATGCAACATTATTTGGAAGGCTTTGGACCTTACTATCTGCACTCTACAAATAGGCATGGGGATACCCACATATAGCCCATGAAACTTAAATTTTTGTCCAATTACTTTCCATGTATCAATTTTTCATTTTTTTCCTTTCTAGTTGTTTCCTTTGTTTTTCCTTTGTTTTTCTTTACAAGTGTCTTATGGTTGTAAATCTTGTTTAATGTGGGTTTTTTTTCTTAGTGGAACTAACTGTGTTTGCATCTAACTTTATATCTTTTGTGTAGCAACAGTCTTGATAAAGGTCCCTGAGAGGACCAAAACGTGGACTGACTGAACTGATGAATTATGAATAAAGGTTGTTTTAACTAAGTCCTGTGAGTGCCTCTTCTTTCCATGAAAGATTCTACCTATCTACCATAGAGTGCACCCAGGCAACACAACCTACAGTGAGTGTATGTGTGTGAGACAGAATGCACAACACATTTATTTGAAAATATATGTTTTCAGTACTAATCCAAATGTGTGCTATTTGGATTTTAATAAAGAAGGACAAATATTTTCAAAAGTTATATTTCGTGATGCAACGTGCATCAAAAACAAATCATTTTTTAGTTTAATCTTTTCTTTATTTAGGTGTTTCAAAAAATTATACAACAACAAAGAAACAAAAGAAAATGACAAACAACCAGAAATTTTCAAAACATTCCAAGAATTTCCACAGAATATAAAATTATGGCTTTTTTATATTTGCATTACTGTTCAAGTCCATCAGTTTGTCCCTAGCTTCCAAAGTTCAAATATCCCAGATTTGTTTGTGACATCTAGGTATGGCACCACAAAACAACATTAATAGACAGTCAGAGGCTATCAAACTCAAGTTACAACATCAACATGTTTCTTACAAGATTGTTTATCTACAGTTTTCTTGTCTTTAACAGTGAGACAGTTAAGTCTGCAAAATTGATTTCAACGTGGGTAGATACTTTGCTGTTTTGCATTTGCATTACACTAGCACATAATCCTACTACTGCAGGTCTCCCCTCTCCCCGGCTCTAGGATGATAGTAGGAGTCCCAGAAGAACATCATTTCTGCATAGTAATCTAATCTACCTACTGTGTAATAATAGAATCTTTCTAGCGATAAGTTAGTTTTCATCTGCGCTGCCCACATAGCTACTGTGGGTTCTGTATCTGATTTCCAAAGCCTAGGGATGACTTGCTTCGCACTACATATGGCTAATTGGAAAAGTGACATGTATTGTTTGAAGGGGAATTTGGGGATTGTATGAAACAGGTATACCATAGGGTCTAATGGAATATTACAATTTAGCATTTTACTCATCTCTGAGTTAATACTCTTCCAGTAATTTGCTATTTTGGCGCACTCCCACCATATGTGAAAAGGGGTTCCTTTTCCTGCACATTTTCTCCAACATCTATCAGATGCTTCGGGAAACATAAATTTCAACCTGTGGGGAGTAAGATACCAGCGGAGCAGGAATTTATAATTTGTTTCCAGTAGGGCTGATGAATGTGCGGATCTAGCTGTGTTCTGAAAGATTTTTAGCCATTCTTGCTCTGTAAGAGTGTAAGGGAGTTCTTTATGCCAGGAATTGACTGTTGAGGTGTGTAAAGTCTTGGGAGGGGTGATTAGGAGTTGATATAGGAGGGAGATGGTGTGTATCTGTGGGGAGTCTTGAATGCAAAGTTTCTCAAGTGTGGTAAGCTCCCTTGTAATTTGTTGTTTGAGCTTGTGAGAGTCAACAAAGTGTCTGAGTTGAAGGTATCTGAACCAGGGTGTGAATTGTGTGACCTCTAATTCCTCTAGGTGTTGTTTCGAGATCAATTTACCCTCTTCAAGTAGGGAGTATAATGGGAGCAGGTCATCCAGTCCACCCGGTAATTTCGGTGTCAATGGTATCCCTATAGGAAAGTCGGAATTAGACAACACAGCTGTCAAGGGGGAAGGGATCGTGGATATATGTGGATATTTATGTAGTACGTTAAACCAAGTATCAAGTGTTTCTTTTATGATTGGATAATCTTTAACTAGCGAAGGTTGGTTTCCCTTAGGTTGCCAACAGTATGTCCCTAACTGTGCTGAGTTGGTGAGGTCATGTTCCAGTCTCACCCAGAATCTATTATGATTCATGGGGAGTGTGCACCAATCTATTACTCTTCTTAAAAATATTGCATTACGGTATCTGGATAGGTCTGGGACCCCCAAACCTCCAAATTTTTTTGGTAAGTAGAGGGTAGATCTAGCCACTCTGGGAGGATGCTTTCTCCAGATATAGGAGTTTAGCACCTTCTGCAGTCTGGAAATATACGTTTCCGGGAGGGGTATGGGGAGAGTCTGGAACATATAAAGTATTTTAGGGAGGATAGTCATTTTGGTTACTCCGATTCTACCAAGCCAGGATATTTGTTTATGTAACCAAAGGGAGGTATCATCGCAAACCTTGGACATTAAGGCTTCATAGTTTAGGTCGATTAACTTCTGTTTATCATCTGTAAGATAAATGCCTAAATATTTTAAAGCAGATTGTTGTATTTGGTAAGGTACTTGTGACCTAAGTTTTTGTATATCTGTATTATTTAAGTTGATGGGGAGAATCTCTGATTTATTTTGGTTTACCGAATAATTGGAACAATGGCCAAATGTTTCCAGGGAGTTCCGCACCGCAGAGAGAGAAGTATTTGGGCGTGTTAAAATTAACAACAAGTCATCAGCGTATAGCGCAAGCTTATGAGGAGTGGATTTTATAGTGAGTCTGTGAATGTTGGGGTCATTTCGTAATGTTATTGCCAGGATTTCCATGGATAAAACAAATAATAGAGGGGATAACGGGCAGCCCTGTCTAGTGCCGTTTAAAATTGGAAATGGGGTAGAAAGTATCCCATTTACCTTAACTTTAGCTGTCGGTTTTGAGTAAAGGGCAAATATTTTTGAGATAAAACTGTCAGGGAGGCCGAATTTCTTTAAAGTCAAATTTAAAAAAGTCCAATCCAGTCTGTCAAAAGCTTTCTCAGCGTCAGTCGAGAGTAAAACGGAGGGTATGTCATGATTTATAGCATATTGTATTAAATGAAGGACCTTTACGGTGTTATCCTTTGCCTCCCTCTGCGGTACAAAACCCACCTGGTCTGGGTGGATAAGCAAGGGTAGTAATTTATTAAGCCTAGTAGCTAAGATCTTTGCATAGATCTTCACGTCTACATTTAGAAGCGAGATCGGGCGGTAGTTGGAAGGGGCTGTAGGATCTTTACCTGGCTTTGGTATGACCGTTACTATCGCTTCAAGCATAGAGGGTGGGAACGTAGTTATTTGATCTACCGGGTTAAAGACTGTGAGCAATTGCGGTATTAATAGATGCTTAAACTTTTTATAGTAGGAGCTTGTCAGCCCATCTGGGCCTGGACTCTTTCCTATCTTTAGGGAGTGTATAGCTACGCTAATCTCTTCGGAGCTGATTGGTAAGGTAAGGGATTCTAGATCGTCAGGTGGGATAGATGGCACAGTCACTCGCTCTAAGTATCGGAGGCAGTGTGTCTTATGTTCCTTTAAATTTCTGTTAGGAATCAAATTGTAAAGAGTAGAATAATAATCTCTAAATATTTCAGCTATTCTATGGGATTCTACGGTGTTTTCCCTATTTGAGTCTTGTAGCGCGCTGATATAATGGGTCGCTTGCCTAACTTTAAGCGCTCTGGCTAATAGCCTGCCAGGTTTATTACCTTCAATAAAAAATCTCTGTTTTAACCTCATAGCCTGTGAATAGGCTGAGTGTTCCAAGAATGTTGACAATTTATTTTTAGCCTGTTCTCTTTGAGACTTCAGTGATTCGGCATGGGGATTCTGTTTGTAGGACCTGTCAAGCTGCTGAAATTGGTCTGTAAGGGCTTGGTGATGCATTCTATGATTTTTGGATTGTGTCACCTTAATCTTTATCAACTCGCCTCTGATGAAGCACTTATGGGCTTCCCAGATGGTACATGGGGCAATGTCTGGGGTATGATTAATTATAAAGTACTCACTTATTGATGTTTCTATTTGTTGCAGGATAAGGGTGTCATTGAGTAAGGTATCATCAAAGCGCCATTGGTAAGGTTTGAAAGGAAGGGATGTCCAGTGAGTGGTGTAGATGACCGCTGAATGGTCTGACCAGGCAGTAGGGCAGATATCAGTGTGTATGACTGATGTGATAGCTATGTGGTCTATGAGGATATAATCGATGCGTGAATGGGAGCTTTAGGACGCAGAAATAAAGGTAAAATCTCTCCCCCTGGGGTGTTGGATACGCCATGGATCATGTACTCCTAGGAGTGTCAGGTCATCTTTAATAGATTTAAGTGCTTTTTTTGAGAGTTGGGATTGTTTAGTGGAGCTATCTAATAGTGGGTTCAATGGCGTGTTAAAGTCCCCGCCTATAATTAATGACCCCTTGTAGAAAGCTAAAATGTCATTGGAAACCTTGCGGATAAAGGATGCCTGTCGGGTATTGGGAGCATAAATGTTGACTAGTGTAATAGGCTTGCCATACAGTAAACCCAGTATAGCCAAAAATCTCCCTTCATTATCCTTTTCTACATGCTGTACATGGAATGCTAAAGACTTGTGGATTAAAATGCTAACCCCGGAGATCTTTTTGTCTGAGTGGCTACTATGATAATGTATGGGGTAGGAGGTTGTGAAAAATTTAGGCTCTTGATTTTTTAAGTAATGCGTCTCCTGTAAGAACAAAATACCAATTTGCTTATGGACAATATCAGCAAAAGCAACTCGTCTCTTATGTGGGTTATTAAATCCTCTGACATTTTGTGTCATGTATCTAATCTGTTTCTGAGCTGTCTTTATTTACACTAAGTTAGAGGTTGATGTGTACTGGGTAGAACTGGGAGTCTATAATTTCTAAGCTTATCATAAACATATATGCATAGAGATATTTCAGACATTATTGTATCAATAACATACCTGGTCTTGAACTGTGCGGCAACTATCTGTGGTTGAGAAAGATAACTAACAAGCAAACAATAAAACAATAACAGAAATTCAAACAAACAATTTGACATTAAATGTCACACACACAATAGGGAAGAATAGCCTATCCCATTATAAATTCAATAATTAAACATTTAGAGGACAAATTTTCAAATTTAAATTTAAACTGACAATCAAATTAGGGCCGTATTGCAATAAATATATAATTAGTTCAGTCTCAATCATTGCAGGGCCCGGGTGTAAAGGAGGGTTAAACGTTCATCACTTTTCTCCCCCTGAGCTAGAAATAGAATTATCTCACCCATCTGATGAGCTGGATCTCTCAAGTAATACTGTTCTGTGGGGAGTCTTGCACCTTCTTAGTTTTCTTATTCTTGTGTTGCTGCCACTGTGATCTGGGTGGTCTTGTTGAGTTGAGGCTGGCAGTAAGATCAGAAGCCTCTTCTGTAGCTGTGGCAGATGGAGGAGTCAGTTCCAAGGCGGCACAAGTATCTGAGATGTCGTCTGGGGTCTTACATATGTGTTTCGTGCCTTTATAAATGATGTTCAGGAAACAGGGGAAACCCCAACGATAAGGAATCTCCTTTGCTCTGAGCATGGATGTCAATGGTTGAAATTCTCTCCGTCTCTGAAGAGTGCGGGGTGCTATATCAGCAAAGATTTGCAAGCGGTAATTTTGAAAGGAGATGTCTTTAAGACGTCTGGCAGCTTTAAGAATTTCTTCTTTGGTTTGGTATTCTTTAAGTTTTAAGACTATGTCGCGTGGAGGCGCTTGGTCTGGGGGTTTTGGTCGGAGAGCCCTGTGAGCTCTGTCCATAGATAAGTCCATGGTTGATGAAGGCCCCAGTAGGAAACAAAAGAGACCTTTGAGAAACTCAGGGATGGTATTTGGCAGGACTGACTCTGGAATCCCTCTAATTCGGAGGTTTTGGCGGCGTTCCCTGTTCTCCAGGTCTTCTAACGTATCTTGTAACTGTGTAATCTGAAGGTCATGGGATTGGGCTGTGGTCTGCAAGATAGATATCTCATTTTGGTTAAAGTCATTATCCTCCTCCAGCACCTCAACACGATTACCAATTTCTGTAATATCCCTCCTCAGACCAGCCATTTCTTCTTTGATGCATTCTCGTACTTTAACTATTATGTCATCCAGATCACTTTTAGATGGGATTCTGTGTCACTGTCCTCACTGCCTGATGGAGACACCTCACCTTGCTGTGGCTTGATGGGGTCAGGTGTAGCGGGTTGCATGCTGTCTGATAATTTAAAAAAGGAGCTAACAGTTGGCCGACTTACTGCTGATTTCCTAGTCTCCTTTCCTGTTTTTAGAAGTTTTTTTGGTGACATAACTGCAGTGTAGATTGTGATAGTTTGCTATCCTGGAGTTGTCAGGGAGTTTGCAGCAACTGCGTGCTGTCCTAGGATGCACAGCTCCTCTTATTGCCAGGACAATGTTATATGTATAACCGTCTTTTGGTGTGATAAAGTATGTTTCTGCCTTTATAGTGAGTGAGGTGACAACTGCGCTACAAAAGATCCTTTATTGTATATCACCTAAAACATATAGGGATTGGAGTTGGCAGGTTCACATTTATATGTGAAATAAAAATGTTGGCATGTTTTTCGTTTTCCCTTTGCCCTGTGATTTCAATTGCCCAGTCCCACATTGATAGCCTAGTAAGTCCTGGCCTTATAGCAGAAGTATAACTGCGCAGCTTCCTCTTAGTGTACTTGCCAGTTGTGAATTGTCAAAAGTTACACCAGTCCCCAAACTGAGTGATATATGCGACTAACAGCCATTATCAGTATATTTACCGTCTGTGTTGTGTGTACAGGCGGCTCCGTGTTACTCACTGTTTAGGCTGTAAAGATGGCGTCCGGAATGTAGGCCTCAACACGGAGCGTGTCTGAATGTCGGGCGCAGCTGGCTTTATCGGTCAATACCGGAATCGGTACTTGTTCTGTGCGCAGTTAGAGGTAGGACATTGGTTATGGGATGCTGATTATCCTACTATTCAGACAGATATGGGCATCGGCATTCGGAGCTCACTCTAATGTGCGGCCATTCCACACGACGGCCGGCTCCGCCCCCCAACAAATCATTTTTTATTATTGACAATTAG
This sequence comes from Bombina bombina, assembly GCF_027579735.1. Taxonomy (NCBI): domain Eukaryota; kingdom Metazoa; phylum Chordata; class Amphibia; order Anura; family Bombinatoridae; genus Bombina; species Bombina bombina. The sequence continues at coordinate 874,190,393 of NC_069501.1, read as the reverse complement.
ACTAATCATAAAAGCCCTTGATCTCTTGACACAAAATAAAAATAAATTGACATCACATTGTAAATCAGATTAGATAATATAATGGATTTACAATAAAAGTAGATTTTTCTTTAGAAGTACAGATAAAAGAGATTTCATAAATAGTGCATGTTCCTTTTAATATAACGATGTGCTCAAAAATATCTATATAATGTGTACCCTTTTAAATGTTAGTAAAACGCTAATAAAATATTTCATGCAAACAAATATTATACAAGTTCATTTAAAGAGACTAATAAACACACTATGCTATTATGTGTGGAGAGGTTTAATTGAATGAGCAACTGGAAATAAAAACTTAAAAATATTTATTTATTTAGGCATATACTGTCAAATTAATGCTTATATTTGAGGTTATGGTTATATTGTCACAATTTACAACAAACAAACAAATTATATTATTTTGATTTCTTTATTTGTTTTTTTTTATTTTCTTAACCTAATACATTAAATAAAAATGCTTGTTATGCAAAGAAAATGCACAGTCCATATATTGTTTATATGATTATTAACATTCTCAAGCAATAAAGAGTAAAACAAAGTTTGAAATATAGTTAGCATTTAAATCACTTTTAGGGAGTTATGTCTGCACCAACATTGCTTAGCAAAGAAAAACTTTTGCATCCAAAACGGAGTCAAGGGTGCAGTCTGTAGTTATTGTTTAAATACATAATCATCTTATATTGAAGAACATGTGTTACATCTAGTGGTTTATTTTACACTATGGTTTGCAAAATATGTTTCACCAAATTTTTAAGTTAACATTTTTTTTAGACACACAGTAACAACAATTGTATAAGTACAAATTAAATATTTAATTTATAACATAATATCCAGAAACTCTTGTAACATAAAAAGTAATGTACATGAAAAAGTTTATTGTCCAAACACTGCCTGAATATACTCAGCTCTAGGGTTAGACTCCCTTGCATCATTTGGCTCTATGGGTGCTAAGTTATTATCTTCATACTCTGCCAAATCTAATATCTCCATTTCCACATTTGGAATTCTAATTGCTATATTGTGCAGCATACAGCAAATTAAAAATATCTTAGCAACCCTCTCTGAGGCATATTGCAGGACTCCACATGAGTTATATAAACACTGGAATCTACTTTTTCAAATTCCAAATGTATGCTCTATGGCACATGTAGTAGATTTGTGTGCTTCGTTATATTGTATTTCTTCATCAGATGAAGGATTTTTGACTGGTGTAAACAACCACGAAAAGTATGAATAGCCAGAATACCCTGCATGCAATAAATAGACATTTTATATTAGCAAAATGATTAATTTAATACTATACTATACATATATAAATATTTGTTATCTACATTTACTTAGAAGAATACCCTCTGGCATTTCTCCCTCCTGGAACTTGTTCTCAAGAGCTGAATTTCTCAGAATTAAAGAGTCATGGGTTGATCCTGGAAATCCTGACCGTACATTCATGATTCTTAAGTTAAAGGGACTGTCAACACCAGATTTTTTTGTTTTTGTTTAAAAAGATAGATAATCCCTTTATTACACATTCCCCAGTTTTGCATAACCAACACAGATATAATAATACACTTTTTACTTCTGTGATTACCTTATATCTAAGCCTCTGCAGACTGCAGAGCCTCCTAGGTTTAACTTTTAACTAAGAATAACAAGAGAACAAAGCAAAATTAGCGATAAAATTAGCGATAAAAGTAAATTGGAAAGTTTTTAAAAATTACTTCCCCTATCTGAATCATAAAAGTTTTTTTTGGACTTGACTGTCCCTTTAAGCATCACATATTGTATGTTGAGGGAATGATTTTGCTTCCTTTCACAATACACCTCTTCTCTTGCTTTTGGAGGCTGCACAGATACATGGGTACAATCAATAGTGCCCAATATGTTGGGCATCCCAGCCCTTTTGTAGAAATTATATTTTAAAGCATGACATTTCTCAGGTGTATTGAGGAAATCCACATAATGTGTAAGATGTTGGAGTAAGGCATTCATAACAATCTTTAGATGCCTTGAGAAGGTTGGCAGACTCATCCCATTCTCTATGCAGGTGAATGACAGAAAAGATCCAGTAGCCAGAAAATGAAGAACAGAAAACAGTTTGACCATTCCTGATATTGCCCTTGTCCGTACTGTAAGGGGTTCTAGGGAGTCATTAATTTCTTCATACAGTCTCTCTATGGAATTCCTATTTAGACGGAACCTCCTAATAATCTCCCTATCACTCCTTGCACTTTTATGAGTCTTTGTTGATGCTCTTCTACAACGTATGCTGCATGTTGTTGGATCATTAATCTCCTCCTTCTGTGGTGAAAAAGTATAGCAAATGACATTCATTATGTTCATTGTTAATGACTGTATGAGAAGACAAACAGCATATAACTAAATTTTTCTGTGTTGGTAGACACACCCTGTAGTAATATCCCTTTTATTCCTATGGTATTCATGAGAAGTAAGCTTTTTACTTGCGATGGGTAGCGTGCGTATTACAAGTTGAAAGCAAAAAGCCGAACTTCAAATATCGCAAACATGTTGACGTATTCCCCCATAAACTTTACATGTTTTTAGCTACTTGACTGCGAAGGTCTCCAATGCACTTACATGTTTATATATGTCTGTAAATACATATATACACATATAAATACATAATTTTGTACACAAATATAAACATATATATGTATGTATATATATATATATACAGTATATAAAATATATATATCTACATATTTAAACATGTGTATGTAGGCATCTCTGTTAAAGGCCTTTGCAGGACTTTTTTTTGTTGTTGAGCCCTTATAACTTTTTATGCAATATGTTTTATTAGACAGTGTTATTATGAGTGTAAATGTAACTTTTAAATGTATTTTTGATGCATTTTGTGCTATTTTTTTATTGTCAATCATAACAGTTAACTAGAGCTCTCAAGTCGTGCTATCCAGACACGTGTTAAATTAAATTGAGCTCAAACAAATGTGTTTACTTTCAACTAGTAATATGCATGCTACTTCCGACGTACAAAAAGACCCGCAATATACCCCCTATCTCTTATGCGCAATAATTAGTGTTCCACTCGTAATCTAGCCCATGAATAGGCTAGCTGCTATTGCCCCCCAGCACTTTGGCCCTGGGGCAACTGCACCTGCTTCACCAATGATAGTTCTGCCCCTGAATAGAAGAAATAAAATGTGCAATGCAAAAAGATACAAAATATACATAGTATGACCCTAATTTGTTAAAGTTATACAGAAGCTGCTGTGTACAGAATCAGCTGCTGTATACAGAATCTGTTTACAGAATCACGTTATTGTTAGAGAGTTTACTAGGTCAGCTATTTCCGAGGCTACATAAGAGGGTATGTGAACAGGGTTCATCAGTGGCCGTTAAAATACATCATCAGTGGGGGGTTAAAATACAAAACAGAAAGTGAAAAGTTTAAATGTAATAAAACTTAATCTGAAGTGTAAACTATTATAAAATATAAAGCCCTCAATTCCTCCTGTCTGTGTTTGTAAAAAAATGTCTTGTCTCTTACAAGTTTTATATCAGTGTCTTATATAAAGTAATAGTACTCCTGGTCAGTGCTGCGGAATATGTTGGCGCTTTATAAATAAAGTATAATAATAATAATAATACAACATATTGCTAATGTTTTCACCTCTTAGCAAATAGAATGCGGGAAATCCGGTGCCCACAGGCACCAAGCCAGGTTTACCACACGGCTATTGGCTAACAGATTAAAACATCACCTCTCAAGCAAAACAGTGATCTGCCGTGGGCTACAGTAGCAGCTCAGAGAAACGATCGCTTGAAACAAATAAAGGAGCTTTCTTCATAAAGTATTTTATAATTCATGAATGAAAGTCCCCTTTATATGTTTCAATAGTCAATCCTATTTTTTGTGAAACGCTAGGGTTGACTTTCACTTTAAGGGGCATATTTATCAATGTGCGAGCGGACATGATACAAAGTATCGTATCATGTCCGCCGCACATCGATAAATGCCGACAGCATATGCTGTCAGCATTTATCATTGCACCAGCAATTCTTATGAACTGCTGGTGCAATGATGCCCCCTGCAGATTCGCAGCCAATTGGCCGCTAGCAGGGGGTGTCAATCAATCCGATCGTATTCGATTGGGTTCATTTCTGTCCGCGGTTTCAGAGCAGGCGGACAAGTTATGAAGCTGCTTCATAACTTCTGTTTCCGGCGAGCCTGAAGGCATCATGCTCCATACAGAGCTTGATAAATATGCCCCCATGTCTTCACAGGCACAATACATACCAACCCCAGATTTCTGAGATTGAATTCTGCTGCATGGGCCCTCACAGCATATGTGCATATGCCAGTGAAAAACAGTAATAACTTTTACTAGAAGCATTTTTGCTATTTTAAGTATATTGCGAACATTTTTCTATTTAGAATTGAAATGCATCTATATTTTTATCAATTTAAAAAAGATAAGTGAAAGTCAGCAGGGACTATAACTGTTTCAAAGGTTTAGGTCAAAGGCATATAATAGAAATGCTATATATTCATACTTTATCAAGTAATAATTTACAAAGCATCTTTAATAAAATCAAATGTTTTATAATAATTTAAACAGTCGCATTGTAAAAGCATTTTTCAGGGCTTTGTTGCTCCAGAGCACTCCAAGGAATTGAAAGCATTTACTATGGCCAATAATGGCTGTGGCAATGAACTCCTGCACAGACATAAGCAATTATAGTATAGAACTTTACAGTGTAAAGTTAACTACAACGTACTAAGGTATTCTGTATTTTATAAGGGTTAAATGGTATACAGAATATTATAATAAAACACCCTACTCTCTCACAAACACCATAACATATTCACAATAGCGCTAACTCAACATTAAAATATGAATATTTCATATTCCAGTGTTATTTACGTAACAGAATATGTTCTTTTTATTCATAAATAAATATGATTACATATATCTGATGTTTTTTTAAACAAATATATATTTATACCTATATATTTATATATTTTGTGTTTGGTATTTTGACTTGTGCTGTGGGTGTGTGGCAAATGTTTATTCTGCTTAAAAGAGTTCCTCCTGATGTGTTTCATTGGCAGCTAGTTCTGATTATTTCACTATCATCAATGGAATGTGAAGTAAAGGGTGAAGTATGGGATTCAAAAGTCAGCGCTCATAGAAGGGAGAGAACAAAAACAAAGAAACAAATTATGGTGCAGTATGACAACACTGGTGTGTTTTCTGACAAAAAAAGTGAAAGAATATTGCTCACCTTTTAAGACTTCAAACATATAAGAGATATGAAATGGAGGGGATTTAATCCCTAGCTGTGTTAAAGCTGTATAAACGTTTAGGTGATCACTTGTAGTGAGGTACTTCCTCCTTCCAGTGCCCGTGGAGTAAGGTATGCTTCTTGTAAATAGACTTTCCAGACTCTACAAACTACCTTTACTCCAGCTCCTTCCTGGAACTAAATAACCGACTTCTGAATCCCATATATTCTCTCTCTCTCTCTCTTTCTCTCTCTCTCTTTCTCTCTCTCTCTCTTTCTCTCTCTCTCTTTCTCTCTCTCTCTCACTCTCTCTTTCTCTCTCTCTCTTTCTCTCTTTCTCTCTCTCTCTCTCTCTCTCTCTAATCCTCTGTGTATGATTGTGTCTCTCTCTTTCTCTCTCTAACCCTCTGTGTATGATTGTGTCTCTCCCCGTGGAGTAAGGTATGCTTCTTGTAAATAGACTTTCCAGACTCTACAAACTACCTTTACTCCAGCTCCTTCCTGGAACTAAATAACCGACTTCTGAATCCCATATATTCTCTCTCTCTCTCTCTCTCTCTCTCTCTCTCTCTCTCTCTCTCTCTCTCTCTCTCTCTCTCTCTTTCTCTCTTTCTCTCTCTCTCTCTTTCTCTCTTTCTCTCTTTCTCTCTCTCTCTCTCTCTCTCTCTCTCTCTCTCTCTAATCCTCTGTGTATGATTGTGTCTCTCTCTTTCTCTCTCTAACCCTCTGTGTATGATTGTGTCTCTCTCTCATTATATATAGGTATAGATATATACAAATATACATTGGAATATCTATTTATAAATACTTGTAACATATTCTGGTATGTGCAGAACATTGGAATGTTAAATATTTACAGTAAATACATAGTTTAAATCTTTATTAAATATAAATAGTGAATAATTATTATTATCTAAAGACTATTAGAAGAGAGAAAGGAAATATGCAAGTATTTAATATACTCTAATATCCATGATAGGAGATATGTAAGAAAGCCAAGAATAAGATACACAAACTTACATGGAATAATGCATCAATATGTACAGTGTTGAATACAATTTCTATAAAACCAAATAGCTAAGTCACGTGACTAGCAATAGCCCAAACAAATAAGCGCATCAAAATAACATAACTTTATATGTTACAGTGCTACCATTACACCCCAGCTACTCACAAAACCTCCTTAAAATATACAAGGAGGAAAAGCCTGGGCAGGTTCTAATTAGGGATCTAAGTGGAGCGAAGTAGCTTCAAAGTTGAAATTTGTGCAATAACTGGCAGGAGGAAAATATCATGAATGGTTAGATACAGAACATAGACAGTTACATTACTGCAAAGTAACGACAAAGACAAACCATTCAATATCAATGAGATGCTTTAAATGGCAGTCTCTACGTGCACAGGTTGTCATAATGAATCAACCTTCCACAATGCAGCATTCGTAGGATAAACTTGTAAAGCCAATTAATTGAATCCCAAATCCTGGAATAGTATGCAATGTCAGCACTGTATTAAAACGTATCTGTCTTCTTGTGTCGACTATAACAAGCCTTGAAAGAGTTTCAAACAACTTGGATCTGGAGCAACAATTCTGTCTTGCCTTTAAAAAAAACACCAGCATCAGTTGCGTCTGGAACAGCGTAATCCAATGTGTTGAAATAGGTCACGTTGTAATAGCAACCAATGCCTACGTGTGTTTCACCCCCAACGTCTATTGGGGCTTGCTCAATATGCTTTAATATGTTTTCATCTACTTAATAGGAAAAGGCTCCAATACATATATACATATACATGTATATATATATATATATATATATATATATGGTTTCTCAGGTTTTATATACCATTGATGGCCTAACAGTTTTCCCCTGCCTACATAGCCGCTCCTTGCCATGCCTGCACTTACACATATACATGGATAGGCATGATGCTTTATGGTACATTTTAATATAATTTTATTTTATTTTATTTTAGTTTTGCCTATACATTATTGGGGTCAAAGGCATCTAGGACATTTAATTATATATTTTTTTGTGTTTTCTACATGATGTCCCATATATGATGATTTATGTATGCACTGAACTATGCTGTTTGATTTGATCACATTTACTTTGGGTTTTCTCCTGCTGTATTACATTTGTACATATTTTATATATGTTTACATTTGGGCCATTTACACTTGTTGCTAGGGATGGTTATGTCACTATGTGGGTGGCACCCTACCCTGGAGAGCATGTGATTGGATGGTCTTCTTGTTATAAGGGTGTTTGGTGTGTATGCACATTTATTCTTTGTAGGTCTGAGGAAGGGGCTAAACCCCCGAAAATGTTCACATCTTAGGAAATAAATCTTTGAAAAGTCCTGGTGAGTGCACTCTTCTTTTGCTTCTATATGTGAATATATAAATGTGTTTATGAAACTGATGGGTGCCGTAAAAATGTTTTCATAAAAAAATGTTAATAAAATAAATGTAGGATAGCCCTTACTAATGACTAGATTACAAGTTTTGCGCTATAGACACAAGTTGAGTTATTTTACCCTCCATAGCTCTGCCATTACAAGTTTCTGAAAAGCCTCCTTGTGAGTGTGATATGGTGGCGTTAAGCTCCATAATGCACAAAATCCAAGGGCTGAGAATAAATGCTCATGCACACTTTCCCCAAAGACATCATTGGGGAGAGAGTGTTAGAAAACAAACTAACACCTGAAGCACGGAATAAAAAGCTCTGTAACGCAACCTCATTGATGTCTATGGGAAGAAAAGTTATGTTTCAAACCTAACAACCTAACATACATCCCTAGTCTAGACACCCCTAATCCGCTGACTCTGACATCGCCAACACCAAAATAAAGTTATTAACTCCTAATCTGCTGCTCCTGACATCGCAGTCACTAATGCAAGTTATTAACCCCTATACCGCCACTCTCTGACAACGCCGCCACTATAATAAATGTATTAACCCCTAAACCCCTGGCCTCCCACATCACTGCCACTAAATAAACTATTAACCCCTAAACCATCAGCCCCCCACATCGCAAAAAACTTAATTAAACCATTAACCCCTAAACCTAACAACCCCCTAACTTTATATTAAAGTTTCAATATCCCTATCTTAAAATAAATTAACTTACCCGTGAAATTAAATAAAAAACTTAAGTTTAAACTATAAATTAACCTAATGTAACTATTATACTAAACTATTATACTAAATTTAAAATGACTACCATTTAAAAAAAAAGCTAAATTACACATTAAAAAAAACTAACACTACTAAAAAAATGAAGTCTAAAATTACAAAAAATACAAAATTACAAAAAAATAACAACCACTAAATTACAAAAAATAACAAACAAAATTTTAAAAATAAAAACAATTACATCTAATTTAATAGCCCTATAAAAATAAAAAAGCCCCCCCCCCAAAATAAAAACACCCCCTAGCCTACAATAAACTACCAATAGCCCTTAAAAGGGAATTTTGAACGGCATTGCCCTAAAGAAATCAGCTTTTTTACCCCGAACAGTAAAACCCACCACCCAACCAACCCACCAAAATAAAAAACCTAACTCTAACAAACACATAAGCTACCCATTGCCCGGAAAAGTGCATTTGTATGGGCATTGCCCTTAAAAGGGCATTCAGCTTTTTTTCATTGCCCTGAAAAGGGTATTCTGCTCTTTTACCTAAAGCCCAAACCCTAATCTAAAAAAAAAAAACCACCAGAAAGATTTTTAAAAAAAACTAACAGTAACCCCCAAAGATCCACTCACAGTTTCTGAAGTCTGGACACCCATCCTCATCCAGCCGGTGAGAAGTCTTCATCCAGGCGGAGTCTTCTATTGTAATCCCTGTGGCGCAGAGAGGATCCATCCTTGAAGACATCCGATGCAGAGCATCCTCTAAATATGGTCACCTCCGTACACTGGATCATCAATGCAAGGGGGCCTTTTTAAAATGGCGTCCCTTGCATTCTTATTGAATGATTTGATTCTTGAAAAGATGAGAGCTACTGAAATCCTATTGGCTGTTCAAATCAGCCAAAAGAGCAAATTAAATTATATTGGCTATTCAAATTAGCCAATTGAATTTCAGTAGCTATCATCCTATTGGCTGATTTGAACAGCCAATAGGATTTCAGTAGCTCTCATCCTATTGGCTGATTTGAATTTCAAGAATCAAATCAGCCAATAGGAATGCAAGGGACGCCATTTTGAAAAGGCTCTCTTGCACTAAAAATCCAGTGTACGGCGGTGACTGTATGAAGAGGATGCTTCACACCAGATGTCTTCAAGGATGGTTTTCGCTCCGCGCTAAAGGGATGAAAGTAGAAGATACAGCCGGGATGAAGATAGAAGACACCACCTGGATGAAGACTTCTCGCTGCCTGGATGAAGACTTTCACCACCTGGATGAGGATGGATGTCTGGACTTCAGAAACTATGAGTGGATGTTCGGGGGTTAGTTTTTTTTTTTTTAGATTAGGGTTTGGGCTTTGGGCAATGGGTAGCTTAGATTTTTGTTAGAGTTAGTTTTTTTTAATGTGTAATTAAGTTTTTTAATTGGTAATTTTAATTTTAGTATAATAGTTTAGTATAATAGCTATTACGGAGATTACGAGATTTGCAGTAACAGGGGTGCGTTGCTAACGAGCCTTTTTTTTCACCGCTCCCTTAAGACAACGCTGGTATTACAAGTTTTTTTAAACCTGGCGTTAGCCGCAAAAAGGTGAGTGTAGAGCAAAATTTAGCTCCACATCTCACCTCAATACCAGCGTTGCTTACGGTAGCTGTAAGCTGGCTAAACAATCTCGTGCACAATTTCCCCATAGGAAACAATGGGGCAGATTCAGCTGGAAAAAAACCTAACACCTGCAAAAAAGTAGCGTTCAGCTTCTAACGTAGCCCCATTGATTCCTATAGGGAAATAAAATTAATAAATAAAAAGAGAAAAGCGCTCAACCTGGAAACGAACAATAGCATAATAGCTTGTTCTATGGCTAGTTACCACCCAAGAAGCAGCCTCTTTTTGCTCAACATGTGCCTTTCACAGAAAAAAACTTTCCTGAAGCATATCAGTCTGATCCTGACTTCACAGTACAGTCCAGCCCCGAAATACCAGGCAATCCTTCTCTGAACGAGAGAAACAGCAAAACCTCAGACGTACGTTTCGGCCTATTGTGGGCCTCGTCAGTGAGGTGCAGCCATATCCCTCTAGGCACACTGAGCAACGGGTCCACGTCTGGATTCCCACATCACACTTAGGGAGACTTCCCAAAATGTCATAATTTGCATAAATAAAAAGAGAAAAGCGCTCAACCTGGAAACGAACAATAGCATAATAGCTTGTTCTATGGCTAGTTACCACCCAAGAAGCAGCCTCTTTTTGCTCAACATGTGCCTTTCACAGAGAAAAACTTTCCAGAAGCATATCAGTCTGATCCTGACTTCACAGTACAGTCCAGCCCCGAAATACCAGGCAATCCTTCTCTGAACGAGAGAAACAGCAAAACCCCAGACGTACGTTTCGGCCTATTGTGGGCCTCATCAGTGAGGTGCAGCCATATCCCTCTAGGCACACTGAGCAACGGGTCCACGTCTGGATTCCCGCATCACACTTAGGGAGACTTCCCAAAATGTCATAATTTGCATAAATAAAAAGAGAAAAGCGCTCAACCTGGAAACGAACAATAGCATAATAGCTTGTTCTATGGCTAGTTACCACCCAAGAATATAAAATTAATGTCTACACCTAACACCCTAACATGAACCCCGAGTCTAAACACCCCTAATATTACACTTATTAACAATTAATCAGCCGCCCCCGACATTGCCAACACCTGCATAATATTATTAACCCCTAATCTGCCACTCCGGACACCGCCACCACCTACATTATTCCTATGAACCCCTAATCTGCTGCCCCCAACATCGCTGACACCTACATTATATTTATTAACTCCTAATTTGCCCCCCCAATGTCGCCGCAACCTACCTACATTTATTAATCCCTAATCAGCCGCCCGCATCGTCGCCTCTACTATATTAAATTTATTAATCCCTAAACCTAAGTCTAAACATAAATCTAACACCCCACTAACTTAAATATAATTTAAATACAACAAAATAAAATTACTACAATTAAATAAATTAATGCTATTTAAAACTAAATACATACATATAAAATAAACCCTAAGCTAGATAATTTAATTGTAGTTAATTGTAGTTAGTTTATGTAATTAATTTAATGATAGTGTAGTGTTAGGTGTAATTGTAATTTAGGTTAGGATTTATTTTACAGGCAACTTTGTATTTATTTTAACTAGGTACAATAGTTATTAAATAGGTATTAACTATTTAATAACTTCCTAGTTAAAATAAGTACAAATTTACCTGTAAAATAAATCCTAACCTAAATTACAATTACACCTAACACTACACTATTATTAAATTAATTACATAAACTAATAATTTAATAATTTAATTTATTTTTAAGATTCTTGTAATTATTTTTTTTACAGGTCAATTTGTACTTATTTTAACTAGGTAGCTATTAAATAGTTAATAACTATTTAATAACTATTGTACCTAGTTAAAATAAATACAAAGTTGCCTGTAAAATAAATATAAACCCTAAGCTAGCTACAATGTAACTATTAGTTATATTGTATCTAGCTTACGGTTTATTTTACAGGCAAGTATTTCGTTTTAAATAGGATTAATTAATTTATTTAATTGTAGTAATTTTATTTTGTTTTATTTAAATTATATTTAAGTTAGGGCGGGTTTGACTTAGGGTTAGACTTAGGTTTAGGGGTTAATAAATTTAATATAGTAGCAGCGATGTTGGGGGCAGCAGATTAGGGGTTAATAAATATAGATAGGTGTTGGCGATGTTAGGAACGGCAGATTAGGGTTTAATAAAATTTAACTAGTGCTTGCGAGGCGGGAGTGCGGTGGTTTAGGGGTTAATATATTTATTACAGTGGTGACGATGTCCGGTTGGCAGATTAGGGGTTAAAAACTTTACTAAAGTGTTTACGATGTGGTAGGGGGCCTCGGTCTAGGGGTTAATAGGTAGTTTATGGGTGTTAGTGTACTTTTTAGCACTTTATTTAAGAGTTTTATGTTACAGTGTTAGCCCATAAAACTCTAAACTACTGACTTTTAAATGCGGTAGGAGTCTTGACAGGAGAGGGTCTACCGCTCATTTCTTCCAAGACTCGTAATACCGGCGTTAGGCAAATCCCATTAAAAAGATAGGTTACGCAATTAACGTAAGGGGATTTGCGGTAAGCTCGAGTCGCGTAAGAAAAGTGAGTGGTGTATCTGCCAGACTCGTAATACCAGCGGGCATTAAAAAGCAGCGACCTTTAAACGCTGTTTTTTAACCCTAATGCAAGAATTGTAATCTAGCCGTATGTTATGTTAATTTATAGTTTAAACTTAGTTTTTTTTTATTTCACATGTACGTTTTTTTTTTTTTAAATACTTTATTTATTCATTCCAGTGCAACTTTCAGTGACAAATCAACCATAAACATTGATCACAAGAAAACAATAGTTACACAAACTTTCAGCATAACAGTATATCCATAATTTTCATCACTTCGGTCACACTGTTTTTTTTCCTTTTATTCTCTCCTTTCTCCCTCACCTCCTGCCTCTCCCTCACTACCAACCAGACCCTAAATTGTGGGGTAAACTGTGTGGCTCACTAAGCTCCTTCCTCTCCAATCCTCTCTCTCTGCTGCAGAGATATTTGTACTGGAAGTTCCATAATGTTAAAACTTTCTTCATTTTACCTTCCCCTCTCTCCTGTCCCTTAGTCTGTGTTCTTTCATTGTTCTCTCAGAATATTGCAAGCCGTCTCTCCTCCAGGCACTGCCCCCAGAGCTCTCCCATCTCCCTCCTCTAAGGGCTATCCTTAGCCTCTCTTAGCTGATTTGATACTATGTGAAAATGTTCCATTGTCCTCTCAATTGTGCATTTAATATGTATTCCGTATCCTTAAAAGGATAAATGACCTGTTTCTGATGGTGGATATCTAGTGTGTTAATGAGTGATTCCCATTTGGTCATGAACTTCTTTGTTCTCCTTGTGATGTCTCCCTGAGTGTCTATTTGTTCACATATCATCTGTTTTCTCAATCCTTCCTTGAGTTGGGTTATGTGAGGTGGTGTCTGTGCCAGCCATTTTTGGAGAATCAGTTTCCTGGCGTGTAAGATTACATTGTGTATGTATTTGCTGTGCTTTTGGATCTTGTCTTGTGTATGTAGGAGTATCACCATTTCAGGTGTCAAGCTAACCTTTTCCCCGGTACTCCTCTCCAGCCATCTCGGTGTCATCCCCCAGAATTTTGCCAATCTTGGGCATTGACACATCATGTGTAAAATGTTTGGGTTGGCATTCGAGCACTTTGGGCATAGGCCTGATGTGTCATGCTTCCATTTATGGAATAGTTTAGGTGTGATGTATGCGTTGTGGAGCACTTTAATATGAGATTCCCTTATTTCGTTTGATAGTGTGGCCTCTCTCACCTTTGTGAAACTCTGCCCAATACAAGTATCAGTGAGTTCCTTTCCCATTAGCGTAGTCCAAGTGTTCTGTAGGTGGGTCAAATTTGCGTTGTTTGCTTTTTTTTGCAGGACTACATATGTGTGAGAAATGGATGTCAGCCCCCCCTGTGTTAGTGTCAATAGTTTGTAAACGTCGCAATCCTTGTCTGGCATCTTTCCAGATCTCAACAGATTCTGCACATAGTGTCTCGCTTGGAGATAAGCAAAGTGATAGGTATTGGGTAAGCCATACTCTCTTTGTAGTTCTCCAAACGGTTTGATTGTCACTCCGTCCGCAGAAAGGATGTGTTTAAGGGATGTCACCCCCCGGTCTCCCCATAGTTTGAATGGTTTCATGGTGAACCCAGCTGGGAAGTCTGGATTACCCCCCAGCGGTAAGAATACTGTGTGGTGCGGTGAGATCCCAAGGGATCCGCACACCCTTCTCCAGGCCCCTATAGGGCCACTGAACAGTGGTTCCTTCCCCAGTATGTCATCTACTTGCGTTCGAGTCATGTGCGGTAGCATTTTGAGCGACCATGGTTTAATATATTCTTCCTCTAGCTTGCTATTAGTGAAACGCCCCCCATCTGTCAGCCAATCCATAACATATTTGGTAACTGCCGCCCAATTATAGTGTTCTATGTTTGGTAGCCCCAAGCCCCCAACCTCCGGCCTGCATGTCATATTTTGATCATTTATTCTATGTTTTTTCCCCCTCCAGATAAAATGTAATATTCCTTTATTCAATGTCCTGAGATCTTGTTTGTGCAATAGTTCTGGGAGCATCTGCAGGGTATATAGCAACTTGGGGAATAGGATCATTTTGATCAGCCCTACCCTTCCTGACATGGAGACTGGCAGCGGATGCCAGGTCTCTAGCATTCGTTTCAGGGCCTTCAATAACGGTTTGTGATTTAATCCATACCATTGGCTTGGATCCCTGGACAGTGTGATACCCAAATATTTAAAAGTGTGAGTGATTACTTTAAAATTATCTTCTAGGGGTGTATCCGGAAGCCTGTTTAATAGCCAGAGCAATTCCGATTTTTCTTTGTTTATCTTATAGCCAGAGATCTCTCCGAATTCCGAAATAATTTTGGTTATGGTGGGGATGTTTCGCCTAGGGTCTCTGACATAAAGCACCATGTCATCGGCAAATAATGATAGATGGTTAGCTTCCCCTCCTATCTCCAGTACCGCCGCCTCCCCTCTCAACTTAATGGCCAATGGCTCCAGTGCTAGGTCGAATAGAAGCGGGGACAGAGGGCATCCCTGCCTCGTGCCTCTCTTAAGAGTGAATGTCTTGGAAGGTGTCCCATTAACAAGGATGGCCGCTTGGGGATTACTATAAATGGTTTTAATGGCTGTCATGAAGAGTCCCTGTATCCCAAATCTCCCCATAGTGGTAAATAGGTGATCCCACAGTATCTTATCAAATGCCTTCTCGGCGTCTACTAGTATCAAGCAGGCCTCTTCCTTACCAGAGATTTTTTTGTCTCTTCCCTGTTTCCAATAGTGTGTAAGCATTAGCTGTAATTTCCTCATATTTTTAACTGCTGATCTACCCTTTACAAACCCTGTTTGGTCTTCATGTACTAGCTGAGGAAGTAGTTCTGCTAATCTATTTGCAAGTAGTTTGGTAAATATTTTATAGTCCGAGTTGAGGAGGGATATCAGCCTATAGGACTGGGCCAAGAGAGGGTCTCTATCTGGTTTCGGGAGCACTGTGATGTTGGCCTCAGTGAATCTGTTTGACAAATCTGCTTTCCCTTCTAGAATGGCATTGAATAGCAGTGTTAGTGTTTCCACCGCCTCTGTTTTGATCATTTTGTAAAATTCTCCGGGTAGACCATCAGGTCCCGGAGCTTTCTCTAGTGGGAGTGAGTCAATTACCTTACTTATCTCTGAAGGTTGAATACGAGCATTCAATCCTTGCAGTTTGTCTTCGTATACCTTTGGGAGTGTCAGAGTTTCCCAGAACTTTGCTTTATTGTCTAGGCTTATCTCTTGGGATTCATATAATTTCGAGTAAAAATCTTGGAATGTTTTTTGTATATCTGTGTCTGTTGTGAGTATGCCGTCATTACCTTGGATCGCTGTTATTGTGGTTGACTTTCTATCTAGCTTAGTGATTCGAGCTAGCAGTTTCCCTGTGCGGTTCCCATAGCGATAATATTTTGCCTGGGACCGGTTCTGGGCTGAAATCGAGGTCTGTATGAGATATGAATCTCTTAGTCCTTTAACCTCCCTGTACCTGAGCCTGTTTTGTTCTGTGGGGTTCCTCAGGTACCGATTTCTAGCGTTTAATATCTGACTTAACAGTAGGCCCCCTCGCAATCTACGCTGTTTCTGCACCTTAGCTGAATATGCCGTGACCACCCCTCTTAGCACCGCCTTCGCCGATTCCCAAAATAAGGATATTTCATTGATGTGTTGTTCATTTAGTTCTTTATACACTAACCATTCCCCCAGTAGGTGTTTGTGTAGGTTTAAGTCATGGTAAAGATGTGAAGGGAATTTCCATCTACACGTCTGTCTGTGAGGGATGTCTGTGTCTATGAGGAGCGAGACCGGTGCATGGTCTGAGATAGTTATTGGGTCTATCTTGACATCCGTGATGCGTGAGCATAGGGAGTTAGTGACCAAAAAATAGTCTATACGGGATAGTGTCGTTTTAGCTGGGTGCAAACACGTGTAGTCCCTGGCTTCTGGGTTCCTGCTCCTCCAGATCTCCACCAAAGCCAATGAGGTCTTAAAGTGGTTGAGCATGCGTGTTTCCCTTTTAGAGCTCTGCCACTGTACCTTTTGTCTTGTGGGGTATTGTGGGTTACCGAACCTATCTGCTGGAGTGTGTGGAGCAATATTGTAGTCCCCTCCTATCACCATGGGAAGGTCTGAGAATTGTATGAGTTTAGTCTGGAGTCCATGTAAGAATGATTTCTTCTCTGTGTGTGGTCCATATACTCCACACAATACCATATGTACACTGCCTATTTTGATTTTATATATGAGGTACCTCCCCTCTGTATCCGCTACTGTTTGCAAAATGGAGTAGTCTAGGCCTTTATGAATAAGTATCGCCACTCCCCTGGCTCTCTTCCCCTCATACGGGGTGTACAGGACCTCCCCTACCCATCCCTGTTTTAGTTTCTGATGCTCTTTTTGCGAGAGATGGGTCTCCTCTAGAATCGCTATGTCTGATCTTTTAATGTTCAAGTGCCTTAAAATAGCCTTCCTTTTTATCGGAGATGTGATCCCCCCCACGTTCCATGTAATGAGCTTCATGTTATCTTAACCTGTGGACGTGACTTGTGTGGATTCTGTGAGTGTGAACCAATGCCTGCCGTGTGTGTGTGTCGTGAAAGGGGTACCTTACAGTGTTTGTTTGGCTGTCCTATAGTCTTTGGCGTTATGCTTTTGCTGATCTTCTGCCCTTGTCCCCTGGGGCGGCATCCAGAAGGAGAGACGGCTCTAAAGTAGTTGATGCACAGAACAGACAAGACACAAGTTTATATTATGCAGTATTGGAGTGATTTAAGCAGGTAGGCTAGCTTCCCTAGGTCTTGGTTTTTACCTGTAATCTAGTCTCTTCACTAGGAGCTGTACCCTATAGCGTGAAATCACAGCTATCGGTGCACAGCCCTCTCTCTACTCTATCTGGGAAAATTTGCGATTATTGGCTGTTTGTCTGGAGCTCCCTCTGCCTTTTATCTTGTAACAACGGCTAATCAGCGTACAATACAAAATGCATACATATACATACAAATCAATACCAACAATTTCGAATTATGATTTAGAATTTATATAACTTATGAACTGTAAACTTCAGATTATAGATTATCTCCTTTTTCAGGAGCTTAACTAAGGAGTGCAAATATAACTTTTTATTTGTGCAATCCCCCCCCCTCACTTTATAAGGATACATATGTCCATGGTTATGTCCATAAACTTTCAGTGTCCCAAGTATGGCTTATATTCTCAGGCCCAGCCTTGATTTTAGGTCAGGATACAGCGTCCTCATCAGCTGCAGCCTGCCGCCTTCCTCTTTCTCTCTGGAGATAAAGCTTGAGCTGAGTTGGAGACTCAAAAAACATCGGACCTTTTTCTGTGTGCAGTCTCAGCCTCGCTGGGAACAGCAAGGCAGCTGTTCTGCCCTGTTCACTGAGCTGTTTGCAGTATGGTGAGAACTCTCTCCTTTTAGCTGCCACTGTCGCCGAATAGTCTTGAAACAGCAAGATTCTCTTTCCTTCGTATTCCAATGCGGCAGTCTTCCTTTATGCTTGTAGGATTAAGATCTTATCCTTGAAGTTGAGATATTTCACCATAACTTGGCGTGGTTGTGGATTGTTATTATCTCCTTGTCTTCTTTGGTCTCCCACTCTGTGGGCTCTTTCTACCGTGCATGGCAGGGATTCCTTTGGGATGTTCAATAAGCTTGGTAAGATTGTCTCAGCAAACTCAACTAATTGCGATCCAGGCACTGACTCCGGAACTCCCACCATCCTGAGGTTGTTTCTTCGCGACCTATTTTCGAGGTCATCGATTTTGGCCCACAACCTTTCATTTTGCTGCTGTAGCGAGTGTACATGGGATTCGGTTTCTCTATGGCGTGTTTCCCCTTCTGCCACTTTCTGCTCAACGCTTGTCAATTTACCATTGAAGGATTTAACTTCCTCTGTAAGGGAGTCCATACCCGTTTGCAACAGATCAATCTTTGGCAGGAACAATGCTGAAATCTGTGTTACTATCGGGTGTGTATCTTGGGAGCTCATAGGGAGTATGTCTTCTGCAGGCCCTAGGGCCTGTTGTGCCTCTACCTGGTTTTTCTTCTTGTCTGCTTGTTTTTGCCTGCCTGCCATGGCATCTGTTTTTTAACGTAGGAGTGGTAGTATTTTTGCTTGCAGGTCTTGTGGATCGCAGTAGCTATCTCTGGCTGTGCTTGTTTGCTGTAAAAGTTCTCTCTCTCCAATAAGTATCGGCTATGAAAAAGGGGTAGCTGGGCCCCTGTCTGTTAAGAGTTATATGAAGGATGAATAGCGGTGGGTGAGTCGGGGGTTGGAGATGCTTGTGATCTAGCCCTTCATTTATGTAGTAAACTTCAGCTTATCTCAGAACTGTAAGTAGTCCATATGGAGGGGAGGATCTCTCCCTTTCTTTTGTAAATGCTTTGTCCTGGGGCTATTACAGTATTCTCCCTAATAACAACTTGAGAGATCGTGCTAGATATACATGTGATCCACAGTTATCCCCTGTCTTGGGCACCACTTTGACTTGTTCAGCTGTGAAGAAAGTTTTTGCTGTGTCAGGGTGTTATGTCCCCAGCCTGCTCTTTCTTGTATTCTCTGTGTAGCGTGAGGATTGCTGGTTTTGAGTTCAGCACCCTGTGTTCTATATATCGTCAGCGGCCCCTCTCTCTATGTGGCCCGTGAGGTGGATTGTTGCTCTGCATGTGTTGCGTGTCACTTTCTCATGCAGGGCAATATGGCGGTTTCCCGCCCTAGAATATCTCACCCTCCTTTTCTTCAGGCTACTGCTTTTCCTTGGGTCTTCCCTTCTTCTCTGTCAGGTTCGCTGCCTCGCTGTGTTGCGTTTTGTTTTAATGGCGGCCACCTCCGCTGACACCGCCGTCTCTCCTCTCTTCCCACTTCTTTCACTGCTTTCCCGGTGGGGGAGCCAGATGACAGGCTCCTCACCGACTGGGCTCCAGGCAGACCTTTTATCGCTGCCAAGGATGTCTGGTACTTTATCGGGCTAGATTTAATCCATTTTCGGCCGTGAACGGACCCGGAGCTCTTTCCCTTGCGTCCGTTCACTTCGCCCGCCCACCGGAAGTCTCCCACATGTACGTTTTTATTTTTTTTTAAGATAAGGATATTGTAATTTTAATTTAAAGTTAGGGGCTGATAGGTTTAGGGGTTAAAAGTTTAATTTATTAGTAGTGATGTGGGGGGCTGGTGGTTTAGGGTTTAATAGATTAAGTTAGCGGTGGCAGGGAGCTGCGGAATAGGGGTAATAACTTAATTATAGTGGCAGGGATGTGGACGGGTGGCAGATTAGGGGTTAATAAATTTTAAATAGTGTTTGTGATGCGGGAGGGCTTCGGTTTAGGAGTAAATAGGTAGTTTATGGGTGTTAGTGTACTTTGTAACAGTTTAGTTATGAATTTTGTGAAACATTTTTGTTATACAAAATCCATAACTACTGCTTTCAGATGACGGTATGGATTGTGTCGGTATAGGCTGTAACACAAGCTTTTTAGCCTCACCACACAATCTGTAATGCCGGCAATATGGAAATCCCACGCAAAAACGTAATTTTTTGAGTGTGGGATTGACATTGCATTACAGGCTAAAATGCTTGCGGTATAGCTATACCGATAGGACTAGTAATGACTGTGTTACTGTTTTAACGTTGAAATTGCCATTTTTTCAGCATTAAAACCGTAACACAAAACACGTAATCTAGGTGTATGGAATTTTATGTAGCAAAGACGAGTGAAATAGATCTATGAGCAAACCTGTTTAGTAACCAGTATTGAATCTTCTTGATTGCCATTTGTCACAAATATCCTCTGATCATTTGTGAGGTTTCTTGCAACCTATGTTGAGTTGGCACAAGCAACAATTCACCTAGATAACGTGTTTTGCATTAAAGTGCGGTGCGGCTTTTAACGCTGAAAAAATGGCCATTACGCGGGAATGGCCAGGAACACATATTAAGAGTTGTGGCGGTATTGCTATACCGCAAGCATTTTATCCTGCATAGCGCTGTTATAACAGGTTGTGCGTTCATGCTAAAATACTTGCGTTACAGCCTATACCCACACGATCCATATCGCTATCTGAGAGCAGTAGTTATGGATTTTGCTAAACAAAAATGTTTCACAAAACTCATAACTAAACTGTTACAAAGTACGCTAACACCCATAAACTACCTATTAACCTCTAAACTGCCACCCTCCTGCATCACAAACACTATATTAAACTTATTGACCCCTAATCTGCCTCCAACCCACATTGCGACCATTAAATAAACGTATGAACCCCTAATATGCTGCACACCGATATCGCCAACACAATTTAAATATATTGAACATTAAACCGTGATTACCCAACATCGCCGACACTATAATAAAGTTATTAACCCCTAAACCTTCAGCATCCCACATCACCGCCACTAAATAAACCTAATATCCCCTGAACCTCAGGCCTCCCAGATCGCCAGCACTAAATAAACTTATAAACCCCTAAAGTGCCAGCCTCCCACTATGCAAAACACTAAATTATACCATTAACCCCTAAACCTAACACCCCTTAATTTAAAGTAAAATTACAATATAACTATATTTAAATAAATAAAATCTTACCTATTATTACTATTCTAATAAAATAAAAAAACTACCAATTAAAAAAATCAAAATGACAAATTTAAGAAAGTCTAAACACCCCTAATCTTACACTTATTAACCACTAATCTGCCGCCCGACATCCCTGACACCTACCTAAATTTATTAACCCCTAATCTGCTGCCCCCAACATCGCCGCCACTATAATAAACATATTAACCCCTAAACTGCCACACTCCCGCCTCGCAAACATTAGTTAAATATTATTAACCCATAATCTGCCGTCCCTAACATCGACACCACCTAGCTACATTTATTAACCCCTAATCTGTCTCCCCAACGTCGCTACCACTATACTAAATGTATTAACCCCTAAACCTAAGTCTACCCCTAACACCCCCTAAATTAAATATAATTTAAATAAATCTAACTAAATATTCCTATCATTAACTAAATTATTCCTATTTAAAAATAAATACTTACCTATAAAATAAACCCTAAGCTAGCTACAATATAACTAATAGTTACATTGTAGCTAGGGTTTATTTTTATTTTACAGGCAAGTTTGTATTTATTTTAACTAGGTAGAATAGTTATTAAATAGTTATTAACTATTTAATAACTACCTAGCTAAAATCAATACAAAAGTACCTGTACAATAAAACCTAACCTAAGTTAAAATAACAACTAACACTGCACTATAAAACACTGCACTATAATTAAATACATTTACTAAATTAACAACAATTAAATAAATTAAATTAGCCAAGTACAAAACCCCCCCCACTAAATTACAGAAAATAATAAACGAATTACAAGATATTTAAACTAATTACACCTAATCTAATAGCCCTATCAAAAAATAAGCCCCCCTCCCAAATAAAAAAACCTAAACTAAACTACCAATAGTCCTTAAAAGGGCCTTTTGCGGGGCATTGCCCCAAAGTAATCAGCTCTTTAACCTGTAAAAAATAATACAAACAACCCCCCCAACAGTAAAACCCACCACCCACACAACCAACCCCCCAAATAAAATACTCTTAGCTCTTTTGCAGCCCAAACCCTAACCTAAAAATAAAACCCACCCAATACACCCTTAAAAAACCTAACACTAACCCCCTGAAGATCGGCTTACAGTTCTGAAGACCGGACATCCATCCTCAAGGAAACGGCAAAAGTCTTTATCCAACCGGGCCAAAGTCCTCAAAGAAGCCAGGAGAAGTCTTGATTGGAACAGCCAATAGAATGCGAGCTCATTCCTATTGGCTGATTGGATCTCTTGAAGATGTCTTAAAGATGGACCCACTCCGTGTCGGATGGATGAAGATAGAAGATGCCGACTGGATGAAGACTTCTGCACTTCTGTAGGACCACTTCGCCCGGCTTGGATGAAGATTTTTCCCGGCTTCGTTGAGGACTTCGGCCTGGTTGGATGAAAACTTTTGCCACTTCCTTGAGGATGGATGTCTGGTCTTCAGAACAGTAAGTCGATCTTCAGGGGGTTAGTGTTTTTTTAAGGGTTTATTGGGTGGGTTTTATTTTTAGGTTAGGCTTTGGGCCACAAAAGAGCTAACTGCCCTTTTAAGGACAATGCCCATCCAAATGCCCTTTTCAGGGCAATGGGCAGCTTAGTTTTTTTTAGATAGTATTTTATTTGGGGGGTTGGTTGTGTGGGTGGTGGGTTTTACTGTTGGGGGGTTGTTTGTATTTTTTTACAGGTAAAAGAGCTCATTACTTTGGGGCAATCCCCTGCAAAAGGCCCTTTTAAGGGCTATTGGTAGTTTAGTTTAGGCTATGTTTTTTTTTGGGGGGGGGCTTTTTTATTTTGATAGGGCTATTAGTTTAGGTGTAATTAGTTTAAATATCTTGTCATTTGTTTTTTATTTTGTGTAATTTAGTGTTTGTTTGTTTTTGTACTTTAGCTAATTTAATTTAATTTATTTAATTGTTGTTAATTTAGTAAATTTATTTAATTATAGTGTAGTGTTAGGTGTTAAATTAAAAGTGAAAAAGAGGGCGCCACATAGCGTGATACTGTTTGTACAAGATCAAAAGGGAGATTATTCAAAAAGGCTTACCGAAAAGCTATGCACCGTACTGTGACCGGTGCTAACAGGCAGATTAACACTCTCAGTGGTTAGCACACTGGGTGGCTTCAGATGTACTGCAGGCAGGTGGATCTCTGCGTGGCTTGATTGGAGTAACCAAACGTCTGTGCAGAATGTATGTTATAAACTGCGGTAGGTTTTAAGATAAAACACCTTTCCAGGTTGGATCAATGAAAGTATAAGACAACTTCCGTAGGATAAAATTGAAATCTTTAATCCATATAAGAATTGCTACGCGTTTCTAGACAAATGTCTGGTCTTTTCCTCAGGCATAAAAACAATGTTCCCGATTGTATAGGATTGAGCGAATTGCAGACCGCAACCTCAGAGGCAGTGGACCAGTTATGGAGCAGCAGTCTTCAGGGCTTGATAATTTGGCCCCTATAGATTTACCTCACAATCGGCTAGATTTGGAGTTTTGTGAGTAACGACCCGAAAAACTAACGCCGGCTTTTTTCTGGCCGCACCATAAAAATAACTCTGGTATTGAGAGTCCATATAATGTCAGCGTTAGGCTCCAAAAAAGGAGCGTAGAGCATTTTTAACGCAGCTTCAACTCTCGATACCAGAGTTGCTTACGCAAGCGGCCAGCCTCAAAAACGTGCTCGTGCACGAGTCCCCCATAGGAAACAATGGGGCTGTTTGAGCTGAAAAAAAACCTAACACCTGCAAAAAAGCTGCGTTCAGCTCCTAACGCAGCCCCATTGTTTGCTATGGGGAAACACTTCTACGTCTGCACCTAACACCCTAACATGTACCCCGAGTCTAAACACCCCTAGCATTACACTTATTAACCCCTATTCTGCCGCCCCCGCTATCGCTGACACCTGCATATTATTTTTAACCCCTAATCTGCCGCTCCGTAAACCGCCGCTACTTACATTATCCCTATGTACCCCTAATCTGCTGCCCTAACATCGCCGACCCCTATATTATATTTATTAACCCCTAATCTGCCCCCACAAAGTCGCCTCCACCTGCCTACACTTATTAACCCCTAATCTGCCGACCGGACCTGAGCGCTACTATAATAAAGTTATTAACCCCTAATCCGCCTCACTAACCCTATAATAAATAGTATTATCCCCTAATCTGCCCTCCCTAACATCGCCGACACCTAACTTCAATTATTAACCCCTAATCTGCCGACCGGAGCTCACCGCTATTCTAATAAATGTATTAACCCCTAAAGCTAAGTCTAACCCTAACAATAACACCCCCCTAAGTTAAATATAATTTTAATCTAACGAAATTAATTATCTCTTATTAAATAAATTATTCCTATTTAAAGCTAAATACTTACCTGTAAAATAAACCCTAATATAGCTACAATATAAATTATAATTATATTATAGCTATTTTAGGATTAATATTTATTTTACAGGTAACTTTGTATTTATTTTAACCAGGTACAATAGCTATTAAATAGTTAAGAACTATTTAATAGCTAAAATAGTTAAAATAATTACAAATTTACCTGTAAAATAAATCCTAACCTAAGTTAAAATTAAACCTAACACTATACTATCAATAAATTAATTAAATAAACTACCTACAATTACCTACAATTAACCTAACACTACACTATCAATAAATTAATTAAATACAATTGCTACAAATAAATACAATTAAATAAACTTGCTAAAGTACAAAAAATAAAAAAGAACTATATTTTTATTACAAACATAAGAAAAATATTACAACAATTTTAAACTAATTACACCTACTCTAAGCCCCCTAATAAAATAACAAAGCCCCCCAAAATAAAAAAATGCCCTACCCTATTCTAAATAACTAAAGTTCAAAGCTCTTTTACCTTACCAGCCCTGAACAGGGCCCTTTGCGGGGCATGCCCCAAGAAGTTCAGCTCTTTTGCCTGTAAAAGAAAAAATACAATACCCAAGCCCCCCAACATTACAACCCACCACCCACATACCCCTAATCTAACCCAAACCCCCCTTAAATAAACCTAACACTAAGCCCCTGAAGATCTTCCTACCTTATCTTCACCATACCAGGTTCACCGATCTGTCCTGAAGAGCTCCTCCGATGTCCTGATCCAAGCCCAAGCGGGGGGTTGAAGAGGTCCATGATCTGGCTGAAGTCTTCATCCAAGCGGGAGCTGAAGAGGTCCATGATCCGGATGAAGTCTTCTTTCTTCCGGATCCATCTTGCAGACCTCCGACGCGGAACATCCTGCTGGGCCGACGGACTAAAGATGAATGACGGTTCCTTTAAGGGACGTCATCCAAGATGGCGTCCCTCGAATTCCGATTGGCTGATAGGATTCTATCAGCCAATCTGAATTAAGGTAGGAATATTCTGATTGGCTGATGGAATCAGCCAATCAGATTCAAGTTCAATCCGATTGGCTGATTCAATCAGCCAATCAGATTGAGCTCGCAATCTATTGGCTGTTCCGATCAGCCAATAGAATGCGAGCTCAATCTGATTGGCTGATTGGATCAGCCAATCGGATTGAACTTGATTCTGATTGGCTGATTCCATCAGCCAATCAGAATATTCCTACCTTAATTCCGATTGGCTGATAGAATCCTATCAGCCAATCGGAATTCGAGGGACGCCATCTTGGATGACGTCCCTTAAAGGAACCGTCATTCGTCTTTAGTCCGTCGGCCCAGCAGGATGTTCCGCGTCGGAGGTCTGCAAGATGGATCCGGAAGAAAGAAGATTGAAGATGCCGTTGATAGAAGACTTCATCCGGATCATGGACCTCTTCAGCTCCCGCTTGGATGAAGACTTCAGCCGGATCATGGACCTCTTCAGCCCCCCGCTTGGGCTTGGATCAGGACATCGGAGGAGCTCTTCAGGACGGATCGGTGAACCTGGTATGGTGAAGATAAGTTAGGAAGATCTTCAGGGGCTTAGTGTTAGGTTTATTTAAGGGGGGTTTGGGTTAGATTAGGGGTATGTGGGTGGTGGGTTGTAATGTTGGGGGGCTTGGGTATTGTATTTTTTCTTTTACAGGCAAAAGAGCTGAACTTCTTGGGGCATGCCCCGCAAAGGGCCCTGTTCAGGGCTGGTAAGGTAAAAGAGCTTTGAACTTTAGTTATTTAGAATAGGGTAGGGCATTTTTTTATTTTGGGGGGCTTTGTTATTTTATTAGGGGGCTTAGAGTAGGTGTAATTAGTTTAAAATTGTTGTAATATTTTTCTTATGTTTGTAAATATTTTTTTATTTTTTGTAACTTAGTTCTTTTTTATTTTTTGTACTTTAGCAAGTTTATTTAATTGTATTTATTTGTAGCAATTGTATTTAATTAATTTATTGATAGTGTAGTGTTAGGTTAATTGTAGGTAATTGTAGGTAGTTTATTTAATTAATTTATTGATAGTATAGTGTTAGGTTTAATTGTAACTTAGGTTAGGATTTCTTTTACAGGTAAATTTGTAATTATTTTAACTATTTTAGCTATTAAATAGTTCTTAACTATTTAATAGCTATTGTACCTGGTTAAAATAAATACAAAGTTACCTGTAAAATAAATATTAATCCTAAAATAGCTATAATATAATTATAATTTATATTGTAGCTATATTAGGATTTATTTTACAGGTAAGTATTTAGCTTTAAATAGGAATAATTTATTTAATAAGAGTTAATTTATTCCGTTAGATTTAAATTATATTTAACTTAGTGGGGTGTTAGGGTTAGGGTTAGACTTAGCTTTAGGGGTGAATACATTTATTAGAATAGCGGTGAGCTCCGGTCGGCAGATTAGGGGTTAATAATTGAAGTTAGGTGTCGGCGATGTTAGGGAGGGCAGATTAGGGGTTAATACTATTTATTATAGGGTTAGTGAGGTGGATTAGGGGTTAATAACTTTATTATAGTATCGCTCAGGTCCGGTCGGCAGATTAGGGGTTAATAAGTGTAGGCAGGTGGAGGCGACGTTGAGGGGGGCAGATTAGGGGTTAATAAATATAATATAGGGGTCGGCGGTGTTAGGGGCAGCAGATTAGGGGTACATAAGGATAACGTAGGTGGCGGCGCTTTGCGGTCGGCAGATTAGGGGTTAATAAGTGTAGGTAGGTGGAGGCGACGTTGTGGGGGGCAAGTTAGGGGTTAATAAATATAATACAGGGGTCGTCGGTGTTAGGGGCAGCAGATTAGGGGTACATAAGGATAACGTAGGTGGCGGTCGGCAGATTAGGGGTTAAAAAAAATTATTCGAGTGTCGGCGATGTGGGGGGACCTCGGTTTAGGGGTACATAGGTAGTTTATGGGTGTTAGTGTACTTAAAGTACAGTAGTTAAGAGCGTTATAAACCGGAGTTAGCCCAGAAAGCTCTTAACTACTGACTTTTTTCCTGCGGCTGGAGTTTTGTCGTTAGATGTCTAACGCTCACTTCAGAAACGACTCTAAATACTGGAGTTAGAAAGATCCCATTGAAAAGATAGGATACGCAATTGACGTAAGGGGATCTGCGGTATGGAAAAGTCGCGGCTGAAAAGTGAGCGTTAGACCCTATTTTGAGTGACTCCAAATACCGGCGGTAGCCTAAAACCAGCGTTAGGAGCCTCTAACGCTGGTTTTCACGGCTACCGCCAAACTCTAAATCTAGGCCAATGTGTTCAACAAGAATAGAATTGCATTGACATATATACACTCAACATGTGATAATAAAAGGTTAGTGTAAACATAACCTTGATTCAACAGCTAAAATGCCAAGCAAGTAGAATTTCTCAATTTTGAATGCTATAGGTTTACCTCATGTTAGATTAGCAACAGGAATATAATTGCATTGACATGTATACACTCTAAATGTGATAATAAATTAAATCTAATAAAAAGCATAAGCGTTAGACTCCAGATGCAGGTTTTGCATAACCATATACTTATATAAAGGGATTATATAACTCTTATATAGCTGACACATGTGACTGTCTAAGACCCCTAATGTTTAATCTTGATTAGACGGTATACATGATAAATATGTCAATCTAAAGGAGGTATATGTATTATTGAATAATCCGGTTTTCAAACACAGTGAGTAAATTATGTTTAGCTACCAGCAAGGGAATTTTGATGTACCAGTAATATTATATGAAATGCATTCACTAGATAGTCACACCTAGATATCAATTTATTATCAATTATAGGATTCTATCAGCCAATCGAAATTAAGGTAGGAAAATTCTGATTGGCTGATGGAATCAGCCAATCAGAATCAAGTTCAATCCGATCGGCTGATCCGATCAGCCAATCAGATTGAGCTTGCATTCTATTGGCTGTTCCGATCAATTTTCCTACCTTAATTCCGATTGGCTGATAGAATTCTATCAGCCAATCGGAATTCGAGGGACGCCATCTTGGATGACGTCCCTTAAAGGAACCGTCATTCTTCAGTTGGACATCGTTGGAAGAAGATTGATCCGTGCTGGAGGTCTTCACGATGGAGCCGTTCCTCATCGGATGAAGATAGAAGATGCTGCTTGGATCAAGATGGTTGCCGGTCTGGATCGCCTCTTCTTCCCGGATAGGATGAAGACTTTGGAGCTTCTTCTGGACATCTTCAGCCGCAGGATTATGGATAGCCAGCCCCCGCTTGGGTTGGATGAAGATTTTGGAGCCAGGACCGATCGGTGATACCCGGTGCGGTGAAGATAAGGTAGGAAGATCTTCAGGGGCTTAGTGTTAGGTTTATTTAAGGGGGGTTTGGGTTAGATTAGGGGTATGTGGGTGGTGGGTTGTAATGTTGGGGGGGGGATATTTTATGTGTTTTTTTACAGGCAAAACAGCTGAATTTCTTGGGGCATGCCCCGCAAAGGACCCTGTTCAGGGCTGGTAAGGTAAAATAGCTTTGAACTTTTATAATTTAGAATAGGGTAGGGGATTTTTTTTATTTTGGGGGGCTTTGTTATTTTATTAGGGGGCTTAGAGTAGGTGTAATTAGTTTAAAATTGTTGTAATATTTTTCTAATGTTTGTAAATATTTTTTTATTTTTTGTAACTTAGTTCTTTTTTATTTTTTGTACTTTAGTTAGTTTATTTCATTGTATTTATTTGTAGGTATTGTATTTAATTAATTTATTGATAGTGTAGTGTTAGGTTTAATTGTAGATAATTGTAGGTATTTTATTTAATTAATTTATTGATAGTGTAGTGTTAGGTTTAATTGTAACTTAGGTTAGGATTTATTTTACAGGTAATTTTGTAATTATTTTCACTATTTTAGCTATTAAATAGTTCTTAACTATTTAATAGCTATTGTACCTGGTTAAAATAAATACAAAGTTACCTGTAAAATAAATATAAATCCTAAAATAGCTATAATATAATTATAATTTATATTGTAGCTATATTAGGGTTTATTTTACAGGTAAGTATTTAGCTTTAAATAGGAATAATTTATTTAATAAGAGTTAATTTATTCCGTTAGATTTAACTTATATTTAACTTAGTGGGGTGTTAGGGTTAGGGTTAGACTTAGCTTTAGGGGTTAATCCATTTATTACAGTAGCGGCGAGATTCGGTCGGCAGATTAGGGGTTAATAATTGAAGTTAGGTGTTGGCAATGTTAGGGAGGGCAGATTAGGGGTTAATACTATTTATTATAGGGTTATTGAGGCGGGAGTGAGGCGGATTAGGGGTTAATAACTTTATTATAGTAGCAGTGCGGTCCGCTCGGCAGATTAGGGGTTAATAAGTGTAGGCAGGTGGAGGCGACGTTGAGGGGGGCAGACTAGGGGTTAATAAATATAATATAGGGGTCGGCGGTGTTAGGGGCAGCAGATTAGGGGTGCATAAGTATAACGTAGGTGGCGGTGAGCAGATTAGGGGTTAAACATTTTTTAAAAGAGTGGCGGCGATGTGGGGGGACCTCGGTTTAGGGGTACATAGGTAGTTTATGGGTGTTAGTGTACTTTAGAGCACAGTAGTTAAGAGCTTTATAAACCGGCGTTAGCCCAGAAAGCTCTTTACTACTGATTTTTTTCTGCGGCTGGAGTTTTGTAGCTCACTTCAGCCAAGACTCTAAATACCGGCTTTAGAAAGATCCCATTGAAAAGATAGGATACGCAATTGACGTAAGGGGATCTGCGGTATGGAAAAGTCGCGGCTGAAAAGTGAGCGTTAGACCCTCTAACATTGGTTGTGGCGGCTACCGCCCAACTCTAAATCTAGGCCATACAGCGCTGGTATTACAAGTTTTTACAAACCCGGCGTTAAAAGGCAAGAAGTGAGCGTTGAGCAAAATTGTGCTCCTTACCGCACTCCAAAACCAGCGCTGCTTAAGTCAGCGGTGAGCTGGTCATACATGCACGTGCACGATTTCCCCATAGGAATCAACGGGGAGAACAGGCTGATAAAAAGTCTAACACCTGCAAAAAAGCAGCGTAAAACTCAGTAACGCAGCCCCATTGATTCCTATGGGGAAACACATTTTATGTCTACACCTAACACCCTAACATGAACCCCAAGTCTAAACACCCCTAATCTTACACTTATTAACCCCTAATCTGCCGTCCCCAACATCGCCGACACCTACATGATATTTATTAACGCCTAATCTTCTGCTCCGGACACCGCTGCCACCTACCTTATACTTATGAACCCCTAATCTTCTGCCCCCAACATCGCCAACAACTACATTATATTTATTAACCCCTAATCTGCTACCCCCAATATCCCCTGCCACCTACCTACAATTATTAACCCCTAATTTGCTGCCCTAATATCGTCCCCACTATAATAAACATATTAACCCCTAAACCGCTGCACTCCCACCTCGCAAACATTAGTTAAATATTATTAACCCCTAATCTGCCTTCCCTAGCATCGCCACCACCTACCTACATTTATTAACCCCTAATCTTGCGCCCCCAACGTCTCCACCACTATACTAAATGTATTAACCCCTAAACCTAAGTCTAAGCCTAACCCTAACACCCTCTAACTTAAATATAATTTAAATAAATCTAAATAAAATATAAAAAATAAAATTTAAAACTAAATACCTATAAAATAAACCCTAAGCTAGCTACTAATAGTTACATTGTATCTATCTTAGGGTTTAGTTTTATTTTACAGGCAAGTTTGTATTTATTTTAACTAGGTAGAATAGTTATGAAATAGTTATTAACTATTTAATAACTACCTAGCTAAAATAAATACAAAAGTACCTGTAAAATAAAACCTAGCCTAAGTTACAATAACACCTAACCTAACCCTACAATTAAATAAATTAAATTAGCTAAAGTACAACCCCCCCACTACATTACAGAAAATAATAAACAAATTACAAGATATTTAAACTAATTACACCTAATCTAATAGCCCTATAAAAATAAAAAAGCCCCCCCCCCCAATAAAAAAACAAAAAAAACCTAGCCTAAACTAAACTATCAACCGCCCAAATAAAATACTATCTAAAAAAATCCTAAACTCCACATTGCCCTGAAAAGGTCGTTTGGATGGGCATTGCCCTTAAAAAGGCAGTTAGCTCTTTTGCAGCCCAAAGTCCCTAACATAAAAATAAAACCCACCCAATACATCCTTAAAAACCTAACACTAACCCCCTGAAGATCGACTTACTGTTCTGAAGATCCGACATCCATCCTCAAGGAAGCGGCAGAAGTCTTCATCCAACTGAACCGAAGTCCTCAACAAAGCCGGGAGAAGTCTTTATCCAAGACAGGTGAAGTAGTCCTCCAGATGGGCAGAAGTCTTCATCCAGATGGCATCTTCTATCTTCATCCATCCGACACGGAGCGGGTCCATCTTCAAGACATCCAACGCTGGGCATCCTCTTCATCCAACTGACTAACGATGAATGAAGTTACCTTTAAGTGACGTCATCCAAGATGGCGTCCCTTAGATTCCGATTGGCTGATAGAATTGATCGGAATTAAGGTAGAAAAAATCCTATTGACTGATGCAATCAGCCATTAGGATTAAAGTTCAATCCTATTGGCTGATCCAATCAGCAAATAGGATTGAGCTTGCATTCTATTGGCTGATTGGAACAGCCAATAGAATGCAAACTAATTCTGATTGGCTGATAGAATTCTATCAGCCAATCGGAATCTAAGGGGCGCCATCTTGGATGATGTCACTTAAAGGAACCTTCATTCATTGGGTAGTCGTAGGAAGAAGAGGATGCTCCGCATAAGATGTCTTGAAGATGGAGCCGCTCCGCGTCAGATGGATGAAGATAGAAGATGCCGGTTGGATGAAGACTTTTGCCGCTTCCTTGAGGATGGATGTCGGATCTTCAGAACAGTAAGTCAATCTTCAGGGGGTTAGTGTTATGTTTTTTAAGGGTGCATTGGGTAGGTTTTATTTTTAGGTTAGGGACTTTGGGCCGCAAAATAGCTAACTGCCCTTTTAAGGGCAATGCCCATCTAAATGCCCTTTTCTGAGTCTGTCTGAATTCATACTGTTGAAGATGGATACCAATTTGGGAGCAGAAAGATTGGTAACAGGTTCCAAGGTGTCATCATCATGGCCATATCCATGCCAATGGACCAAATATTGGGATTTGACCCTGACACCTTCTAGAATCCAGTATTGAGTGAACCGGACATTAACTTTCCATACTTGGGTGCAGGTTGAATGGGGGGTGGAGCCCAAAGTTAATGAAAAAAGGGGTATATTTAGTTGATGTATGAGTGGAGTTATTATATGCAAACTCGGCAATGGGCAGTAAGGTCCTGTTTGTAATTACAAAAAACACCTTAAATATTGCTCCAACCACTGGTTGGTCTTTTCGGTCTGACCATTCGTTTGTGAATGGAAAGCTGTACTTAGCATTTGGTTGATATTTAAGGTTTTGTACAACTCAGTCCAGAATTTACTGGTAAACTGGCTACCCTGATCAGAGGTTATTGATTGGGGTAAACCATGATGTTTGAATACATGTTGTATCATGAGTTGTACTGTTTCTGAAGAAGTTGGAAGTTTTCTGAATGGAATATAATGGCCATTTTTCTGAATAACTCAACAACTACCAATATGCTGTTATTATTAGCAGCTTTGTGTAGTTTGACTATAAAATCTATAGTGATTTCCTTCCAAGGTCTGTCTGGAACTGGTAAAGGAAGTAATAGCCCATACGGTTGTTTTCTGTCTTTTTTAGAGATACAACAGTTCTTGCAGGTAAGTACATATTTAGATGTGTCTTTGTTAAGAGCGGGCAACCAGAAGGATATATTCCCGAGGTTTAATGTTTTATGCATACCTGGATGACCTGCAAGGGGTGAGTCATGTACAATCTGCAGAATCAAATCTCGTAAATTAGGTGGTATATACAATTTATCCTGATGATAGTATAGATATTGGAATAGTGAGATCAGAGTTTTGGTTATCCTTAAAGGGACACTGTACCCAATTTTTTTCTTTCGTGATTCAGATAGAGCATGACATTTGAACCGCAATAGCAAATTCAGATGTTAATAATTAACTTTAGTTGCATCCAAATTTGCTATTGCTTTTAATCTCTGCGATTAATCTGAGTGTTGTAAGAACAAAACAACTTGCTTGTTAATCTAGGGGTTAAAAATAATTGCTGGTTAGTCACTCTTATCATAAGTCACTGCTTTATCATAAGAAAAAAACATGCTCGTTTTTCTAGGGGGTAAAAAAATGATAGTTAGTCTAGGGGTAACGTCCTTTTACTAAGATCAAATCAACTTGCTCGTTAGCCTAGGGGTACTTATTATACTTACCTCTAGCAAAGTGACATAGATGATTCCCCATGCTTGTGTTCCGTGAATCTTCAGCACTCTGGTGCGCCACTCCCACCAATGTTGACGTCACTATCATGAAGTCCGCCCTGCTTCCTGTGCCAGAATAGTGATGGTCACACTAGGTCTGAGGGGCCAAAATGTGCATGCATTACTATTAAAGATATTTGATGAAGAATAATTAGAAAACGAGTGAAAAAATTTGCAGGTACTTATTTGAAATATTTCACATACATAATGAAGTTTTAATAAAGAGTTAAAAAGTTTTTGGGTTTACTATTCCTTTAACCTTACTGTCTTCCAAATCAATACCAGTTAAAACAGTTCTAACATGTTTTACATGTTCAGGTAAGGTCTTTGAGTACACTAAGATATCATCAAGATAGATTACCAGATATATATCTAAAAAAGTCACTAAAGATATAATTTATTAGATGTTGGAAAGTAGCTGGGGCGTTACAAAGCCCGAATGGCATTACAGTGTTCTTGTACTTTCCATAACAAGTACGGAAAGCTGTAAGTCATTAATCCCATGCTCTTACTCTAATCAAGTTGTAGGCACCCATAAGGTCTAATTTGGTAAAGAATTTTGCTCCAATAAGTCTTTCTATGAGCTCAGGAATGAGGGGAAGGGGGTAATGATTTGTAACGGTCCTTTTGTTTAACTCCCTGTATTCAACTATGGGTCTTAGGCTGCTGTCTTTATTTTTTACAAAGAATGTTCCTGCACCAACGGGTGAAGTTGAGGGTCTTATAAAACATTTCTTTAGGTTTTCTTCTATATAAACCTTTAAATGATCTAACACTGGTTTTGATAGGGGAAAAATGTGACCACAAGGAATATATGCACCAGGTAAAAGTTCAATGGGTCAGTCATATTTCCTATGTGGGGGTAAATTCTCTGATTCCTTTTTGTCTAATACATCTTTCAAATCTGAATACTCTACAGGGATTGCGGATTCAGAGGCATACAGAATATGTTGTGAAGGGTAACATGTATGTGTAAAGTAATCAGACATTAAAGCAATAGTTGAAGTGGTCCAACAGATAGTAGGGTTATGTAGAGTAAGCCACTGTAACCCAAATATTAATGGGAACATAGGAGATCGTATAACATCAAAAGACATGTACTCACTATGGTGTGTAGGTGTAGTGATGAGTACTGGAATAGTTTGAAAGGTCACACAACCACTGCCATCAATAACACACAGGGCAACAGGATTGTTCTCTTTAATCAGTGGAATTGTATTTATTTCAGTGAAGGATTTATCAATATAGTTAGCGCAGGCTCCAGAGTTAATGATCGCCTGGGTGTTGACTCTATATACTTTCCACTGTAAGAGAATAGGGAGAGAGCAGTGAGTGTAATCAGTAGGCTGTATACTTAAACATTCTTGAGGTCTTTGATTCTTACCCTGTTTCTGACGATTCAGTATTGGACAGTCCTTTACGCCATGTTCAGTAGCTGCTCAGTATATGCAAAGGTGATTGACACATCTCCTACATTTTTCTTGGGGAGTTAGAGGTCCCCTCAAGAATCTTATCTCCATAGGCTCCACTGTGGATTTACTAATTGGAGTGGAACTAGTAGGTTGGGAGGATATTTTGAAAAGAGTGTCATATAAATTATTTTCATGCCTCCTCTCTCTAATGCCTGTGTCTAATGTGATGCTAAGGGTCATCAAATCACCCAGGGAGTCTGGGAGTTCTGTGCAAGCCAATTCGTTTTTAGAGCCTCTGATAGCCCCAGGTGGTACTGATTTCTTAATAAAAAATCATTCCATTGGCTATCTTTAGCCCATTTTTGAAATCTGTAATGTATTCTTCTACAGGTCTTCTAAGCTGTTTTAATGATTTCTTTGCATGTAGAAGAATCAGCTGAGAGAGTTAGTCTAAATGAACTGGCGTGTGATTCAGAGCAGCGGGTGGATGACGTCACAGTGGAAGCGTCCACTTCAGTGTATGAGAATCTGTAACGACCTTGTTAAAAGTTCACTTTCAGTGCAATTAGCACGAAACTGAAAGAAAAAGCTAGAATACCACTTGTAATCATGCCCTTTATAATTGTGGAGGGTGGGTAAATGTTTGGTTAATACCCTTCATTCATGGACAATGCTGCTTAGTAGCTGTATTGCAAAGTAGGGTGATGGTACTTCAAATTAATTTGCTAGCCATGACCCAAGTCGAGGAAAAGGAGGAGCCTGTGCTGTGAGAGTGTGGTGCAAGCTCCTATTCCCTGTAGCAAACCCAGTGGTGGTCATTCGTGCCATGAACCCTGATGGTCAAGGGGAAAATACTGCAGCCAAATTGGATACAGCTTGATGAATCCCCCTGCAGCATAAGACAACAGCTACACTGAGAAAAGATCTTTCCTACCCGCAGCTTATGCGATAAGGTGTAACAAGCTAGCTCCCCTATTGGTAAAAAGCAATCTTGAACGGTCTCCCTTTACACTTGCTGTATGTGAAGGGCTGACAGACCGACCCACCTGTAACAAAACAGCATGAGCATCTGCAACTGGCTGGCACTCACCCCAATGATCAAGTAGCACACTGTGTTGTTTCTGGGGCCGAGCCAGAGCTTATCGGGATTCTGCCTGTGAGTCCCCCCTGTGTTGCTGTCCACCCTACCCACTGGTGCTGGGTGTGGGGTTTGGGCGGCGGGGGTTTCTCTTCTTCTATCCTCTCACCAGGGAGCGCAGAGCTGGGACTGTCCCTCTGCCGCATAGCCTCTCCTCCCCACCGATGTTGCGAGGAGGAGTTTCCTAGGTTGGAGCGCTGAATCAGAAGGCGCGATCGACCAAAGCAAGAGGTGATCCACATAGTCAGCCCAAAGGGATACATTCTCGGCACACTTCAAAGCCATATGGTTTCGTCTAGGTAAGATGAAATTGCCGCTATTAAAGTCAAGACACTGAGGCATAACGCTGGAGGGGTGAGTGCAAAGAGGGTGGGGAATCAGCTCCATATACACGCTGCCTTGTAGCTGTTTATTAAAGTGAAGGGCATAAGGAGAAGGAACAAGGAGAAGGAACAAGGGGAAAAAAACAAGGGAAAAAAAGAGACATTCAAAAATAGTCTGGGCATTTTCTAGCTATGAACCTTCAAACTTAAGCAAAGCTATTTTCCTTCTCGCAGGGACAGTTATATCTGGGTTGAACAAAAACACTGCTCCATTACAGTGGAACTGGTTCAATTTTTCCGGTGTCAATTTTGAAGGCTGAAGTTCACTTTTCTTTTAGGTTAAATTAAAGGAGCACCTTGAGTCCTTATCTGAAGACTGGTGTTTGGTGGAAACTATATTGCTTAAGCTTTACTTCTACTTTGTATCCTATGTACTGAGGCAGACATCAGGAAAGCCCAACTTTGAACTTAGTAGTAATATATATACCAGTGTCAGGATATAAGTATACTGCATGGTTTTTCTTTCTTTTTTTGTGTGCATGTATTGCTGGTAGTGCTCTCATGATAAGTCTGTTAGCATTGTATAGGTTTTTTTTCTTTGCTCAATTTATTAATGAAACTGCAAGTGAGTTCTGGTCTAAAATACTCAGATTTTGAGTTTTACAAATAGAAAATAGGTAGAAATGAAAACTTTAATGTTCTGAGGATGTAAATGGTTTCTTTACATTAACACAAGCTGTAACATATTTTTAATAATTTCTTCCAAACCCTTTCACCTCTGTTAAATTAGCAGAAATCTATTTAGTATAAAACAACGAGTATATTTACAATATTTTGTTTTTGCCTATATATAAATAATAGAAATATAAAGGGGAGCTATTATAAAGAGCCATCAATAGCATCAAATGTGGTTTAGACCCGCAGGTTTTTATTGTGATTGGCCAGATTAAAACAACCACCACTCACAGAGGAATCTTGACTAGAGGTTTTTGGTTTACATATCAGAAGCCCTTTGTTGATAAAAAGTGTGTATACTGAAAAACCCTTCTAATCTTTTCTTTGTTCTATTGGGGCATATTATATGCACAATGGGAAACTCCTACAAGGGTAGTAGTCACATACTGGATTAACCCTCCATTTTGTAAATTTGAGGTAAGAATAAAATAAGAGGTCTTTTTGGAAAGGGAGGGGCAGGGGAAGAGGGCAGGTTGATCTCCTCTCCCTTTTCACGTTTTTCATTTCTCTGGTTTTAGCTTCAAATTAAGAGTCAAGTGACCCGTGATCTATATAGGTATATACAGGTTTAAGTGGTTGCATTCAGTGATAACATTCTCAAACCTACTAATACCAAAGTTCATTGGGTATTCACAGCTAAGCATATTTTTCTGCGGCTGATAGCTTTTCAAGATTCTGTGTCCATATTTTTTCTTGGCACCACACGTTCTCATAGCCTGGTCTTAATTTTTTTAAATTTTTTCTCTTCTTCATTCTCTTTTTTCTTTTCTCACTCACGGCTCCTTCACAATTGGTAAGATCACCTGTGGGTTTTTCTTTTCTTTGTTTCTCATGCACGATAGGGTTTCCTATCTCTATGCGTATCACATTATAATAGGTGTGGCTTTTTGCTCAGTGAGCACTTTTTCTTTCCTAGCTTATTATTGAAACTTTTAAGTCACAAAGAGTGCACCCTTTTTTTCAAGTTTATAGATAGATATATAACTTCACCATCCTTCACTAGTAAAGCTAATCCAGGCATGGCAACAAAAAATAGGGATTGCAGGAACAAGAATCCCGCAGAGATACCCTCAGAACCATCTACCGAGATTACCCCTCTGAAATCTCAGAATCTTTTGATCACACAAGACACTTAATCTCGTGTATCTAGTATTCTAGAAGCTATCCCCCCTAAATTTGATCTCCTAAAAAATGAAATCAAACAAGACATCATATCATTAACAACAGAGGTCAGGCAATTCTCTAAGAGACTTCAGGAAGCAGAGCAGAGAATTCCAGACTTAGAGAATGTAACAAATTCATATTTCTCCAAGATTGAGAAGTGAAATTTATAAGATTCAGGGAAGGGTTGATGACCTAGAAAACAGGTCAAGGAGGAATAACCTCAGAATTTTAGGTTACCCTGAATCTCCAAAACAAGAAGATCTCATGAAGGTTGTGACTCAAATTATACCTCAAATCTTAAACATACCGCCATCCCAACCACTTGTTCTTATAGAAAGAGTTCACAGACTGGGGAGAGTTTCAGATAGTTCAGCTAATGTGTCTAGGCCCAGACCAATTATAGCAAAATTTTTGAATTTTCAAGATAAAATGTTATTTTTACAATGTTACCGCAAAAATGAACCCATCTTGCATAATGGTAATAAAATTTTACTTTTCCAGGACTTTTCTATCGAGACCTCATGAAAGAGGAGGGAACTCTCCCCAGTCTGTGGCAGAATGTTAAAAATGGGCTGGCAGGCTACAGTTATCTACCCGGCAAGACTTAAATTGACAATTCAGGGCCTAAACTTTTTCTATGACTCTGCAGCAGAGGCAGAGAAAATGTTAGATGAACTTGGGGCCAAATGATAAGATACCATTATTTAGATAGAAAATGAAAGTAGGCTTTAATTCATGTTTTTTCTTTTCCTTCCCCTTTTTTTTTCTCTCTCTCTCCTCTCCCTCTCCTCCCGCTCCTCTTTCTTGTGCATTCAATCCCCCCCCCTCTCCTTCACACATGCTCTTTTTCTTATAAATAAAGATTAATGAATAAAGATATTAGAATTACTTTGTGGAATATAGGGGGTATTGTATCTCCCATTAAACGGAAAACGATTCTGACTCACTTGCAGAGACTTAACACTTCAATAGCACTTTTGCAAGAAACACATCTTAATGAAGAGGAATCACTAAAATTGAAATCAGCATGGGTGGCAGAGGTTATATTTTCCCCAACCCCAAATAGAAAGAAAGGAGTAGCTATTCTTTTGGGGAAGAAATTATCTTATGCAATATATACCATCTGCAATATTTATGCTCCCAATGTATAATTGATCATGGGTTTTGGGACTCTCTCCAGACAAAAATTTTACAGATAACTGAGGGACACGTGATCTTGGCGGGAGATTTCAACATGTCCCCTCGATTCCCGATAGACAGACTTAGATTTGGAAAATTACAAAGGAAAACCAAAAAAGATAATTTAGAAACAAAGATTTTTAACACTATTGCTCAAAATCTTGCAGTTAGGGATGTATGGAGGATGCGAACCCGGACACTAGGAAGTATACCTCCTACTCGAAAACTTCTAAATCAATATAAAAAATTGACCTCATATTAACAAATGATAGTTTCTATCATTTGGGGGCTAAAGCATCTATTTCAGAAATATGCATTTCAGGTCACGCTCCCATAATGTTGGATATTCCAACTCAGAATACTTGGTTAAGAAAAGCAGGCTTCTTTTATCCCAAACATCTTAGTAAAAATGAAAAATTTGGTAATTGGCTTAAAGGGAGTTGGGAGGAATTTTTTAAAATTCACAATGGCTCGGTATCCAATCCCGCGATTATATGGGAGGCAGCAAAAGCTGTACTAAGGGGAGAGATTATTGCCTATATGGCAAAAACTAAACGAGTTTCGCGATTAAAGGAAAAACAAGTAATAGCCACGGTAGTTAATGCATATAACAGATACTTAAGTTCCTCCATTGAGGCAAACTGGAAAAGATACATTAAAGCAAAAAGTGAGCAAGATACTTTTTTACACTCTGATACAGTACAGGCAGACTTAAGATATCAAGCGAAATTTTACAAATTTGGTAATGAATCAGGTAAATTACTATCTAAACTGGTAAAAAACTCTAGATCTTCAACGACAATTGAATCATTACTTATTAATAAAAAGTTACTTACATCACCGAAGAAATATTGGAATTTTTTTTCCAATATTATAAGACAATTTACTCCTCTCTCACAGCGGATAGGACAGCACAGGAGAAATTCTGGGAAAATATTCCCATCAAGAGATGTAGCCCTGAGTTTAATCTTATTCTAAATGCCTCAATAACAGAACTAGAAGTAACCAAGGCAATTCAAGCGTTAAAATGGGACAAAGCCCCTGGCCCAGATTCACTTCCCAACGAATTTTATAAGAATCTGAATCCAACAATTATTCCATATCTGACTAGTCTCTTTAACTATTTTTATAAAGAGAAAGCTCAAATTCCGATCAATTTTGTAGCATCACATACTATCCTTATACCTAAATCGGGAAAAGACCCTCATTATAAAGAATCTTATAGACCTATCACTCTATTAAATTCTGACTATAAGATATTCACTTCAATATTGCCAAAGAGACTTCAGAAAGGGTTATCAGAAATCATTCACAGTGATCAGGTGGGGTTTTCCTTAAACGCAGTTCATCATCAAAAATCAGACAACTTTTGCTACTCATTGATTATTTTAAAAACACAGAGGGTATCCTGTCTGACAACCATCCAGATGCTGCAGTAATAGAGATTGACGCAGAGAAAGCGTTTGATTTGGTTAGTCATGACTACATATTAACAACGCTAGAGCAATTTGGGTTTAGTGAGGATTTTCTTAATTTAGTTAAAAATATCTGTTCCCAATTTTCAACTAACCTAGTGATACATGGGCAAGAGACTAAGAAAATAAGTTTAAAGCAAGGCACACGGCAAGGATGCCCACTTTCCCTGTTATTGTTTGATCTAGCGATAGAACCACTAGCGGTTAAAATTAGGCATCAGATTGAAGGTACTAAAATTTACAAAAAAAGACGTTAAAGTGGCATTATATACTGATGACCTACTGATATACATATCTAACACTCTCTCTAATATCCCAAAACTCCTGGACATAATTGAATCATTCGGTCAATTCTCAGGGTATAGATTGAACAAACTAAAGTCGGAATTATTATGGCTAAGAAAGACAGATAATTCATATTTAGATAATCCGATAATCCTTTTAAGACAGTCTTAAATCTTTTAGATACTTAGGGATTGCAGTTTTGGCTAATCCTCAAGAATGGTACACCTTGAATATTTCCCCAATTCTTGCACAAGCTATTACATATATGAGAAACTGGCTAAACTTACCTCTTTCTTTATCAGGCCGCATTGCTTTGTTTAAAATGGTAATTTTACCTAAGATTTGCTACATACTACAAAATCTTCCCCTAATGTTAAAATCTTATGATATTAAAAAATGCAATGGAGCACTTCATATGGCAATCAAAAAAGCCCAGAATATCTCTTCAGAGACTATATCTTTCAAAGCAATATGCAGGATTGGCTCTTCCAGATCTACATCTTTATAATTTAGTCTTTTTAGGACGCATAACAGTAGACTGGATAGCGGAATCTGATTATTTCACAGATAATGGACTTGAGGCTTCTATAATCTAGCCTTTATTGCCGGCCTCCCTGTTACATGTCCCTTTTCAAATAATCCCTAAACAAGTGAAAGGTCTAAAAACAATATACACGATAATCCAGGCATGGAATAAGATAGGATTAAGAGTAGGAATAAACACTAATATACCCAGATATCAAACCTTGCTGGGAAATCCGGAATTTTTTTGCTTATTTACAAGCCAGACATTGTGCTACACAACTAATTACCAAATTTTACTGCAAATGGTCTTGGGGAAAACTGGATAGTTGGTTGATATTGATGAAAGCAGGTTATTCCTCCATTTCTCCATGGTACACTTAACTCACATAAAGGTAGCTCCAACTTAGAAAAGATAGCTCAGAAATGGATAAACCTTACATCTATTAATATTGATAAGGAGACACAAATTGTGTGCTCCATTTCGCTACTCCGCGATACTACCTCGGCGAAACATGGAGAGAGTCCCATATAAAACTGTTATATCAAATCTATTATACACCAGACAAAGGTTACAGATGGTATAATATGAATTTTGTGCCTTCTCATTGGTTATTGCGTGCGAGTTATGACTTTTACGATCGGTATAATGTCCACATTATTCAGCAATTAATTTGACCCTATTATTATGAATTGTTGGGCCATCAGATTTATGACTAAAAATCATATTTTAAATTTAGCATGAGCCAATTTGGAAAGAGTCCCTTGTGGCATCTGTTTCAAAGGGAGCAGAGATTATCTGTTCTGACATAAGTCATGTCTTTAGTTCTCCGTACATGAAGCTGTCTAAGTCTGTGAATCTTCACTTGTACTGCTAATGATCAAAGTTCTCCTTACATGAAGCTTCACTTGTACCGCTGATGATCAAAGGTTTAACAGTGACAGTTTCTCACTGGATTATTGTATTGATTCACCATTAGATGTGCTCCTCTCATTCCCTCAGGCATTACAAGCAATCCGATAGGTCTCAAACATAAACAGGGGTCAATAGTAAAAGCTGTATATTTGTTGCCTGATGTTGTTACAGGCAAATTGCCTTTCTAACATCATATTTAGGGCAATAGTATCTCTATAGGTTGATTGTTGTCGATCAGCAACATTGAGCTAGTGTGTAGTGTTATGGTCACGGTTATGAT
This sequence comes from Bombina bombina, assembly GCF_027579735.1. Lineage (NCBI taxonomy): Eukaryota > Metazoa > Chordata > Amphibia > Anura > Bombinatoridae > Bombina > Bombina bombina. Next base: position 874,146,911 of record NC_069501.1, on the reverse strand, counting down.
TAAAATTAAAATTAGTATTAAGGGGGCAACTACGGGCAGTACCACATAATTAGTATGAAGATACATATAAATATGGTGTGTCCTGAAGTTGTTAATTACCCTTAAGCAAACTTTCATAACCTTGAATCTGTCTCATAAACTTACAAGTTACAGGTAGCTGTGGTTGGCTTTAAGAACTATGGGCAGCACAAGGACTATGATCCCAATCTATGTTAGATAAAAAGATAAACTGTAAGTAAATTCCATATGTTATTTAGTGTATAGATAAAGATTCCACACACTATATTAATAATTCTATTCCTTTAACACTTGGGTCTAGTTGCCCTAGGGATAGCATATGGATATTACATAACATTAGTTAAACATAATTATAGTAAAAGATTGGGATAATAATTCAGACCCATAAGGATATCATATGACATACAGAGATTCATCCAAAAGTTTATTGACCTTAAAGGAATACCAAATAATTGTTGGCTTCATTCATTCCATGTGGGGTAACTGAATTTAGTCTAAAGATCCAGCCTGTTTCTTTTCTTAATAAAACATTTTCTGTATCACCTCCTCTAATACCTGGCTTAACCCTTCCTAGGCCCCAGCATTTAAAAGAGTTAGGTTTTCCAGAATGTTTAAACAGAAAATGTTTGGCCACACTGGTGATCTGTTTACCATCTAGTTGGTCTTTTTCTGCATTGCGTATATTGCACAGGTGTTCTGTGATTCGTGTTTGTAATTTGCGAGTAGTCATGCCAGTGTAAATTAAATTACATGAGCACGAAAGGCAATAAATCACTTTGTCACTCTGGCAATTGATATGAGTCTTAATTTTCCATTTTTTGGAAAATCTATCAATAATGCAGTCTTTTTTGATCATATATTGGCATGTTTTACAGTGACCACACGGGGTGGACCCTTGATGACCCTTATTCCTATTTCTGTTAAAGTGACTCATAGTGAGATTATCCATAAGGTTTCTACCTCATCTAAAGGTTAAAGATGGTCTGTCTGGTATCAGTTTTTTTTAAACTTCCATCACTTTGTAATATGTGCCAGTGTTTTTGGACAATAGAATTGACTTGATTACTCTGTGTGTTGTATGTCGATATGAATCTAATAACATTGGATTCAGAATCACATTTTATGTTAGGTTTTAAAAGTTCTTGTCTGTTTTTATTAAGTGCTTTATTGTATGCGCTGGCTAATGATCTCCTAGAGTAGCCTCTTTTAAGTAACCTTTCCTTCAAGTCTTGTGCTGACTTCTTGAAGGAGGAAATATCTGTGCAGTTTCTCCTTAGTCTTAAATATTCTCCATATGGGAGGCTCTTTATGGTGGAAGGATGGTGATTGCTTGTTGCATGCAAGATGTTATTAGTAGCAGTAGCTTTTCTGTATGTTTCTGTCACCAATCTATTATCACACTTTGAAATAGTTAAATCTAAGAATTCAACTTTCTCGATGCTCTCATTATGTGTGAGGTATAGACCGAATGGATTGTCATTAAGCATCTTAAAGAATTCTTTCAATATTTCTATTGGGCCTTCCCAAACCAGGAGAATATCATCTATATACCTGGACCAGTGGGAGATGTATTGTGTGTATAGTTATTGTCATTTAACACAATCATCTCTTCCCACCAGCCCAGGTATATATTTGCATAAGTAGGTGCACAGGATGTGCCCATTGCGGTGCCACAAACTTGAAGAAAGAAGTTATCATCGAATACAAAGTAGTTGTGTGTTAATACAAACTTGAGTAGCCTGATGACAAAATCTTTGGTCAGTGGGTCCATATTTTCTTCCTTTTGTAGGAAGTGAACTATAGCTCTAATGCCCCATTGAGTTTTAATGCTCGTATACAGGGATTCAACATCACAAGTGACTAGTGTTGAATGCTTTGTCATTTCAAGTATTTGTATCTTATTTATGATGTGCATCTCTTGTATACGATGGTAAAGCAACTACTATGTGTCTTAACCTAGCATCAACATATCTACTAGCTTTCTCTGTGAGTGACCCTGTGCCAGAGACAATTGTCCTCCCTGGTGGGCAAGTGATGTTTTTATGGACTTTTGGCAATAGGTACATTGTGGCTACTTTTGGGTTATTAACAGTTAAGTACTTGTATTCTTTCTGGTCAATAATGTCTATAGTCAAGATGTCATTACAAACTAAATTAAGGAATGTAATTGCCTGATGAGAAATGTGACTAGGGGGAACAAATTGAGACTTGATTTTTAATATTTCACGCCAATTGTTATTACTGGAATTATCAGTATCCTCATTTGTAGCATTTATATTTTCCTCTAACAGAACTATTAGGTCATTTAAAGCTGATTGATCAGCAGGGGATAGAGTACTGGGGTCTTCTGTATTTGCAAAATACTTTCTAAGTAAGATTTTCCTAACAAAAAAATGTGTGTCTTTAATAGCCTCGAACTTATTAATTTGATTAGAAGGTACAAAGGATAACCCTTTCTTAAATGCAGATATATGTGCAGAGGTAAGTACTTTATTGGATAGATTTATAATATTCAAATTGTCAACTGAATCATTGTGTATTATTTCTTTTTGTAGGGTTGGTTCTTGTGAGATTGTGGTTTCTGGATAAAGCGGACCTGTCTTCTGGTTTGCGGATGTTTTACCTCTCCCTCTCCTGGTCCTACGTCTAAAGGGAGCTTTTTAATATTGATGTATAGTTTAGATTTCTGTTTATTCTTATTAGCAAGAATGGATTTAGGGAGACCCTCAGAGTCTGAGGTTTCTGTGTCTGCAGATTCATATTCTAAATCTGATGTTTGGTTACTGCCCTTTTTCCATGAATATACCTTTCCTAGGGAATAATCATTTAAATCCCTGTCAATCTTTTTTTCTTTACTTTCAGAAATATATTTAGCAAATCTCTCCACATCAGTTTTAATTTTATTGTATGATTTCTGAAAATCATCTCTTGTTTCATATTGTTTAAGATCCTCACTAAGCTTATTAATTTCCTGCATTACAGAACTTAATTCCTCAGTTTCGTGTTCTATCAGGTAGCCTATAAGCTTAAGTGAGCATTCAGTTAATGCTTGCTCCCATTTGGTCATAAGTTCTGGTTTCAGATTATAAAAAGAAGGGAATAGTTTAAGGCGTAGACCTCTGGGTATGACATTATTTTTATGATAAAAATTATACATTCCTAGGTTCCATTGGCCCTTAATTTGTTTTTTCCTTATCTTTTTTAAATCTTTCAAAGGTTGTGACCATTCACCAGATACCTCTCTTTCAACAGTACTTTTATTGTTCAGGTCAGAAGTAAGTTTACCTATATCTTCTGACCATCTCGGCATTTCTGCGCTAAGATCAAATAAGGCCATATTATCTGTGCTCAAGTACTCAAAATAAGAAAAAGGATGCTCCAATTGCACCTTATAATTACATATAATTGTGAGAGTAGAGAACTGGCACTAGATAGTGTAAACTAGTGGAATAAAGGATAATATATCCGGTGCTGACCCCACAAATTAAATTGCACAAAAAAGTGAGGATTTAAGAAATCCTCAAGATTGGGGTACGTTAGCACTCATTCCTACTAAATAGTAAAGATATAAAAAAATTGAATTTTTATTACATTTAAGTTAAAAACTAAATGTAGTATATGTGTATCAGAGTGGCCTAATATATACAGATAGTACCTATTCAACTTACAAACTAAAGTCACCTTGTCCTCCTGTTTCCTGGCTGATAACTGCTCCCTCGGCTTCAGGTGACAGGGACAAGAGACCATAAAATTAAAGAAGTTAAAACCAAAGAAAGTGCACCAAGGTGCTTACTATTTACACAAACGCGTTTCGGCTGTTAGTAGCAGCCTTTTTCAATATGGTAAGGACAAGCCGAGGCCCGGGTGTCACCCCTTCTTATAGTACTAAGCAGCCGGTGAGTTGACCAATCACACACAAGGGGCGAGATACGCCCCATAACGCATCAATGACTGACGCTTAAAAACAAGGTTTGTATACAGTGTGCCTTCTCATTGGTTATTGCGTGCGAGTTATGACTTTTACGATCGGTATAAAGTGCACATTGTTCAGCAATTAATTTGACCCTATTATTATGAATTGTTGGGCCATCAGATTTATGACTAAAAATCATATTTTAAATTTAGCATGAGCCAATTTGGAAAGAGTCCCTTGTGGCATCTGTTTCAAATGGAGCGGAGATTATCTGTGCTGACATAAGTCACGTCTTTAGTTCTCCATACATGAAGCTGTCTAAGTCTGTGAATCTTCACTTGTACTGCTAATGATCAAAGTTCTCCTTACATGAAGCTTCACTTGTACCGCTGATGATCAAAGGTTTAACAGTGACAGTTCTCGCTGGATTATTGTATTGATTCACCAATAGATGTGCTCCTCTCATTCCCTCAGGCATTACAAGCAATCCGATTGGTCTCAAACATAAACAGGGGTCAATAGTAAAAGCTGTATATTTGTTGCCTGATGTTGTTACAGGCAAATTGCCTTTCTAACGTCATATTTAGGGCAATAGTATCTCTATAGGTTGATTGTTGTCGATCAGCAACATTGAGCTAGTGTGTAGTGTTATGGTCATGGTTATGATTAAAATTAAAATTAGTATTAAGGGGGCAACTACGGGCAGTACCACATAATTAGTATGAAGATACATATAAATATGGTGTGTCCTGAAGTTGTTATCCTTTGTACCTTCTAATCAAATTAATAAGTTCGAGGCTATTAAAGACACACATTTTTGGGGCGGAGCCAACTGCCGGAGAGACCAGACGTGCCTGAGCAGAGCTCCTGGCATATAAACTAAAGTATGGGATATACCTAGACATTTTACCCCCCAATCCCTTATTTTACTATCCCAAAGATAAGAGACATTCACCTCAGTACACAGGGTAGGCGAGAGCTCTGTTCAGGGGTCGTACATACAATTTTTGGCCCTTCCACTTCGCCATGTGGTGAACATTGCCATTTTATTTACTGAGCCCTGGGGCAGCGGAGACAAATATCGCTTGTGGATCCAGAGGACTACACTATTTATCCTCCCCAGTCATACGGGCCAGCTTAGCCACGGCTACTCTGCAGTTTTCAGAACAGCGGTGGTTCCCTTAACAAGTTATTCCCCTACTACACTTGTGGCGCAGCACGGATATGGAGGCCTGGGAACGACATGGGCAGCAGCTCATTAATGAGTACTTCCAGAACCTTGAGATACACCTTACCGCGTGGGTTTCTGCCCTATTAGTACGACCGCTGCAAAATCTAAATACCTTGCCCTCCCAGCAGAGAGAGGATGTTGGTGCCGCTTCTACAGGGTCACTGCAGGGGGTACGAGAGATGCAGCATACTGTGCAGGCTTCTGAGACCAGCCCAATTTTGAGAGCCGGAGATTCAAGAAGAGAGGGGGAGAAGGCGGACAGGGCTGATGTTAAACCGAAGCGAGCACCTGTTGCCAGCCTATCTATACACCGCGTGGAGGTTTCACTCGGTCCGACCGCATTCAGTGAGCTGGAGAGTGATTACAATGTAGCGGTTACAGAAAATGGCGACTATAACAGCGATACCATCAGAGTGGGGCACCTTGCGTTCATCTCTTTGGGTTCCCAATTTAGAATAACTGATTGTACCGAACTAAGCACTGGAGAGCCCTTACAACCTAAAGCTGGGGTCCACAGGGCTAGAGATTGTTCTGTGTCATTGTGCACCGGAGTGGGGTAAATTTACTTATCATGGCCTCAGAACTATTTACCACGCATGTTTTTCTCGCTGACTTAACTGTCTATGCCCTTATTCCTCTGCATTACCTGCTCACCTCTACCCTCTAATATGTTTTGCAGCCTCCTAAAGACTATTATAGTTCTACCTTACTGTTGTTACTCTACTGCATGTATTGATGTTAATGTATGGAAGTGGACCCCACGTCTTGCCATTCTGCCATATTTTGCAGCCCAGTCGGCTCTCCCCATATGTACATTGCACCAGCAAAATGCTTCAGATGATCTATATGAATCTGGTTTTGGTTAAACTTGCTGTGACAGTTCAGGGGGGTCTCCATAGCAAGGACCTTGCTTGCACTAACGTTTCAGCAAGGCTCCAGGATATTAAGGCCAAAATTAACCCTTGTGACTGTATTCCTAGAGCCATTTTCTTAAAAAAGCTGCATTTGTTTCTTTGCTCAACAATATGCTTGCAAAAGGTTGAAAATTATTCAAATGTTATGTGAGGGTTATAGAGTTGAAACATTTTAAACTGCTTTTGTTATCACAACTAAGGATCTCTCCTATATTTATAAGTTTGCTAGGAGCAATATTCTGTATAGCTTGTGTGTTTTTATGGCTGTTTACAATTACCATACTTAAGTCTGTAATGTTCTGTACTTTCTTGCAATATAGTCCTATTTGTGGTTGTAAGGACATTCCTATAACTTCATAGCTACAGGACATACTCTGACCATAATCACATTTTCTTTACCACCCATACAAGCCTGATGTTTTGACAAATGCAGAGACTGTTTGGTTGTTATCTAACCTTTCTAAATATATTATGAAACCTATTACGTTAACCTTTTACTGTAAGTTTCATCTGTAGGTAATACCCTTTTAAAGGGGTTGCTTGCAGCTACATACTGCCCTGTTACAACACAACATTGGCAACTTTCTGTTAGATATGAGCAAACTATTGTATTCCTCAATGTGTTATTAATAGTCTACTACTTCTCATTTATTGAATGGCTTGAAAGGTTGACTATTATTATGTTTAATGTTCATAGTCATCTGATATGTAACCGTTACAGCACTTATATTTGTGTATGAATGCTGACTATACCAGGTGCCAACAATTTCTTTTGCCGCAGATCTTGTAAAATTATAGCTAACCCCCCTTTATATAATGCGTGCTAAAACCTACAGTTTAACTACCCCTATAGCCAAGATCACTAATCGATTTCTCATAGACCCCTCAGCAACAGCCACCATCCCCGCAGAGACATAAAGATCACCCAGATTTTAATTGCACTACATTATAATTAATACAAAGGGTATTGAATAAATCATTTAACCAAGTTGAGGCGGGCGAGTGAGCAACTTGTGGGAATAATTCATCTATACATATAAGAGTTGTGCCTGTTGTCTAGACATAGGGCCCGTGCCTGGGCGGCAGTGCATAACAGCCACAAGCTTGTAAAACAGCCGTATTCCCTATTCTTATTATAATGCCCTTCATGAAGTCTGTTAACCCTAGGTTTATGCTATGTTCTACAGACTCCCACATATCACTGCAGGGACGGTACTTCCTGTAGAGGTTGGGATATCTATCAAGCCAGGTCTACCAATGTATATAATTCTTATGACTGGTCCTACTAGCTAATGTCACATAGTGAGGGAACGCTTGTCCCCGATTTCACTTAGTTAAATCTAACTCCTCTTCTTACACCACATTTCTTAATATGCCCTGTTGCACAACCAGAAGTATAACTATTTCACTATTAGCATACATAACGTATTATATCCCATTTTATTGCATTTGCATAGCTTATCAGTACGTGTTTAAATTCTCCCAATTCATGCTTTTTATGACAAGGATAGTTCTAAGTCCATTCCATTATGTTTCGGTGCTCCTAAATAGGGAGATAATGCTGAAAACATGAAAACCACCCCCCCCCCCCCCAACAATAATGTATCCCTTACTATAGGGGAACTAACAAAGCGGTTTATCTCGTCTATACCGCACCTAAGTTATAGCTCTTAATTGCTCCCTAAGTACCCAACCCTCCATAACATAATAGCAATGCGTTTATATGCCCTGTCTTGATCAGCAGGACTGATCACTGTTACGTATCGCCTACGCATGCAATTTTAACATAGCTGGTAGTTAACTCTATGGAGGTGTTCCAGTGTTTCATTATAAATCTATCTCTTAGTAAGGGAGCTCGACATTATATTACTCTAGAAAATAAAAAAAAATAAAAAAGAGGTTGGTTTGAGGCCCAAATGTGGTCTCCCTTATCCTATATTAACCTTCAGCAGTTGTTTCATTTTGCTTATGTTTGAGGTTCTGGAGAGGCCTCTAGAGTTCATTAGAAGGTTCACATTTAAATTGGCAAATAACACCGGTAATCTAGTGTTGGTCACTAATGCTTGTTCTACTTCCTAGATTGTTTGTATACACTCAACACTATAATGTATTTGACATTCTTTGTAATGACTAATTGTCCATACTGTATTTTCTTCTTTTATTGTGATTTGCTTTTTGAAACCTCAATAAAAATATTAATAAAAAAAAAAAAAAAGACACACATTTTTTTGTTAGGAAAATCTTACTTAGAAAGTATTTTGCAAATACAGAAGACCCCAGTACTCTATCCCCTGCTGATCAATCAGCTTTAAATGACCTAATAGTTCTGTTAGAGGAAAAAATAATTGCTACAAATGAGAATACTGATAGTTCCAGTAATAACAATTGGCGTGAAATATTAAAAATCAAGTCTCAATTTGTTCCCCCTAGTCACATTTCTCCTCAGGCAATTACATTCCTTAATTTAGTTTGTAATGACATCTTGACTATTAAGGACAATGGTCATTGCACTGGTAACATGAATAAAGCTGAAACAGAAGCATTACAAGAAATGACCAAATGGACAGATGTCCAAATTAAAAACAGCGACAAAGGGAGTAACATAGTAATATGGCCTACCTCAATGTATGTAGAGGAAGCCATGAAACAACTATGTAATAAAACAAACTACAGAAAATTACTGTGGAACCCGATGCAAAACTTTCTAGAAATTTATCGAAAACTTATTGATACTGCTCTGGCCGATAGAGTTATTGACCAGAAAGAATACAAGTACTTAACTGTTAATAACCCAAAAGTAGCCACAATGTACCTATTGCCAAAAGTCCATAAAAACATCACCTGCCCACCAGGGAGGCCAATTGTCTCTGGCATAGGGTCACTCACAGAGAAAGCTAGTAGATATGTTGATGCTAGGTTAAGACACATAGTAGTTGCTTTACCATCGTATACAACAGACACTATGCACATCTTAAATAAGATACAAACACTTGAAATGACACAGCATTCAACACTAGTCACTTGTGATGTTGAATCCCTGTATACGAGCATTAAAACTCAATGGGGCATTAGAGCTATAGTTCACTTCCTACAAAAGGAAGAAAATATGGACCCACTGACCAAAGATTTTGTCATCAGGCTACTCAAGTTTGTATTAACACACAACTACTTTGTATTCGATGATAACTTCTTTCTTCAAGTTTGTGGCACCGCAATGGGCACATCCTGTGCACCTACTTATGCAAATATATACCTGGGCTGGTGGGAAGAGATGATTGTGTTCAATGACCAAAACTATAAGTACACACAATACATCTCCCACTGGTCCAGGTATATAGATGATATTCTCCTGGTTTGGGAAGGCCCAATAGAAATATTGAAAGAATTCTTTAAGATGCTTAATGACAATCCATTCGGTCTCTACCTCACACATATTGAGAGCATCGAGAAAGTTGAATTCTTAGATTTAAATATTTCAAAGTGTGATAATAGATTGGTGACAGAAACATACAGAAAAGCTACTGCTACTAATAACATCTTGCATGCAACAAGCAATCACCATCCTTCCACCATAAAGAGCCTCCCATATGGAGAATATTTAAGACTAAGGAGAAACTGCACAGATATTTCCTCCTTCAAGAAGTCAGCACAAGACTTGAAGGAAAGATTACTTAAAAGAGACTACTCTAGGAGATCATTAGCCAGAGCATACAATAAAGCACTTAATAAAAACAGACAAGAACTTTTAAAACCTAACATAAAATGTGATTCAGAATCCAATGTTATTAGATTAATATCAACATACAACACACAGAGTAATCAAGTCAATTCTATTGTCCAAAAACACTGGCACATATTACAAAGTGATGATTAACCTTTAGACGAGGTAGAAACCTTATGGATAATCTCACTTTGACAGAAATAGGAATAAGAAACCCATACATCAAGGGTCCACCCCGTGTGGTCACTGTAAAACATGCCAATATATGATCAAAAAAGACTGCATTATTCATAGATTTTCCAAAAAATGCAAAATTAAGACACATATCAATTGCCAGAGTGACAAAGTGATTTATTGCCTTTCATGCTCATGTAATTTAATTTACACTGGCATGACTACTCGCAAATTACAAACACGAATCACAGAACACCTGTGCAATATACGCAATGCAGAAAAAGACCAACTAGATGGTAAACAGATCACCAGTGTGGCCAAACATTTTCTGTTAAAACATTCTGGAAAACCTAACTCTTTTAAATGCTGGGGCCTAGAAAGGGTTAAGCCAGGTATTAGAGGAGGTGATACAGAAAATGTTTTATTAAGAAAAGAAACAGGCTGGATCTTTAGACTAAATTCAGTTACCCCACATGGAATGAATGAAGCTAACAATTATTGGGTATTCCTTTAAGGTCAAAAAACTTTTGGATGAATTTCTGTATGTCATATGATATCCTTATGGATCTGAATTATTATCCCAATCTTTTACTATAATTATGTTTAACTAATGTTATGTAATATCCATATGCTATCCCTAGGGCAACTAGACCCAAGTGCTAAAGGAATAGAATTATTAATATAGTGTGTGGAATCTTTATCTATACACTAAATAACATATGGAATTTACTTACAGTTTATCTTTTTATCTAACTTATAGATTGGGATCATAGTCCTTGTGCTGCCCATAGTACTTAAAGCCAACCACAGCTACCTGTAACTTGTAAGTTTATGAGACAGATTCAAGGTTATGAAAGTTTGCTTAAGGGTAATTAACAACTTCAGGACACACCATATTTATATGTATCTTCATACTAATTATGTGGTACTGCCCGTAGTTGCCCCCTTAATACTAATTTTAATTTTAATCATAACCGTGACCATAACACTACACACTAGCTCAATGTTGCTGATCAACAACAATCAACCTATAGAGATACTATTGCCCTAAATATGACGTTAGAAAGGCAATTTGCCTGTAACAACATCAGGCAACAAATATACAGCTTTTACTATTGTTAGGGGTAATATGAACCTGACGGCAGCCATCTTGTTCCTTGCAGCCATCTTGTGATGATTAGCATCCATTTTGTAATGATTAGACTTTTATTATACTGGGTTATTATGTAGTGAGAACTATGTGCATGTTATGATAGTTTCCTTAGCTGTTCGGCCTTGTCAATGTACTCTGGCTGTACGCCAAGAATAAGATAATGTCAATAAGATGGTTCAGAAACCTTGCTGTCTCCGCAGATGTTATCCTATTATGACTATGTAATTCTTGTTATGAGAAACTCATTTTCCAGCTTCACATTGTACTTTGCTCTGTATAACTGTGTAAGATGACGCGGTCCTAACGTGTCATCCCCTTAACCCTGTATGTCACTATAAGAAATGCTTGCACTGTGCAATAAACAGAATTGGCTTTAGATCATATTGCTGCATGGTCTGAGTCATTCTAAGGGGCCCTTATCAGATAATCTACATATGCCTCAGGTGGTACACTGGCCCCGTGGCTTCGGCCTGACCTGACACTTATCCCCCTGATGATTAGCCACCATTTTGTAATGATTAGACTTTTATTATACTGGGTTATTATGTAGTGAGAACTATGTGCATGTTATGATAGTTTCCTTAGCTGTTCGGCCTTGTCAATGTACTCTGGCTGTACGCCGAGAATAAGATAATGTCAATAAGATGGTTCAGAAACCTTGCTGTCTCCGAAGATGTTAGCCTATTATGACTATGTAATTCTTGTTATGAGAAACTCATTTTCCAGCTTCACATTGTACTTTGCTCTGTATAACTGTGTAAGATGACGCGGTCCTAACGTGTCACCCCCTTAACCCTGTATGTCACTATAAGAAATGCTTGCACTGTGCAATAAACAGAATTGGCTTTAGATCATATTGCTGCATGGTCTAAGTCATTCTACGGGGCCCTTATCAGATAATCTACATATGCCTCAGGTGGTACACTGGCCCCGTGGCTTCGGCCTGACCTGACACTTACCCCCCTGGGGAAACACCTAACAATTTTGGCGTCAGTTTGTGGGATTCGCCGTGGGTAAGTATGAGTGCTTGTACCATGCTTTCCGTCTGTGAATCTGAACCTAAATTTAGTCTGGTAATAGGTGTTGATAATATATGATAAAGGGTTAAAGGGGTTCCTGTGGTTGAAGCACAGGTTTGCGGAGGTTATAGTCCTGCCGGCAGTTGTGATACCCCTCCAGACAGGTAATCAGTCCTGTGCTGGGATACGACAGGTATTGTGAGTCCTGTCTGTGATAAGCACGCAAGAAATATATGAATGTCATTTGACGGAAGGATTTTTTAAGATAAACTCCCCCGGAAAAAGGTGGCAGTGAGTGAGTCTCATGTGTGTTAAAGTTTCCCATATTCATTCCCATAATAGAGTTTTGTTACCCACCTAAAGCTCATGTTGATATCTGATGCTTGCTTTGTTTTGTTTGTGTTTTTCTGCTATAAATGTGCGTAGAAAATATTAAGTGGCTGTGCATGTTATTATTGTGGCTATTATTGTATTGAGAAATGGGATCTGCTTATAGATAAGAATGCACAGAGAAAATTACATGTATAAGGTAAAAAAAGAAGAGTTAATAGTTTCTGCAAAAGACAGAAATATTGTTAAAACACTGTCAGTGAGTACTGCTGTGTGATAAATAGAGAAATCTCTGTGTTAAAAAAATGTAGCAGGCAAAGAAGGGGGGCCACCACTGAGCGCGCACATAGATCAGAAGGAAAAAAAAGAAAAGAAAAGAAACGAAACTGTTACAGCAGCTCCGTTTGTAAGACTTTTTGTTTGCTTGCAGTAAGGAAATTTTGTATATTGAGATGCATAATGTGTGATGGTCTGTAGGTTCTCACTGTGGTATGCGTGTAACAGATTTACTTTAAACCAAAAACAGAATGTGTTATTTGAAAATGATTGTCCCAAGCCGTGCAAAAGTGGCCATTTTGCGGGGTTTCGGAATAAAATACATTTTGGACTTGGTGGCAAGTTAATCTTGTGGTTTTTTTATATATATATATATATATGTATGTCGTACGCTATGAAATAGATGTTTTTCTGAGAAAGGAAAAAAGGGAGTGAATATCTGGTATGCGAGATGAAATGAGCTTGTCTGTATCGCTGTAAAAATGTAAAACTGTTTCTTTCTGTTTCTCTGCTGGGAAATCAGACGTTTTTAGAAGATATTCGGTAATGTTATTTTATATACCTGTATTTTAAAGTCACCAGCATGTTTTAAGTATGTGGTATTCATATGCAGTTTTAGTTTTAAGTGATAATTGTTTTTCGGCATGTAAAGATATGATATTGTTTTTGCAAGTGAAGTAACGGCTTTGAAAGTGGCTTTGAAAGTGCAATGGTGTGTGTGATTTTTTTTTGTCACGCTCTGGTAAATATGAAACTGTTTCTGGTATGATTAATGGGTTAACGTATGTTGTATTTGTAAGGTCTGTGCAACTATATTGGTGAAATATAGTTATAAGCTGTAGTTGAAAATTTATATAAAAGTGCGTCCATTTTTGTTGCAAGTAAATTAATCTGCAGGTCATGCTACAGTACAGAGGTGAAATTTGTGTGGTAAATCATACAAGCAGCCTAGATTATGGTTGGGATATATATATGAGATTTACGTGATGAATGGTTAGTCCTTAAAGGGACAGTCCACTGTGACAAGGTGTTGCTATTAATGTATTTTCCATGACTTTTTATACAAGCTGCATAGTATAATATAAAGGAGAAATTGCATTTGCAAGTTTATTTGTATATATATGAAGTAGCTGGTTTTATGCTTTCAAAACGCAGCTGATTGCAATGGGTTGAATTTTAGATAATAATAATAATATCTCATTCTCTTATATTTGTCTGTAAAATCAGAGCTCAGTGCGTAGACGGAGCAATAGAAAATTGTAATTTTATTATTTAAAGGACCAGTGCAATAACACTGTATTAGTAGTTTGCAAAATATATTTTAAGAGACCTTTCTTTGTATATATTTATTTTAAATCTGCTGTTTAGATAGCAGATATTTCTTTTTGCAGCATAACTTAATTCTCTCTGTAATGCAAACTGAAGTGATAAGTTGTCTACAATTTTAGTGTAGGGATCCGTGAGACTAGCGGACAGAAAAAAAAAAAAAACGAGAAAGACAGAGGAGTAAAAATATTTAAAGGGATACAGTCAAACTGATATAACATCTGAGAATTTAAGGGAATATTTACAGAAAAGACAATGAGGTTTACTGTGAGCCTAACACTAGTATATTTCACTGTGTTAGCAGTTTCAATTAAAGATTATTTTTAGTTTGGTTAAAATGTCCCTTTAACTAGCCTGCATCCCGCTGTGAGTGCGTTCTTATGCTGCTTATGCTTGTTTAGACTATTTAATGAACGTCAGTATACATTTTTATTATAAGGATCATTGGGAATAATTTAAAGGGGAAATTGTATTAGTATTCTTTTGTAGAAAGCTTATTTTTTGTGTTATATGCGGTTGATTATATTTGGCTAGAGAGCTGCAGAATGGTGAATCTCAAATTATACATAATGTTAAATCCAATAATTTTGTTGTTGTGGTTAAACTAATTAGCATTTATCAAGTTTTAGTGTGAATTTTATATTTTAAAGCAGTAAACAGTGTTTCTCCTTTAAGTAAAAATGAAACTTTGAGCTTGCCTTACTATCCTTGAGAAAGACTGATAACACTGTGCATGTTTTGCTTTTCTTTAAAAAAAAAAAAGTTCTCTCTTGTGTTTGGCTTCGTCGCAGAGAGAAAGATTTGCACTTTACATTTAAAGAGGCAGTACTGGTGTTCTATGTTCTAAAAAAGGATAAATATAAATTGCTCACTACAAAGAAACCAGTATGTATATTATATTCTGTCAACAAACTGTATCTCACAGATATTTCAGAACTCTTTGTTATTTTAAAATAACCCCCACTGCGTTCAATAAATAAATGAGATATTATTTAATGAAGTGATTTCAGTGACACTTTAAAATATATATAGTTATTTGGTTATTAACTAGTCTACCACTATTATTGCAATGACTTTGATTGCTGCTTAACAGCTAAGCCATGGGCTATAATGTGTCTACAATAAACACCCCTACTTAAGGCGATAGGGGACGGCAAACAAATGATGCACATTTTATCTGATTCTACTGCATTTATATAACTTGCTAATTTATCTGATTACAGTCTTAGTTTTATTTATATGGCTTACGTGTATTTTGTCTCTTGGTGTTGTAATGAGATTTATACAGCCTGTGATAAGAGGCAGCCCTCAAAGGCTTAAAAATTAGCATATGAGCCTACCTATGTTTGGTTTAATCTAGGAAGGTTGGTTAAAATTAAAAGTCCTATCTGAATAATGAAATTTTCATTTATCCTAGAATGTCCCTTTAACAGTGGCTACCGTGGTTATCTGATCGTTCCCACATAAGCGCAATTTTATTTGTGCAATCTGCAACTGAAGTTTCTTAGGCATCTGCTGTGATTGCTTTCTTTGTGTGATATCAAAGTTTTGTACATAGTGGATGTTTTTAATTGTTTGTAGTGTTCTAAGAGTGTTGCATTTCAATAAATGTCAGAATATGTGTTGCATTTTTGGTTAATTTGTGTCGGCAGCTAATGTTTTGTTTTGTGAAAGACAAGAACAATTTTTTTGTTTTTCTCTTTTGTGACTACGTGTGGAAGCGTGCTGTATGGACAGCATAGTGAATAGTGAAGTGTATTTCATTTTGCTTGCTATTGAGAATTGTCTCTGCATGAGTGGAGTGCATGATTTGTCGTTTAGTTTCTTGTTATCTTGTGTTTGCGTGTCACATGAGATGTTTCACGCAAAAATGGGGGAAGTATTGATGAGTATTGATGAATATCTTTATGTAATGGGGGTGATTGTTTTTAGGAGGTGAACCTAAAACGTTTTGAATCTCCTCTTACAATGTTATTGTCTAACCACCAGCTGTGCCCTAAATTTCCTTGTCTTACCCCTATGCAGGATGCACTACGTCCCTAGGATTGTCTAGAACTTTCCTTCATTGGGAATCTGGCCACGGAAAGCATCTACCTTGATGGCCACCCCGGTCGTAGCCTGTATTGCTGCATGGTCTGAGTCATTCTAAGGGGCCCTTATCAGATAATCTACATATGCCTCAGGTGGTACACTGGCCCCGTGGCTTCGGCCTGACCTGACACTTATCCCCCTGATGATTAGCCACCATTTTGTAATGATTAGACTTTTATTATACTGGGTTATTATGTAGTGAGAACTATGTGCATGTTATGATAGTTTCCTTAGCTGTTCGGCCTTGTCAATGTACTCTGGCTGTACGCCGAGAATAAGATAATGTCAATAAGATGGTTCAGAAACCTTGCTGTCTCCGAAGATGTTAGCCTATTATGACTATGTAATTCTTGTTATGAGAAACTCATTTTCCAGCTTCACATTGTACTTTGCTCTGTATAACTGTGTAAGATGACGCGGTCCTAACGTGTCACCCCCTTAACCCTGTATGTCACTATAAGAAATGCTTGCACTGTGCAATAAACAGAATTGGCTTTAGATCATATTGCTGCATGGTCTAAGTCATTCTACGGGGCCCTTATCAGATAATCTACATATGCCTCAGGTGGTACACTGGCCCCGTGGCTTCGGCCTGACCTGACACTTACCCCCCCTGGGGAAACACCTAACAATTTTGGCGTCAGTTTGTGGGATTCGCCGTGGGTAAGTATGAGTGCTTGTACCATGCTTTCCGTCTGTGAATCTGAACCTAAATTTAGTCTGGTAATAGGTGTTGATAATATATGATAAAGGGTTAAAGGGGTTCCTGTGGTTGAAGCACAGGTTTGCGGAGGTTATAGTCCTGCCGGCAGTTGTGATACCCCTCCAGACAGGTAATCAGTCCTGTGCTGGGATACGACAGGTATTGTGAGTCCTGTCTGTGATAAGCACGCAAGAAATATATGAATGTCATTTGACGGAAGGATTTTTTAAGATAAACTCCCCCGGAAAAAGGTGGCAGTGAGTGAGTCTCATGTGTGTTAAAGTTTCCCATATTCATTCCCATAATAGAGTTTTGTTACCCACCTAAAGCTCATGTTGATATCTGATGCTTGCTTTGTTTTGTTTGTGTTTTTCTGCTATAAATGTGCGTAGAAAATATTAAGTGGCTGTGCATGTTATTATTGTGGCTATTATTGTATTGAGAAATGGGATCTGCTTATAGATAAGAATGCACAGAGAAAATTACATGTATAAGGTAAAAAAAGAAGAGTTAATAGTTTCTGCAAAAGACAGAAATATTGTTAAAACACTGTCAGTGAGTACTGCTGTGTGATAAATAGAGAAATCTCTGTGTTAAAAAAATGTAGCAGGCAAAGAAGGGGGGCCACCACTGAGCGCGCACATAGATCAGAAGGAAAAAAAAGAAAAGAAAAGAAACGAAACTGTTACAGCAGCTCCGTTTGTAAGACTTTTTGTTTGCTTGCAGTAAGGAAATTTTGTATATTGAGATGCATAATGTGTGATGGTCTGTAGGTTCTCACTGTGGTATGCGTGTAACAGATTTACTTTAAACCAAAAACAGAATGTGTTATTTGAAAATGATTGTCCCAAGCCGTGCAAAAGTGGCCATTTTGCGGGGTTTCGGAATAAAATACATTTTGGACTTGGTGGCAAGTTAATCTTGTGGTTTTTTTATATATATATATATATGTATGTCGTACGCTATGAAATAGATGTTTTTCTGAGAAAGGAAAAAAGGGAGTGAATATCTGGTATGCGAGATGAAATGAGCTTGTCTGTATCGCTGTAAAAATGTAAAACTGTTTCTTTCTGTTTCTCTGCTGGGAAATCAGACGTTTTTAGAAGATATTCGGTAATGTTATTTTATATACCTGTATTTTAAAGTCACCAGCATGTTTTAAGTATGTGGTATTCATATGCAGTTTTAGTTTTAAGTGATAATTGTTTTTCGGCATGTAAAGATATGATATTGTTTTTGCAAGTGAAGTAACGGCTTTGAAAGTGGCTTTGAAAGTGCAATGGTGTGTGTGATTTTTTTTGTCACGCTCTGGTAAATATGAAACTGTTTCTGGTATGATTAATGGGTTAACGTATGTTGTATTTGTAAGGTCTGTGCAACTATATTGGTGAAATATAGTTATAAGCTGTAGTTGAAAATTTATATAAAAGTGCGTCCATTTTTGTTGCAAGTAAATTAATCTGCAGGTCATGCTACAGTACAGAGGTGAAATTTGTGTGGTAAATCATACAAGCAGCCTAGATTATGGTTGGGATATATATATGAGATTTACGTGATGAATGGTTAGTCCTTAAAGGGACAGTCCACTGTGACAAGGTGTTGCTATTAATGTATTTTCCATGACTTTTTATACAAGCTGCATAGTATAATATAAAGGAGAAATTGCATTTGCAAGTTTATTTGTATATATATGAAGTAGCTGGTTTTATGCTTTCAAAACGCAGCTGATTGCAATGGGTTGAATTTTAGATAATAATAATAATATCTCATTCTCTTATATTTGTCTGTAAAATCAGAGCTCAGTGCGTAGACGGAGCAATAGAAAATTGTAATTTTATTATTTAAAGGACCAGTGCAATAACACTGTATTAGTAGTTTGCAAAATATATTTTAAGAGACCTTTCTTTGTATATATTTATTTTAAATCTGCTGTTTAGATAGCAGATATTTCTTTTTGCAGCATAACTTAATTCTCTCTGTAATGCAAACTGAAGTGATAAGTTGTCTACAATTTTAGTGTAGGGATCCGTGAGACTAGCGGACAGAAAAAAAAAAAAAACGAGAAAGACAGAGGAGTAAAAATATTTAAAGGGATACAGTCAAACTGATATAACATCTGAGAATTTAAGGGAATATTTACAGAAAAGACAATGAGGTTTACTGTGAGCCTAACACTAGTATATTTCACTGTGTTAGCAGTTTCAATTAAAGATTATTTTTAGTTTGGTTAAAATGTCCCTTTAACTAGCCTGCATCCCGCTGTGAGTGCGTTCTTATGCTGCTTATGCTTGTTTAGACTATTTAATGAACGTCAGTATACATTTTTATTATAAGGATCATTGGGAATAATTTAAAGGGGAAATTGTATTAGTATTCTTTTGTAGAAAGCTTATTTTTTGTGTTATATGCGGTTGATTATATTTGGCTAGAGAGCTGCAGAATGGTGAATCTCAAATTATACATAATGTTAAATCCAATAATTTTGTTGTTGTGGTTAAACTAATTAGCATTTATCAAGTTTTAGTGTGAATTTTATATTTTAAAGCAGTAAACAGTGTTTCTCCTTTAAGTAAAAATGAAACTTTGAGCTTGCCTTACTATCCTTGAGAAAGACTGATAACACTGTGCATGTTTTGCTTTTCTTTAAAAAAAAAAAAAGTTCTCTCTTGTGTTTGGCTTCGTCGCAGAGAGAAAGATTTGCACTTTACATTTAAAGAGGCAGTACTGGTGTTCTATGTTCTAAAAAAGGATAAATATAAATTGCTCACTACAAAGAAACCAGTATGTATATTATATTCTGTCAACAAACTGTATCTCACAGATATTTCAGAACTCTTTGTTATTTAAAATAACCCCCACTGCGTTCAATAAATAAATGAGATATTATTTAATGAAGTGATTTCAGTGACACTTTAAAATATATATAGTTATTTGGTTATTAACTAGTCTACCACTATTATTGCAATGACTTTGATTGCTGCTTAACAGCTAAGCCATGGGCTATAATGTGTCTACAATAAACACCCCTACTTAAGGCGATAGGGGACGGCAAACAAATGATGCACATTTTATCTGATTCTACTGCATTTATATAACTTGCTAATTTATCTGATTACAGTCTTAGTTTTATTTATATGGCTTACGTGTATTTTGTCTCTTGGTGTTGTAATGAGATTTATACAGCCTGTGATAAGAGGCAGCCCTCAAAGGCTTAAAAATTAGCATATGAGCCTACCTATGTTTGGTTTAATCTAGGAAGGTTGGTTAAAATTAAAAGTCCTATCTGAATAATGAAATTTTCATTTATCCTAGAATGTCCCTTTAACAGTGGCTACCGTGGTTATCTGATCGTTCCCACATAAGCGCAATTTTATTTGTGCAATCTGCAACTGAAGTTTCTTAGGCATCTGCTGTGATTGCTTTCTTTGTGTGATATCAAAGTTTTGTACATAGTGGATGTTTTTAATTGTTTGTAGTGTTCTAAGAGTGTTGCATTTCAATAAATGTCAGAATATGTGTTGCATTTTTGGTTAATTTGTGTCGGCAGCTAATGTTTTGTTTTGTGAAAGACAAGAACAATTTTTTTGTTTTTCTCTTTTGTGACTACGTGTGGAAGCGTGCTGTATGGACAGCATAGTGAATAGTGAAGTGTATTTCATTTTGCTTGCTATTGAGAATTGTCTCTGCATGAGTGGAGTGCATGATTTGTCGTTTAGTTTCTTGTTATCTTGTGTTTGCGTGTCACATGAGATGTTTCACGCAAAAATGGGGGAAGTATTGATGAGTATTGATGAATATCTTTATGTAATGGGGGTGATTGTTTTTAGGAGGTGAACCTAAAACGTTTTGAATCTCCTCTTACAATGTTATTGTCTAACCACCAGCTGTGCCCTAAATTTCCTTGTCTTACCCCTATGCAGGATGCACTACGTCCCTAGGATTGTCTAGAACTTTCCTTCATTGGGAATCTGGCCACGGAAAGCATCTACCTTGATGGCCACCCCGGTCGTAGCCTGTACAACTAGACTCCACTCCTTTTTTTCCCTCCCTGGTGGATTAGATCTTATTATTGTCTTTCTGTGTTTTGTTTTGCTCTCATATTTCAGATGCCTAAAATGTTTTATTTTTCTATGTGGTTCTTAACACTATATTTGTATTTGCAGGATGAGAGTATGCTGTATTCAGAGATTGAAAGACACTAACTGAATTATTTTTGAGTTCCCATATTTAGGTCAAATCTGTACAGGCAAAATTCCATAAGTGCACTCTTCAAAAGATTAAAGATTGAAAGCAAGTAAACCTTTAAAGAAAGAAAAGATGAAGCTGAAAGACCTTTTGTCAAGCTTGT
Source organism: Bombina bombina (assembly GCF_027579735.1). NCBI lineage: Eukaryota > Metazoa > Chordata > Amphibia > Anura > Bombinatoridae > Bombina > Bombina bombina. Next base: position 874,125,694 of record NC_069501.1, on the reverse strand, counting down.
TTTAACCACCATACTGCAGTAAAAGTTGCTGAACTATCTTTGGATCCATTCTTTGCTTTGCATGCTGGTACCAGCCCCAGAACTGGACTCTGGGTAATCCATGACTGTTTCCTCTGATGTGTGTCTTCAAGACATAAAGACTATCCTTCTCTGCACTGTGCCTTACCGCTCGATATGGAGGTCCTGTTATGCTGTTACAGGGTCAACCAATTATATTAGGGGAGTATTGTTTAACTCAATTCCTTATATTGCTTGTTTTGTATTCTCTTGTATTTGTTTTATTTTTATTGATCATATTGGGTATAAGACATCATATGCTTCATTGGTATTAGTGCACATTGTAGTTTATGTGCTTAACAAAGTAACCCTTTAGATAAATGTAACTGTGAACTTTGCAGTATTGTACCCTATTGAATGGCCCACTGAGTATAAAAAATATGTTTAAGGAAAATGCTGCAATATATCATAATATCTTAGACCCTTCACCCTTTAGAACATAAGGAGGACACGTCTAAGCTAGAAGTTTATAGTAAATATACAGAGAAATGTTTGTTTAGGGAATAGCATAATTATAGTTTATGAAAGCAAATGTATTTTTCCCTTTTATTAATTAGTATGGTATCTGCAAAGTGAATTTGGTCATTCCTGATGTTTGTCAAAGAGAGTAATTCTTACCATAAAGATGTGTCTACCTTTAAAAGAGCTTGTAGTTTTAAATGATGTTCTGTTTGTATGCTTTCCTCATACAGGAGTGTGAGAGAATTTAGGTTGCATAAAATAATTAGTAAACTAGTAGTGTTTATATCAGATGAGATTGTTGAATATTAGGATCATGGTTGGAGAATTATAAACATTATAGATAGCAGCCATCCAGAATAAAGCAACACAAGGTTCTTTTATTTTTTAGAAGTTCAAAGTAATATTGTAAAGAAATTCATTTATTTTTATTGACTGTTTTCTTTTTTTCCATTTTTGCTATAGGGCAGGCCTTAGCATAAGTTTTGGCATAACCCTTCAGGCCTTTTGATGAAGTCTGGCATGTTTTCACTTGCTTAGTGTTCATGAAGTATCATTTAAAAGTATATAGAGAAGTTGTAAATTATTCTCTGAGAAATATCAATGTATTTAGTTTGTATTATATATCAACAATGTTTTGTTTGATTTTAAATAACATAGGATGAAAGTGACGTTTTATTTGGACATAATTGTGATTGTATTGCGGTGTGTACTCATCCTGTACTGTTTCTGTTTGCTTCCTAGACTCCCTGTGACTCGAGTGTTTGCTTGCCATGGGTATCCACTGGTTGCCTTGTCTACCCCAGGAACAAACCATCAGATTTCCAGTATCTCCCTGCGGAAGAACCGTTGATAAGCACCCCTACTGCAAATGAACTGTTGGAGAACTGTATTATAGCAAAGTGTCAAGGTGCAGCGCTCTCAAATGGACAAAGACTGTTCCTAAAGTGTTCAGAGGCCACCTAGAGACAGTTGTGCTGTTGCTATGTCATGCTTTACTGTGGAAAAGGAACTGTTTGACATATTGGGGGGTGCTAGCAATGCAGGTGGAGAAATAAACGATGCAGCGTTGTTTGGGGGTAGATGGGGGGCTGGTTGGGTCTCTGTGCCGGTAGACCGGTAGTTTTAGGAAGGCTGGAAGATAGATGGAGGGTATTGGAGGGGTTGTACCTATATGCAGTGACAATTAGCCTATAAAAGTATATCACGACATAGGAATATTTTTCTCTTTAGTATTCTTATAGAGTTCTGTTACCATAATATAAGGCTTTACTAATTTTCTATGCCTGTCTATTTTTATGTTATTCCGTTAGAATAAAAGGATGGTATGTTAGGGGTAATATGAACCTGACGGCAGCCATCTTGTTCCTCGCAGCCATCTTGTGATGATTAGCATCCATTTTGTAATGATTAGACTTTTATTATACTGGGTTATTATGTAGTGAGAACTATGTGCATGTTATGATAGTTTCCTTAGCTGTTCGGCCTTGTCAATGTACTCTGGCTGTACGCCAAGAATAAGATAATGTCAATAAGATGGTTCAGAAACCTTGCTGTCTCCGCAGATGTTAGCCTATTATGACTATGTAATTCTTGTTATGAGAAACTCATTTTCCAGCTTCACATTGTACTTTGCTCTGTATAACTGTGTAAGATGACGCGGTCCTAACGTGTCACCCCCTTAACCCTGTATGTCACTATAAGAAATGCTTGCACTGTGCAATAAACAGAATTGGCTTTAGATCATATTGCTGCATGGTCTGAGTCATTCTAAGGGGCCCTTATCAGATAATCTACATATGCCTCAGGTGGTACACTGGCCCCGTGGCTTCGGCCTGACCTGACACTTACCCCCCTGGGGAAACACCTAACAACTATTGACCCCTGCTTATGTTTGAGACCAATCAGATTGCTTGTAATGCCTGAGGGAATGAGAGGAGCACATCTATTGGTGAATCAATACAATAATCCAGCGAGAACTGTCACTGTTAAACCTTTGATCATCAGCGGTACAAGTGAAGCTTCATGTAAGGAGAACTTTGATCATTAGCAGTACAAGTGAAGATTCACAGACTTAGACAGCTTCATGTACGGAGAACTAAAGACGTGACTTATGTCAGCACAGATAATCTCTGCTCCCTTTGAAACAGATGCCACAAGGGACTCTTTCCAAATTGGCTCATGCTAAATTTAAAATATGATTTTTAGTCATAAATCTGATGGCCCAACAATTCTTAATAATAGGGTCAAATTAATTGCTGAATAATGTGGACATTATACCGATCGTAAAAGTCATAACTCGCACACAATAACCAATGAGAAGACACACTGTATACAAACCTTGTTTTTAAGCGTCAGTCATTGATGCGTTATGGGGCGTATCTTGCCCCTTGTGTGTGATTGGTCAACTCACCGGCTGCTTAGTACTATAAGAAGGGGTGGCACCCGGGCCTCGGCTTGTCCTTACCACATTGAAAAAGGCTGCTACTAACAGCTGGAACGCGTTTGTGTAAATAGTAAGCACCTTGGTGCACTTTCTTTGGTTTTAACTTCTTTAATTTTATGGTCTCTTGTCCCAGTCACCTGAAGCCGAGGGAGCAGTTATCGGCCAGGAAACAGGGGGCAAGGTGACTTTAGTTTGTAAGTTGAATAGGTACTATCTGTATATATAAGGTCACTCTGATACACATATACTACATTTAGTTTTTAACTTTGTTGTAATAAAAATGCAATTTTTTTAATATCTTTACTATTTAGTAGGAATGAGTGCTAACATACCCCAATCTTGAGGGTTTCTTATATCCTCACTTTTTTGTCCAATTTAATTTGTGGGGTCAGCACCGGATATATTATCCTTTATTCCACTAGTTTACACTATCTAGTGCCAGTTCTCTACTCTCACAATTATAATAATGTGGCTTAGCGGCGGCAGACTTAGTACATATGCTCTGGGATTTTCCCAGACTCAAGCAATTTTGGTGTAAACTAGAATTCTGGCTACTAAGGACATTGAAAGTAAACCCTTGTAAGCTCACATTGCTAAATATTATTTTCCTGCTAAGAAATAACGGGGACTTCACAGACTCTAGAATAATTTATCTAGTCATCTTGGCAGCCAGGAATTTGATCTTCAAGAAATGAAAGAGTAAATTTATACCCACAATTACCGAGATAAAGAGTTATCTTAAAAAACAGTATCGAGAAGAACAACTAGCCACAGATTTAAATTCAGAGCAAGAAATAACAGTCTTTTTTAATAAATGGGCTAAATTTGTTAAAATATTTTCTGTGGCTGAAATTGATTATCTGATTTCTCCATTTAGAAATTCAGAAATAGTTATATTGGGTATTTGGTAATGTGATAGAGGAACTCATCTATTTACATTCCTGCTTAGTGAGGGAGAGGGGGGGTCGGGGGGTGGGGAGAAGAGGTGGTATTGTTTTTTTTTGTTTTTTTTTCCCCTTTAGTTTTTATAGCTAAGCATGCTGGACCTTACCAGCTGTGCCGCGGTATATTTTTCCCCAAGGCCTTCAAGTATATAACCTTCTCAGGTCAGCAGTTAACAAAGTAAAAGAGCTGGTAGTTAGCATTGTAATTGCCACAATTCAGGCTGATGTTATACACTGAACTGCTGGTCTGAGTAAGTGAAAACACTCAGCAAGATTAGGCTGCATTAGGGATAAGAATTCTGCATAAGAAAGGCAAAAGTTTAAGTTAAATCACGATAGGATCTCTCAAAAAAAAAAATATAAAAAATATATATATATACATATTTTCATGTGTCTCCTTGCCAGAATGGAATAATTTAGGATAGAGCTGAGATTAACATGATTTTCTTTTGAATGAATCGGCCAGAGAGAGGCCTCGATAATATACTTGTATTAGGATGTATAACTCTGTAAAATGAGGATTTTTAGTTATTTAAAAGTGATTGAACTCGCATGTTATATTTGTTTATTTTCTGATGATAACAGTGTTATGAAAGTATAATGCAATCTTTTTTTCTTTTGTATCTTTCATGATGTTGATTGGTTTCTGTTTTATATTTTTGTAATCCTCAATAAAAGATTATTGATTAAACAAAAAATTAATTTGATAACATTACCTCAGGTAATGATAAACAAAAAACTAAAGCATTATGGGGTTATGTGACCTGCTAATGTAAATAAAATAACCTGAGTATTTACTATTGCCTTTTGTTCAAATTTCCTTTCATATACTAGTGAAAACTAGAAATAATTACTTATGTATACAGGTGGCCCTCATTTTACAATGGTTCAATTTACACCGTTTCAGAATAACAACCTTTTTTTTCAGTCACGTGACTGCTATTGAAAAGCATTGAGAAGCAGTGCATTTATTAAAATAGCCAATAGGTGGAGCTGTCCGCTTGTGTTGCAGCAAAGCCAAGCAAGCTGAATATAATCAGTTTAACCAGACTTGAGCTAATGAGCAGATTTCAAAGGAACAAGATCTTCCTGTCTATAAATCAGTCCAGATTGGAATGCATAGAAAGAACTGTTTGCAGAAAAATGCAAGTGAAGTCTGTGTTGTGATTATTTTATTAGGTTTATAATGCTGTTTAGCAAATGTTTTAGTTCATTTAACTTAGTTTAATTATATATTCTGTGTTGTGTGATTATTTTGTTAGGTTTATAATGCTGTTTAGCCTTTAAAGTCTTCATTTCAAAGCTTTAAAACTAATGTATTAGGTGTTACTTATGACAATTTTGAGAGGGGCCTGGAACCTATCTCCCTTACTTCCCATTGACTTACATTATAAACTGGGTTTCAATTTACAACGCTTTCGATTTACAACCATTCCTTCTGGAACCTAACCCCGACGTAAACTGAGGGCTACCTGTATTTGTTATTATTGAAATGTTTAACAATAGTTCATATTTATATGAGAACAATGTATACAGACATAATGTAAACTTTAACATACCTGTTCCAATAAGCAATGACTTCAAGAAAAATGTGTAACATCTTAAATTCTTAAATTTTTAAACTATTAAAATATAAATGTGGCGTGAAATTACCTATGAGTATCTCAAGAAAATTCACAGTTGATATATGAATGTATCATTATTTTTCAGCTAGATTTCTACCATTTTCTGTTTACATGCATCTTTAGCCACACAATAAGCATTTTGGTTGTTTACTTGCTATTATATGGGAAACAATGTATAATTTGTTGGTTCTACTTTCCCATTGGCCACTTATTTTTTTTGCTTCTATAATTAGTCTCAACAAAGCATGTGAAAAAAAAAAAAAAAAATTATATATATATATATATATATATATATATATATATATATATATATATATATATATATATACTCATGTGTGTATTTAACCAATCTGAATATAGGAAATCTAAGTCCAAAACTAATGGCAGTCTACGCCATATTAACAGGCAGTTTCAAAAGTGTTTTTTAGCAATTGTATCATAGTTTGTAACATTGACATGAAATAAGTTGAAAGTTTGATGAGCTAACTCAAAAAATAGCATTCTATTTTTAATAAGGCACCGTTGGAACAGGCTATATAAAACATTAAAAAAAATGTGATAACATATTCCACACAATATTTAAATTTAATATTCAAATATCTCTTAGCTTAGCAAGAACATGCATTTAATCTTCTCTTAAAATAACAGTTTTAAAACTCCTGAGTCCTCATTAAAAAAGATCCTGTAACAAAACTTAAATTGTACCAATCATCTTTAGTCTTGATAATGTCTGTTCTATTAATATAAATAGTCTTAGCAGATCCCTTTATGAAACCCTTCCCCTGTGTATTGTCTACCTGACAGTAAAATATAAAAGCCCTATTTAAATCAGATATATTTAATTTCTAACAGGTGTACATTAATTGTGTTTTATTTCCAAGTGATCCTTAAAAACTGATGGATATATGGGAATATTGTTTATGAGTCTAGACGCACAAGGAAATCATTCTGCATTTTTCTTTATTTAATTATACCAAAGTAGCGTGATATTGCTTTGTACTAATATACACTTAAACAGAGAATCCATACTTCTAAGAAACATTATGGGGTTATGTGACCTGCTATTAAAAATGAAAGGAAAGAAGCAACATTCCTGTTGCTATGAATAGACACAGGTCAACCATTACACTCAATCTACACAATTTTTTTTTAACACATTAAACACTGACAAAAAATTTATAACAAATGTTAATTTATATGGTATTTAACCCCTTAAGGACCGGACATTTCAGACTAAAACTTCCCCAAAAGACTAGAGAATTTTTAGCATATTTGCTATCACTCCTTTTAAACAGAAATACAACTTTTTTTTTATTTTATTTACCTGTCAAAACTATATATAAGTAGATAATCCAAGGTATAGATCAAGGCCTGTTTTGGTATATTTCATGCCACCATTTCCCTGATAAAGGCAATCTTCACAAACTTTAGGTTTCTCACTGAAATATAATAATAAATTAAATAATTGTAAAATATTCTCTGGGATCCCCTTTGTTTGGAAATAGCAGACGTATATGTCTTTCCCTTTGCTTTTTGGTAATTAGAAGGCTGTGAATTGTAGCTGTGTACCAAACTTTTATTATTTCTGCCAGTGAAAGGGTTAATCAGGTAGCTTGTAAGGTTAATTTTAGCTTTAGTGTAGAGATTAGCCTCCCATCTGACACTTCTGCCCTGATCCCTACCTGATCCCCCCCAAACAGCTCTCTTACCTCCCCACCCCCACTGATCACCCCATCTGAAGTACTGTCAGACAGACCGCTAGTATGCAGTTTTAGACTTTTTTTAACCTTCTTGCCTCCCTGATCCCTTACAAAAAGCTCTCTAACCCTCCCCCCTCTAACTAGTTTCCACCATCTTAGGTACTGGCAGCTTTATGCCAGTACCCAGTTTTCTATCATTTTTATTTCAAAATGCATAATAAAAAACAGCATTTTACTGTAGTGTAGCTGCCCCCCCTCATTTACCCCACCTCCCCTCCATGATCTTTTCCCCTACCCTTTATTCCCCCCTCTCTACTCTAGGAACCCCCCTACCCTCGGTTCTCGGTCCTTGCCCCTCCCCCTTTTCTAATGCAGCACCTACCATCTGTAATGATCTTCCTCGCACTGTCAGACTTTCCCCTAATCTACCTTCTTTTAAACGCTCCCTTTAGACAATTTATGTTCCGCAATTAATTGTATATTTGCTTATTAAGTCTGCATAAACATAGTTCTCACTCTTGCAGTCCTCCCCTCCTGTTTCTCTTCTAGATTGTAAGTTCCCTCTGGAATATGGCCCTCAATTCCTCCTTTATTTGTTTGTCAAATTCTGTCTTTTCTCTTATTATTTAAATTAATTGTACCCATGGAGAGTGCTGCAGAATAAGGGCTAGATTACAAGTGAAGCGCAATCATTTGCAACCGAGCGATAAAGAGTCATTTTAGAAGTTAAGTGTAAATGCAATTGCGTGAATGCAATCCCGATTTACGGAATAATTATTACCGCAACTTTAGAGCTCTGGTTAACTGTTTCGTGAAACATAAAAGTTGCATAAAACACATCCAAAATACATTACAACTTAGAGTTACACTCAAAATAACACTGTCTAGTAAAAATTATTTAAAAAAAACAAACAAAAAAGTTATGTGAGATCTCAGGTGTTAGAAAAAAAAAATGACTACAGATGGAAATTTATGTGTACATATATATACCTAGTATATATATATATATATATATATATATATATATATATATATATATATATATATATATATATATATATATATATATATATAAGGGTACACATCCTATGACCCTGCAACATGCTCAGCCCTGGGTGCCACTGGCACTCACAGAAAGCTGTGCTGTCCCCAGAGCCACAAGCAGTTAACCCCAGACAGGTCTGGGTGCAAGAACCATAGGGAAAATTAAAAAACAAATTAATACAACACACAGAGAAAACCCAGCACTCACTTACAAGCTCTCAGCTAAGATTTAAAAGCAAAAATGGAAAGGTTAGTCACCGCATCTGGCCAAATGGGACAAGCTCAGGTACCACGTCAAGGTCCTCTCCAATACCTGAGACCCTAAAACAGCCACACAATGCAAGCTTTCAAATCCAAACAAACTGAAAACAAAAAAAGGGTGCACAGGAATATGTAATCACCCTAGACATATACAAAACACGGAAGGGAACTGCACTCTCATACCGGACCGGGTACACATCCTATGACCCTGCAACATGCTCAGCCCTGGGTGCCACTGGCACTCACAGGAAGCTGTGCTGTCCCCAGAGCCACAAGCAGTTAACCCCCAGACAGGTCTGGGTGCAAGAACCATAGGGAAAATTACAAAACAAATTAATACAACACACAGAGAAAACCCAGCACTCACTTACAAGCTCTCAGCTAAGATTTAAAAGCAAAAATGGAAAGGTTAGTCACCGCATCTGGCCAAATGGGACAAGCTCAGGTACCACGTCAAGGTCCTCTCCAATACCTGGCTCTGGGGACAGCACAGCTTCCTGTGAGTGCCAGTGGCACCCAGGGCTGAGCATGTTGCAGGGTCATAGGATGTGTACCCGGTCCGGTATGAGAGTGCAGTTCCCTTCCGTGTTTTGTATATGACGTGGTACCTGAGCTTGTCCCATTTGGCCAGATGCGGTGACTAACCTTTCCATTTTTGCTTTTAAATCTTAGCTGAGAGCTTGTAAGTGAGTGCTGGGTTTTCTCTGTGTGTTGTATTAATTTGTTTTGTAATTTTCCCTATGGTTCTTGCACCCAGACCTGTCTGGGGTTAACTGCTTGTGGCTGTGGGGACAGCACAGCTTCCTTGTAAGTGAGTGCTGGGTTTTCTCTGTGTGATATATATATATATATATATATATATATATATATATATATATATATATATATATATAAAATGCTATCATGTCAATATGGACCAAAATATCTAAGGAATGTTTCCAACACCTTGTTGAATCTATGACATGAAGAATAAAGGCAGATCTGAAGGCAAAAGGGGGTTCAACCCGGGTACTAGCAAGGTGCACTTAATCAAGTGGATGGGGAACGTATGTATGTTTATTTATATATATATATATATATATATATATATATATATATATATATATAGATCCTGTATATGTATTGATATTTATGTATGTATATATATAAATATATAGATATAGATATAAATATATATATATATATATATATATATATATATATATATATATATATATATATATATATATATATATATATATATATATATATAGGCATTATAGCCCTTTGCCATTAAGTAGATGAAAACATGAAAAAACATATTTATTTACAATTTATATTTTTTAAAGCTTTTAACTATGTATTTACTGTAAATATTTGACATTCCAATGTTCTGTACATAGCGGAATATGTTCTATGTATTTATATGGATTTATCTGGACCCCTAATAATTGCTACAACATCAAACTTCCCTTATTCAACAATCCTTTTATCAATTCTCTCCCCACACACACAATTACAATCACTAAATTTTCCTTATCCCCATACACAAGCTCCATTATTACAATTGCCCACCTCAATGTCTAAATTGTTTTCCCTAATGCAATTCCCCCACTGTCAGAACCCCTTCCTTGTGATCCAAGCCCATTACAAATAATACTTATGCCTAAACATCCAAAATAAAATAAAAAAACATGTTAAATTCTAAAAAGATAATTCCCTACCAGCTATTGAGTAATACCATACAGCATCTTTATTTTCACCATATCATATAAGTACTATTTTAAACAATATTGTTCCCAGACTGTTCACAATGTTAAACCCAGTTTAGTAGAATTAATATTTGCGGAACGTAGTCGTTTGTGGCAAAATCTGAATTACATTGGTTTTGTATGTACTGTATGTCTTATTTCAGTGTTTAAAAAAGTACTTTTCCTTTCACCTTTTTCTTAACTTTGGAATAATAATGTACAGCTAATTACCTTTAAGCTGTTTTTTCTAGGTACAAAAAACAACAAAACAGCTGTGGTTTCTGAGATATAATAGTTTAACATCAGCTTTAAAAAAACAAACAAAAATAACAAAACATCTCCACTGTAGTGATTGTAGAGGTTTGTGGGAGTTGAATTCTTAGATATTATTCTGTATGGTGCTGTAGCCTGCCCTAGATAGATAGATAGATAGATAGATAGATAGATAGATAGATAGATAGATAGACACACTAACTATACACACAAAACTAGTACAAACATACAAACCCACACATACATCGTAAGATTAGGATTTAATGTTAGATTTAGGTATAGGGTAATTCTTAATTTTCAAGTTTTACGGATACGAGTTAGTTAAAAGGCCATGATACCCAAATGTTGAAACACTTGAAAGTGATGCAGCATAGCTGTAAAAAGCTGACTAGAAAATATCACCTGAACATCTCTATGTAAAAAAGAAAGATATTTTACCTCAAAAGTTCCTCAGTAGCCACATCCCATTGTAAAGGACTTTTAAGCAGCAAATCAGTATGTGTGTCCCAGGACAGCTAAAGGAGTGAGGTTTTGTACACACTCATCTTATTTCCCTATTCAGTTTAAGGAAGTTTACTATGAAATTTCATGAGAATTAAGTCAAATCTCATGAGATCACAGTAAAAGAGTCCATGACCTCAGCACTGTCGATGCTGATTGGCTGTTGTTCTTTTTTTTTTTTTTTTTTTTTACAAAGTATGACTTTTTACACAGAACTTACTCTGCTGAGCTGAGGAAGTTGTGAGGTAAAATATCTTCCTTTTTTACATAGAAATGCTCAGGTGATATTTTCCATACAGCTATACTACACCAGTTTCAAATGATTTAGCACATGAGTATTTATGTACCTTTAAGGATAAGCAAACAATGTTTAGGGATAACTTCAGGTTTAGGATCATGTAGTGGGTATGAGATAGTGTAGGGAAAAAGGGATATCCAATGGTTTAGTGGGAATAGGGAGATTATAGGAGGAATTTTTAGGGAGTCTGGTGTTGGAGAAAGAAATAATGAAGAGAGGTACATAGGGTTGGGGGAAGTAAAGGATAATAGTGTTTGTAGGAGATTTTATTCATGTTTACTGTCAAGAGAAGGGTCAGAGAGAAATGTAAGAGGGTGGAAATTAGATGCACCTACAGAACCAGGCGCATGCAGGAATGGAGAAAGGGCAGTGTCTGGCTAGGGAAGCAGTAGTAGAAAGCCAATCAGATAGTTAGGATCAGCTGGGCTCTCAACAACCTGTAATTGTCTAGATATCAAAATAGAAATTTAACATTTAAAATGAAAATGTGGGCCTGTAAAATACATGGTACCAAAAGAATTAAATGTTCACAGCTCTCTATATATTACAACATTAAATTATATTAAAGCCTATTAAAGCCTATGGCACTGAATTATCAAGCTCCAAATAGATCTTGATGCCCCTGTTTCAATGCCTTCAGGCTCGCTGGAAACAGCAGTTATGAAGCAGTGGTCTTAAGAACGCTGCTCCTTAACTGGTCTGCCAGCTCTGAGGCAGCGGACATCAATCCACCTATACAATCAGGCTGATTGACACCCCCTGCTAGCGACTGATTGGCTGCAAATCTGCAGGGGGCGGCATTGCACAAGCAGTTCACAAGAACTGCCTGTGCAATGATAAATGCCGACAGTGTATGCTGTCAACATTCATCGATGTCTGTCGGACATGATCCACTGAGCGTATCATGTCGGACAGATCGATGATAAATCGGCCCCTATGAATGTCTTTGGGAACATTTAAAAAGGAAAATAGGCAAAACACTCCATGAGATGTTCTAAAGGGTTTTAAAATTATGTATACACTTGTAGAATCAATAGCAGACATTGTTAAAGCAGTCCTTTAAAGCAAATACTGAAACAATAATTCAGTATTTACTAACAGACTTATTTTTTACCTTTATTAGTGGAAATTAAGATCTCGTTTCCATTGAGCCATAAAATAAGCTGTTGGAAGCAATATAATTTATCGACTGCTTCCAACAGCCTGTTATATCCTAATTTCGGCAACCAGACTCCGGCTGCCGAAAACATTATTGTGTCCCATAAAAAGTATAGGAAGCTGCTAATCTTTAAATTATACCCGGTTTCCAATGCCCGTGCAAACCATAAATACACTGTCGGATGCTGCCGATATAGTAACAAAAATAACACCCAGCTCAACTAGGTGTAAAACAGGAAATAGATGCTTTTTGAGACCTTTTCCCCATTGAAATCGAACCCTTCTATCGGCCATCCCCTCCACATAGCAAATTATAATAAATGTATTAACCTCTAAACCATCATGCCCCACAACGCAAACTAGCTATTTATACTATTAACCCTTAATCTGCAATGCCCCACAATGCAAATTATCTATTTAAACTATTAACCCCTAATCCACAACGCAAACTATTTATTCGATTAACCTATTATTCGATTAACCTCTAATCCGCTATTAACCCACATTGCAATTAGCCTAATAAATCTATTAACCCCTAAACCACCACACCCCACAGCACAAATAACTAATCACTAAGCCCCCTAACTAAAAATTACAGAAAATAAAAAAAATCTAACATTACATAAAATAAACAAAATTATAAAAAATTAAAAAAATTAAACCAAATCCCTATTGAAATAAAAAAAAAAAAAGTCAAAATAATAATATAAAACTAATACTAAACTACCAATAGCCCTTTAAAGGGCCTTTTGTAGGGCATTGCCCTAAGTCAAACAGCTCTTTTACCTTTAAAAATCCTAAGACAGAATACGTTGGTAAACGCTTCAGTATGCTTGCGGTTTCACTCACCCTATGTTGCCGCGCTGCGTCTCCACTGCCTCTGCAGCACCACTCTGTGTCTCCTGCTCAGCGCTCCCCACGGGTGTCGTTGCCAAGGGAATGGTTCTGGTCAGACAGGTGCAATAGGAAATACAGGGAACTTCACCTCCTTCCCTCAATCGAAAAATGAAATCCAAAACAGCTGGATCCTCGCACACTTATGGGAAGGTCAGGGTAAAAGTGACCAAAAATGAACCGCCACTCCTTTGCTTAAATAAAATGCTTCTTATTTTAAAACACTAAAAGGCATACACGCCAGCAGAGAATAACAGGTCAAACGCGTTTCGTAGGTGTAACTTTTTCAATGACCTCTAACATCACCTAATGACTTTCATGATTCAGATAGAGCATGTCATTTTAAACAATTTTCAAATTTACTTTTATCACCAATTTTGCTTTGTTCTCTTTGTATTCTTAGTTGAAAGCTTAACCTAGGAGGTTCATATGCTAATTTCTTAGACCTTGAAGCCCACCTCTTTCAGATTGCATTTTAACAGTTTTTCACCACTAGAGGGTGTTAGTTCACATATTTCATATAGATAACACTGTGCTCGTGCACGTGAAGTAACCTGGGAGCAGGCACTGATTGGCTAGACTGCAAGTCTGTCAAAAGAACTGAAAAAGGGGCAGTTTGCAGAGGCTTAGATACAAGATAATCACAGAGGTTAAAAGTATATTATTATAACTGTGTTGGTTATGCATAGTCATCTTAGCCACATAATATACTCATACTGTGATCAATCATAAATGAAATGGGACTAGGCTACAATTATAGCACCTCCTACTTTATGTTGCTTTTAGATAACAAAATATTATCTTTCTGGATCCACTGCCTCCAATAGTTACAGAAATTCAATCTACATAAAGTTTAATGTCCCAATCTGAATTTAGACCTTTAGGGACCCTTGTTTTTAATTGAAACATCCAGTAGACTTCCTTCTGACTTAAAAGTTTTAGTCTATTCCCTCCTCTTTTTGGTATTTTCACATGTTGTATGCCCTTAAAGCATAATAGTTTACTATCGCCATTGTGTTCATTTTTAAAATGTAGGGCAACTGGGGTATCTGAGTCCTCATCACCAATAGATCTAAGATGTTCTAAAAATCTTGTTTTGAGGGGTCTAGTTGTCTGACCAACGTACATATATCATGTCTAAAGTGTTGCAATTTATTTACTCTTTGATTTTGAAGGACTTCTCATCATCTGTGGACTTGAAAGTGTCCCCCAAAATGGCATACGTGCATGATGTACATCTCTTGCTACCACAATGGAAAAAAACATTTCTAGGTGTAAGCCAGTTACCTGAGGTAATTGTAGGTAACATGGATGGAGAAAGAATATTAGCCAACGTTTTATATTTACATGTTACAAATTTGTACCATCCCTCTACTATTTTGTCCATAGTATCATCTACCCTAAGAATGTGGAGAGACTTTCTAATAATTTGACAAATAGCACTATATTCCTTACTGTAGGCCGTAATGAATACTGGTTTTTGTTGGTAATTTTCCTTCTTTCTAGTTTTACTCTTGATCATATCATGTCTTGCCATTACATCCACTTGTTCCTTAGCCTCTTTTAAGTCCTGTATCCTGTACCCCCTCTCCAAGAACCATTCCGTAGTTCTCTCTGAATGTAATTCATATGCCTCTTCTGTGCTGCAATTTCTCTTTGTCCTCATGTACTGGCCTTTTGGAATGGCCCTTATGACATGTCTCGGATGGCTAGACTTTGCCATCAGGAGAGTATTACCTGCACTTTCCTTCCTATATAATTTTACCCCTATACTGTGCTTGCTTCTATCAGGTTTTATATGTACATCAAGGAAGGGCATCTCTTTCCTGCTTGTGTTCATAGCGAATCATAGATTCTGCTGATTATCATAGAGATATTCGAAAAAGTTTCTAACCATTGAATCTTCTCCTTTAAATATGAACACAAGGTCGTCAATATAGCGACTGTTATGTATAATGTGTTATTTGAAGGGATTACCATCACCAAAGACACTGGACAGCTCCCACCAACCTAAAAATAGGTTGGCGTATGTAGGGGCAAACTTAGCCCCCATGGCTGTCCCCTGTCTTTGCCGATAGTTATCTCCCTCAAATAAGAAAAAATTATGAGTTGGCAAGAACTCAGTGGATTTCAGAATAAACTCCCTGAGGTCAGCATTATAATCAGTGTACATTTCCAGACATGATTATATAGCCATGATGCCCTTGTCATGGGGAATTGAGGTACATAGTGTGATATAACATTAATGGGGACAATACAATAATCATCCAACCATTACACTTGTTCTATCTGTTTGATGAAATCTGTGGTATCCCTTATATAACTCTTAAGGGCCAATACAATAGGTTGTCAATCATGGCACTTAAAGGTTCATTTAATGAACCTATGCCCGCCACTATGGGGCATCCAGGAGGGGAGGTCATGCTTATGAATTTTTGGGAGGAAATGAAAAATTGGTACAATAGGATGCTCAACTAGCAGATAATCAAAATTAATTTTAGTTATTGCCCCAATCATCACCGCCCAATCCAAGAGATCACGAAGAATTCTCCTGTATTTGAAAGTTTGATTAGCAAGAAGTTTCTCAGAAACCTCCTCACCCTGTAACTGTCTGTAAACATCCTTTATGTAGTCAGTCTTATCAAGGACGACCACGTTCCCTCCCTTGTCAGAATTGCGTATTACTGTCATATCACAGTATTTCTCTCTCTCTATACTTCATGCTTTCCAGGTTTGACTGTCTCTTTAAACATAATATCACATGACCGTTATGCCTTTATAAGCCCTCCTCTCTAATTCAACTGTGCTTGGTAATTTGATTCGCATGAGGAGTGAACATAACTTTCAAGAAGCTCTGTCTCTTTCATCAAGTGTTTTGCTAACCTTCAATCTGCAAAAGTTCTTTTTAATTACAGGACACCATTCTTTGTTCAGCAACGCTAACTGACATTCAGCGTGTCTGCAGGAGTTCGGCGTCTGACGTCATCAGCACTCCGGGAGACAGTGTCGCAGCTCCTCTCTCTTGTCGGATTCAGCTCTGCTTCTCCGGACAACTCATTCACCAGCTTAGCAAGGACTCCACAAGTACACGCTGGACAAGAAGTCAAGGGTATCGTACATTCCATAAAGTTATCACTGTAGTAACGCTAATATCATATTAATCCAAAGACTGTTTTAACTAACAAATCAAACCTTTGCATATACGTTACTAATGGAATGATTGCATGATTAACATCTTCTGCCTACAACCTGGCTATTTCTGCATGCTACATAATTCTATAACAATCCTGTTGTTTCTATAAATAAGTTTGCATATGAACTATACTACACTAATCATTCAATTTCTGTAAATGAGTGATACGCTACATTCCGTATGAAGATATACTAACAGAGCTACAATTACATAAAGTTTGATAATATTTCACATTCTCTAAAGAGATTATCTATTATTTAGCAATTAGCTATTATATTAATTTGGAGAGTATTTGCACATACATTGTATTAAACTTCAAACACATGGTTGAGCATATCTCCTGCAACTAAAGTTAGTTGTAATTTACTTTTGACCTAAACAGGTCACCCTCAGTCAATGAGCAAAATAAGGTTCCTAGTTTAACAAGGTAACCTAGGTTTGGTGTGAGACTGAGTGGAGTAGATACAACTGGGTTCTCATTAATCATATAATAAATCCTCACATATTACCAAGCCACATAACCCACTTGTATCTATAATGGATGTTACTGAATTATCCAACCGTGTTTGTACCCTTTCTCAAAATATGGATATAATGATCCAGGGTCTTAGGGACCTCCAAGTTGAAAATCAGGAATTACGAAAATACATTAGGGATCATGTACCTGCTCAAACGTTACCATCACCTCTTGTTTCCCCTGAGCCACAAATATGTCCACCTGAAAGATTTTCTGGAGACAGGACTCAATTTAGAGACTTTAAAAATTCATGTACTTTACTATTTACACTGAAACCAAGAACCTATCCTACCGAAAGGGTTAAAGTTCTAACGGTAATTTCTTATCTCACTGGTGAAGCCAAGGCATGGGCAAATGCATACTATGAGAAAGAAGATCCCATCTTAAACTCATTAGAATCATTCTTTAATGCCATGTCTTTACTATATGAAGACCATGACAAACAAGCTTCAGCAGAAAATTCGATCAGAAATTTGCGACAAGGTAGACGCCCTGTAGAAGAATATATAACTGACTTCAAGAGGTGGGCACCTGACACACAGTGGAATAACCCAGCTTTGACAAATCAATTTCGTATTGGTTTAGCGGATTCTCTAAAAGATGAATTGGCACGTGTAGTTATTCCTAACGACTTATGACCTTGTCTATATCTATTGATCGTCGTTTGAGGGAAAGGAAGATTGAAAGAGGGTCATCAGAAATATCTACCAAGAAATCCTATAGCTCTCACTCAGTTTCCACTGTCCGATCAACTGATGAGCCTATGGAGATAGGCTTTGTCAAAGGTCCTCTTAAACCGGAAGAAAAAGCCAGACGAAGACAACATAATCTTTGTTTATATTGTGCTGCTAAAGATCACGGAGTAAAGGAGTGTCCAATTCTGTTAAAGTCAAAAAAGGGTAAGCAAGAGATAGCTCATTTAAATGAGACTGTTATAAAAAACTCATCTCACTTTACTCTCTCTGTTTGTCTACAGTGGGATCAACATCAACTTAATGCCCAGGTGGTAATCGATTCAGGAGCAACTAATAATTTCATTCATTCTTCTTTTGTTGAAAATCACAAGATTCCTATAATTAAAAAATTAATTGCATTACCTATTCGAGTCGTTGATGGTTCTTTTATCAATTCAGGTCCTGTTACCCATCATACAGTTCCATTATTATTATCATTTTCATCAGGTCACTCTGAACTGTGTACCTTCGAGGTTATTCATTCTCCTTTATACCCCATAATTCTAGGACTCTCATGGCTAAAGAAACATCAACCAAACATCTCATGGAATAGTGGTTCTATTTCCTTTGATTCACCATATTGTAACACACACTGTACACAAACACAAACTCTATTACAGGTTGATATGACCAATATACCTACAGAGTACTCGGATTTTAATGATGTTTTTGATAAGGTTGAGGCTCAATCTTTACCTCCTCACAGACCTTACGACTGTCCTATCGATTTAAAACCAAACAGTAAAATTCCTTATGGTCGTATATATCCACTCTCTGAACCTGAACTGCTTCATCTCAAAGGATATCTTGAGGAAAATCTAAAAAAAGGTTTTATTCGGCCTTCTACATCTTCAGCTGGTGCCGGAATCTTCTTTGTGAAGAATAAAGATGACAGTCTCAGGCCTATAATTGATTATAGACAATTGAACAACTGTACAATAAAAAATAGATATCCTTTACCTCTTATTCCAGAACTCATAGAGAGGTTACAGGGTGCTACCATTTTCACCAAACTGGATTTAAGAGGTGCATATAATTTAATTAGAATACGCAAAGGTGATGAATGGTTAACTGCCTTTCGTACAAGGTATGGTCTCTATGAGTATTGTGTTATGCCTTTTGGTTTGTGCAATGCACCTGCAACTTTTCAGTTTTTTTATTAATGATGTTTTCAGAGATTTACTCGACACATACATTGTCATTTATTTGGACGATATTCTCATCTATTCAAATTCCAAAGAGGATCACATACAACATGTCAGAACAGTTCTTTCAAGATTAAGACAAAACAACTTATATGCTAAGTCAGAAAAATGTATATTTAATTCTGATTCTATTTCTTTCCTGGGGTATCATATTTCACCAAATGGAATATCCATGGAGGACAACAAAGTACAAGCTATCACGAACTGGCCTATTCCAAAAAATAAGAAAGAGCTCCAGAGGTTCTTAGGATTCTCAAATTTTATAGAAAATTTATCAAAGGTTTCTCTACTATCGCAAAACCTCTCACACTACTCACCCGAAAGAACTACAAATACCATTGGACCCAACAGGCAGATGACTCTTTCAATGCTCTCAAACATAGTTTCATTACCGCTCCAATCCTACAATTCCCAGATCCATCGAAACAATATACATTAGAAGTAGATGCTTCCGAATTTGCAATAGGAGCCATTCTGTCTCAAAGAGATTCTTCTACCAACATGCTTCATCCTGTCGCATATTATTCTAGGGTCATGAATTCTGCTGAAATTAATTACCCAATTGGGGAAAAAGAATTTCTAGCCATCAAGGCTGCATTCAAATTTTGGAGACATCTACTAGAAGGGGCAAGATTTCCAATCATCATATTTACAGATCATCGTAATCTACAATATCTAAAAACTAATAAAAGTCTTTCTTCCAGACAAGTCAGATGGAGTTTATTCTTTACTAGATTTGATTTTCTAATCACTTATCGTCCAGGAGTAAGAAATACAAAGGCAGATGCTTTATCTAGATATCCAACTCCATTAACTGAGAGTTCTGAACTAAATTCAATTATACCACCAGAAAAATTCATCTGCCTCTTAGTGGGGAAAACATCTATTTTCAAAGAACAACAACAGAATGATCCATTGATTAATGATTCCAGGATTCATAAAGGTAATGATGGATTCTTCTACCATGGTCATGCACTGTATGTTCCAGAATCTCTTTGGAATGACATTTTAGCTATGGCACATGATATTCCAATTTCAGGACACCCTGGTTTCAAGAAAACTCTTCATTTAATTCAAAGGGATTTCTGGTGGCCACATATGAATCAGTCTGTTAAACAATACATACAAGGGTGTGCTGTATGTACCAAATGTAAATCTCAAAGAATTCACCCTTATGGTTTACTTCTATCTCTTCCAATTGCTGATAGACCTTGGCAAGATATTGCCCTA
Organism: Bombina bombina; assembly: GCF_027579735.1. NCBI lineage: Eukaryota > Metazoa > Chordata > Amphibia > Anura > Bombinatoridae > Bombina > Bombina bombina. Next base: position 874,105,425 of record NC_069501.1, on the reverse strand, counting down.
GACTTCATTGTCGATCTACCTCCTTCTTCTAACAACACAGTCATTTTGGTAGTTGTGGATCTCTTTTCTAAAATGGCACATTTTATACCTATTCACACTTTACCAACAGCTTCTGAAACAGCTGAATTGTTCATCAAACATATTGTCAGATTGCATGGGTTACCTAATTCTATTACGACTGACAGGGGTACACAATTTACCTCTAGATTTTGGACGCAACTCTGTTCTAGTTTGCATATTGATCGCCGTTTGAGTTCAGCTTACCATCCTCAAACAAACAGTCAGACTGAAAGGACTAATCAGAGTTTAGAGCAATATCTAAGATGTTACTGTACTTTTCAACAAGACAACTGGTCTTCTCTTCTACCTACTGCTGAATTCTCGTACAATAACACAATTAATTAATCTACCAATACAACTCCATTTTCATTAACTATGGGTTTCATCCCTCTTATCTTCTTCAAAGATCAGAAAGTTCTTGTCCTTTGGTAAAAGACACTGTGAATACGATTGCTGAAGGGTTCATTCAACTAAAACAGATTCTACTACAATCTCAAGAAAAGCATAAACGTTATTATGACTTAAGGAGGACGAAACCTCCTGACTATAAGGTGGGAGATCTAGTTTGGCTCTCCTCTAAACACTTGAAGCTTCACATTCCCAGTAAAAAGCTTGGTTCTCTGTTTATTGGTCCTTACAAAATTATTATGATTGTTAATGCTAATGCTGTCACTTTACAACTACCGAATTCTTTTAAGATACATCCAACATTTCATGTATCCCTTTTGAAACCTTATGTTCCAGTCAGAGATCAAGTCTTGACAACTCAAGTTCCGACACTCATTGAGGATGAAGTTTCCTACGAAGTTGAGTCCATTCTAGATTCTAGATTCTATAAGAATTCTCTACAGTATTTAGTCCGGTGGAAAAATTATACATCTGAAGAGGATTCTTGGGAACCATCCACTAACTTATCAGCCCCTAGATTGGTATCTCTATTTCATCGCAGACATCTAGACCGTCCCAAACCCTGATCTGCGGAGCAGATCGTTAAGGGGGGTGTCCTGTCATATCACAGTATTTCTCTCTCTATACTTCATGCTTTCCAGGTTTGACTGTCTCTTTAAACATAATATCACATGACCGTTATGCCTTTATAAGCCCTCCTCTCTAATTCAACTGTGCTTGGTAATTTGATTCGCATGAGGAGTGAACATAACTTTCAAGAAGCTCTGTCTCTTTCATCAAGTGTTTTGCTAACCTTCAATCTGCAAAAGTTCTTTTTAATTACAGGACACCATTCTTTGTTCAGCAACGCTAACTGACATTCAGCGTGTCTGCAGGAGTTCGGCGTCTGACGTCATCAGCACTCCGGGAGTCAGTGTCGCAGCTCCTCTCTCTTGTCGGATTCAGCTCTGCTTCTCCGGACAACTCATTCACCAGCTTAGCAAGGACTCCACAAGTACACGCTGGACAAGAAGTCAAGGGTATCGTACATTCCATAAAGTTATCACCGTAGTAACGCTAATATCATATTAATCCAAAGACTGTTTTAACTAACAAATCAAACCTTTGCATATACGTTACTAATGGAATGATTGCATGATTAACATCTTCTGCCTACAACCTGGCTATTTCTGCATGCTACATAATTCTATAACAATCCTGTTGTTTCTATAAATAAGTTTGCATATGAACTATACTACACTAATCATTCAAGTTCTGTAAATGAGTGATACGCTACATTCCGTATGAAGATATACTAACAGAGCTACAATTACATAAAGTTTGATAATATTTCACATTCTCTAAAGAGATTATCTATTATTTAGCAATTAGCTATTATATTAATTTGGAGAGTATTTGCACATACATTGTATTAAACTTCAAACACATGGTTGAGCATATCTCCTGCAACTAAAGTTAGTTGTAATTTACTTTTGACCTAAACAGGTCACCCTCAGTCAATGAGCAAAATAAGGTTCCTAGTTTAACAAGGTAACCTAGGTTTGGTGTGAGACTGAGTGGAGTAGATACAACTGGGTTCTCATTAATCATATAATAAATCCTCACAATTACAATAGATGGAATATTTTTTAGCTGTTTTATAGCAACCCTTTCTTGTTTACTCATGTTGTCATTTTTAAATAAGTCACTCTTATCCATACTTCTCTTATGTAATGCAATCAAATCCTTCGCAATCGTTTTGTGAAATACCTCTATGCTTTTGTTCCTTATATGTGAAGGATAAAAAGCAGAATTACTCTTAAACTTCTTCAAAGGAATTTCAGTGCTCTGTATACTTTGGACATCTCCACCTGATTCTCTCTGCAGATGGTTTAAGTCCAATTCAGCACATATATCAGCAATAGATAGTACATCAATATCTTGTGTATCATCATTAATCTGTTCTCTACATTCAGATTCATCCAAAGCATTGTCCTTACCCGATGTTTCAAAAAAAATATTTCTTAAGGGTAAGTGATCACACAAATTTATTAATATCAACAATGGTTTGGAACAAATAAAAGTGTAAACAAGGTGCAAAATGTAGTCCTAATGATAACACTTTTATCTGATCGGGGGTTAGTTTAACAGATAATAAATTAATAACATTATTGGAGGTTAAATGTACTTCCTGTTCTGAGACCTTCGTTGTCTCCTGGGATAGCGATTTGTTTTCTCCTGTTGATCCACCTGATAGCCTCTGCCTCCCCCTACACTTTCTTCCCCGCCGTGTCCTATATTCTTTTCTTTTGTTTTTGCCTGCAGGATACCTTTCATGTTTTTTGAAACCTGGGAAGTAGATATAGCAGTATCCTCCCTATCTGTAGTTGATTGTAATACAAAGGTGGCAGTAGAATTAGCTTCCTCAGTACCCCCTTCAAAATCTGACGAATCATAATCATATTCAGTATCAGTTTCATTAAACTTAACTCTCTTCTTATCCTGCTTGTAATTACTGTTAGCTCTCTGTCCCCCCCCCCCCCCACACCATATGTATCCATCTATATACATTCCCCTTCTCATAGTCCTCCTTATCCCTGGCTATCTTAGTCTTCTTAAAAAAACATAAGTTTTCTCTAAACTCTTCCATCACCCTCCTAATTTTATCATCATATCCTTTAAAATCAGGTTTAACAGATAGAGGGCATATGCAATCTTGCACTTTCTTGATTTCTGCAATTAAGTTGGACCTTTGCTGTTTTTTGTATTCAATAAGTAGATCCATAAGGGTTAGGGAGCATTGGGTTAATAGCTCATTCCATTTTCTAATAAACTCTGTATCAGTTACCTCAAATGAGGGAAACTTTTTTTTATTCGTAGCCCCCTTGGAATACGGAGAAACTTTTTATATATGTTATAGGTTTTTACATCAATCTTCAACCTAGTGTTTTTAACAGTTTTAACAGTCTGTCCATTTTAAAGAAAAGTGAGTCCAAACTTTCTTGTTCCTCCCGTTCTAATTTATCATCATCATAATCCTCACAGTCATTGTATGTTTCTTCAAAGGACTGGAACACATAACTCTCAGTAGCCATGCCTTAAATCAGATGTTTCTTGAATCAGATACAAAAAATCAAACAGCACACTTCACATATAAGATCCAAAGTGACTAGTTGCTGCACAGAATAGTCCCACTGTTTTCTGTATTCCCAATACAAAGTATTTATACACTTTTAGAGGATATAAAGATGTAAATATGTGCTTATATTGCTCAATAACCAATCACTTTCTTATGTAGGATGACGTTAAAGAATGTATTTATAACAAAAAGTTAATCCTCCAAGCATAATAGTCCCAATTCAAACATTAATCATTTGTAGTTAAAGATAAACCACTCCAATTTCAATAACCATGCGTAACGTGTTGCCTTTATACTTAGTGTATATACGGTCGGTAGCGTTGCACTTACCCAGCCTAACCCAATCAGACCTGCTGAACCATAATATTCAGATACGGTTTACACAAACTAGGATCAGTATTGTCCATATGCAGAGAGATAGATATATACATGCTTTGCTTTCACACACATTCAAGGAGATCCGCAGTGAAACGAGCAGCTTACCCAGTGGTGAAATAGTAATCGTCCAATGAGAATCCGTTGGTAAACGCTTCAGTATGCTTGCGGTTTCACTCACCCTATGTGCCACGCTGCGTCTCCACTGCCTCTGCAGCACCACTCTGTGTCTCCTGTTCAGCTCTCCCCACGGGAGCCATTGCACAATGTCAATAGTAAACTATTATGCTTTCAGGGCATACAACATGTGAAAAGACCAAAAAGAGGAGGGAAGAGGGGGGCGGAGTTAGCCGCTGAAGGGAGCAGACGTGCTTGCCAGAGCTCCTCTCTAAAAGGCATAACTTTAAGGTTCTTTATTCATAAATTGACGAACTTTGGAACTTTAAATCTTCAGATAAACAGAATACTAGTGTACAGAGTTGCGACACGACACACTCAAGGCCCCATAATCAGCTCTTTATCGAGTTCACCCTGCTTGATGGAAGGCCGTGGTGGGCTATATCCTCCGGAGGGTTTGGGGCTCCGCTCCGGAGGTTCACTTACTATACTAAACAGCCCTAGATCGTGATCGGAGCCTACCCCTGAACCTACTCAGACCCTGGAGGGCTGGAGACCTGTTCCAGCGTGCCTGCAGTAAACAGGCTTACCCAGCTGACCTTAACCCGGCCCGGCACCTTCTAGTAGGCCGGAGACACATACTCCGCAGAACAACTTCCTGGGGGCTGAAGGAACTATGCGGCCACCTCAGAGGAGTGAAAAGAATTGTGGCCTCACTGCAGCACCTGTAACACCTCTCGGCAAGCTCCGGAGGGCCGGGGATCCGCTCCGGAGCTGTAGAGCCGAGCCACACCAGCAGTCTAGATACCATAGAGACCCGTTAGCCTTACCTGCCACCACCGCGCAGCAGACAGGTTCCTCCCGGAACCCACAACCGCATCGCGCCTTCCGCGCCAACAGCAAAGAAGAGACAGAGGGAATAAGGTAGCTCACCCCCATCGGCTACCTCCTCGCCGGACCTGGGTGAGGCTTACTTCTATCGGGCCTGCTGGGGCATATTGGCGCGAACCGCGGCCATTTTGACGGAACTGTTCAGAGAACCCCAGCAGACCCTGAGGCCCCGGAGCAATACACCTACAGTCACGGCTTAAGGTGCCATTCAATCTTTGGGGGACGTACAGCCTCTTCAGTGAGGTGAGAAGAGACACCTCCATATTAGCCCTCGCCAAGACAAATTAGGTGAGTCCTTTACCTTTTGACACGTTACCACGTGGGATGCCGGGCCGCTGCTAAACCCCCCCCACACGAATACAAGATAAGGGTTTAGCCCCCAGGCCATTCAACTTAAATTGTGACAGGCAACTGTACCCAAGGGATTTAAGCCACTCCACACCCCTATTAATCTGCTATCCTGATAATTACCTTGGCCTACAAGCGCCATATTGAACTATATATAAAGGTCAAATAAAACGGCAACTGCAGGTACCCCTGCTATCCCATCTTGCAACTTAAGCTAGTGAATATTAAGTGACTCATGCTATACATGGACTGTGTAATTCTTGGTCTGCTTACAGTTTGTCCCACTACATGCTCATATTGTGGTGGTTTTACTCCCAGGATTATCTTTGCACCACATAACTTTTTAAGTGTCTACCTCACTGTGGTCTGCCTATAAAGTAAAGCTACCACAGCTTCAGTGTACATCATATGAAGACACTCATCTTCACTGTGACATATCCCAACCCTATGAACACTGTTGGAACTGAATGCCAGTTTGGTATCACAGCTGCTGCGTCAGCCTAGGTGTCCCTGTGCCTCCTGCACAGGGTGTAGTGTTATTGATTTAACCTGTATCCCTCTTACCCTTTCTTTCTCATCTCTCTTTTTACTTTAAATATACACCTATAAGTCATACCCCACATAAGATTGGCACATCACCCCACAACATTGATAAACTAGGTTTACACTCACTCAGACCCAGTTTGACTCTGACACCCACTCCTCATATTACATTCACACATTGTACACTAGAAGGTTCGTCTGTCCACACATAGCTTAGCACTACATAGCTTCATACTAGTATACACTATATGCAATTGGACTCTGGGGCATACACACTACTCTAACCCTGCACGTTACTGGTACAAGCTACTGGCTCTATCCTGTTCTTTCACTTAAGTGCCTTTGGGCTTTATGCTCAGAGCGAAATACTATTACTTTTGTCTGCCCTACTACTACTTGATTCCCTTCACAGGTTCTGATTACAGTATTAATCTACGTGGATGCCTTCTGCCCACTAAGCATAAGTCTACTTAACTCTTCTGTGTTATCCACAAACTGCATTTCCATATTTGTATTGTTACTGTGGTTATAGGTCCTACTAGGGAACATATTTAAGCCAGTCTGGCAACTAACGTACTCCCACATCCCTAGCCCAAAACTAAGTGATTACCCGTTAACCTTAGCCTCTGACTACTTAACCCCCAACACCCGAGGCGTAGTGTTCCCCATCATTTTTGCTCCTGTCAACCACTAGGGCTTTTATTACCTAGAATTATTCTAAATTTTGAAGCATATTGTTGTGTGTACCTATTGTTCTGGTGGTGGTGCTGTGGGTCCCCCTGCATGGGACGGGCTGCATTGGCCCCCCTCGCGCCTCCTCCGCTCCGACCCAGCTTGTCTGGGTTGGTCACCCCCACTTTCCCTCCCCCTTCCTTTTGGTCATATCCCCCTCCCTGAGGTGCGTGGGGGCTCTTTGGAGCCGTCAACATTGCTGAGGTTTAGTACTATGTGCTAGGTGTCACTCCTTACGAGGACAGTGCAAGCCCCGCTCTTCCAATATACCATATATTACTAATGTTTCACCCAGATATTGAAATTTAATACTGCTTTCTTTCTGAGTTTAGTCCAGGGCTTTAGCGACTTCTCTGTGGTCAGGGCGGGCCCCATCTCCACCATACCAACATACTCTTTGATCTCTTCTAGCCACTAATAATGTCACACTCAGCTAGAAAAAACACCAAGGCCCAAGCGGCCTCGAAACAGACTGTCTTAGACCATTTTTCTCAACCATGCAAGAAACCTCCCTCTGTGAACAAGGACATTAGCGACCCGGAATCTCAGGATGAGGGTTCGCAGTCAAGTTCTCAGTCTGTTGCGCATCTAAACCATTACATCACCGAAAGTACTCTCCAGAAACTCCTCGCAGCCCAAACTAAATCTATCACTGCTGAGATACAGAGAAGTTCAGCTGAACTTAAAAGGGAAATTCAAGAAATTGGAGATAGGGTTGATTCCCTTGAACGGCAACAAGACGACCTGGCTACAGATAACTCGAACCTCCTGGCCTACGCAGAAAACCTGGCCGAACAAATCTCCCAACTGGAACTGAAACTGGCAGATGTGGAAGACAGAGCTAGGAGGAACAATATAAGATTTAGAGGCATACCTGAGACGGTAAACACAGGAGGTCTCCAGGAATTTCTCACAACTTTATTCACTGCATATCTGGGGCCCCTGGAAGGCAACATGCATGCTATGGAGAGGGCACACAGGGCTCTCCTGCCATGTTCAGTATCATCGGACAGGCCGAGAGATGTGGTCGTCTGCTTTCACCACTTTACCTTCAGAGACCGGTTGATGCAGGCGGCATACAACAAACCTACTTTGATGATTTCAAAGACATCCAACTCTTACCTGATCTCTCCTCACATACCTTGCAACAACGAAAGCTCTATGCTCCAATTACTACTCAGCTGAGGAAAGCAGGGATCAAATATAGATGGGGATTCCCCACCAAACTGATTGTGACTAAGGACAATCAAACCCACACAGTCTCTTCACCTTCTATGGGAGGTACTCTACTAGCTAATTGGGGACTCCAAGCTGCCCCCAGCAACCAGCAAGAGTCTAGTTCCAGATTGAGGGTTACAGCTCCTGAGTGGACTGTCAAAGAACAAAGATCAAAGCGGTCAAAACCGAACCCCCCTGACCACATCCTGAGGCCTCAAGCCTCACCCACTTGAGATTGTCGGCATGCATTTCAATACCACTGTTAGGGTCATATGCTATGATTAGTTTCTATCCTTAACAGTTATTGTAACCAATTTAAGTTAGAGTTTAAGTTGATATATATGGTTAATTAGCTATTGTGTGTTAACTTAGGTTAGAGTTTGAGTAGATATCTATAGTTAATTAGTTACTCTTAGTTATGTTCTATAGCTGAGCGGGGCTACTTGCACTAGTCCCTCTGCCTCTAAGGCACGGTTAACTCCCCCCCTAATTTCTGGTGCCCATCCTAGGGCCCCACATAGGTGGACTACTTCCACTTGATATTTCCCACCCCCCCCCACACCCCTCTTCCAAGTCTCCTTTCTTCCCTACCCCTTTACTTCGCCCCCTCCCAAAACTCCTAAATGACCTTTCTTAGATTCCTCACCAATAATGTTAGAGGCCTTAATACAGTTGCAAAGAGATGCCTCTTATCCCAATCCCTCCGTCACCATGGGGCGGACGTAGCCCTCCTTCAAGAGACGCACCTCCTAGCGACTCTCCCCCCCTCCATACTTCCAAGGACTACCCAATTTTTGAGGCGGCTTCCTTCACAAAGAAAGCCAGAGGAGTTGCCATCCTAATACACAAAAGAGTGGCTTACGAGCCCCTCTTTACATACAGAGACCCCCAGGCTAGATACCTCATCCATATATGTAATTTGGATCATGTCACATATACTCTCGTTTCGGTCTATCTTCCGAACTCCCTCCAACCCAGGTACCTCAGGAAGGTCCTCCTGCATGTGGAGAAGGTCAAACAAGGCAGAGCTATACTTGCCGGTGACCTGAACATGGTATGGGATGAGAAGATAGATCGGAAAACAGGCCCCTCTAAGAGACTCCCCTCCAGCCACGACCCCACCAGTCGTAGATTCCGAGAATTAATGTGTCAGTTCACTTACTTTTGATACTTGGAGGTACCTTCACCCCCTAGATAAAGATTTTACCCACTACTCCCACCCTCACGCTACATACTCTAGGCTAGATTACTTTTTATGCAACCCCACAGACCTGGACTTGGTTCGCTCTGTAAACATTCACCTCTGCCCGTGGTCAGATCATGACCTTCTCACCCTGGACATTATATCTAGTCATACTTCCAGGACCAGAGCCCCATGGAGACTGCCACACCATCTCCTCTCGGATATCCCGTTTCGGGAGGAGATCAGGAGGGAGATCTGTTTCACCCTCCAGACTAATGATACCCCAGAAGTTGGCAAGAGCACGATTTGGGTTGCATTTAAGGCTACTCTACGAGGCCTCTTCATCCGCAAGCAGGCTCACCTCAGAAGGCAGGCAGGCCTCTCCCTTTCCCAAGCACATTGCAGGCTACGGACTCTTGAGACCCAACGGCGGGTCTCGGACCCGGTAGCTTACAAAACAGAGGTAGAAGATCTTAGACAGCATATCTGTCAGTTAGAATTTTGTAGGACACAATCCAACCTTCTCCGTCTGAAACACCTCCTGTACTCCAAAGGCAATAAGGCGGATTCCTTACTTGCTAATAAAATAAGGCAGCATGCGGGTGCCACTCGTATCCACGAAATCAAACGAGATCGTCGATCTGTTCGACTCCCGTCCCAGATAGGCCAAGAGTTTCATGAGTTCTACTCTGCTCTTTATAATTTAAGTGATACTGCAACGGTTGTGAAAGCCCCCTCAGAAACCATAGACTCCTTCCTCCACTCCCTTGAGCTCCCCACCCTCGACGAGTCTCATAAAGAACACATTGACACCCCGATTTCTGGCCAGGAAGTTAAATAGGTTATTAAAAAACTGAAATCCCTTAAAGCCCCTGGGCCGGATGGCTTTACAGCCATCTTCTATAAGACATATCTACCAGAACTCACCCCTATACTTACCAGATTTTTTAATAAGGCCATGTCCACAGGGAGATTCGATAAGGAATTCCTTGAGGCATCCATCATCACCATCCCCAAACCCAATAAAGACCCCACCCTTTGCGCTAGTTACCGACCCATTTCACTCATCAACACTGACGTTAAGATTTACGCCAAAATCCTGGCCAACTGCCTAGCAAAGCTGCTTCCAACACTTATTGACCCAGATCAAGTCGGGTTTGTACCAGGGAGAGAGGGTCCTGATAACACCAGGAGGCTCCTGGATATTCTTCTTGAGGCAAAGAGATTAAATAGACCACTCGCGGTTCTCTCTCTAGACGCAGAGAAGGCTTTTGACCGCGTCAGATGGGAGTACCTCTGGCGGGTCTTAGGGCACTTCCAGTTCCCTGCGAGTATTATATCGGCAATTCAGGCCCTTTATTCCTCCCCAGTGGCCTCAGTGAGAGGCCTTGGGTTTGAACCCACTCCCTTCCCTATCTCCAATGGCACCCGACAGGGTTGCCCCCTCTCCCCGATTCTGTTCGCACTGGCCATGGAGCCTCTGGCTGCGGCTATTAGGACAGACAAAGAAATTTCGGGAATCACCCTTCACAGCACGGTTCATAAAGTAGCCCTATTCGCAGACGATACCACCCTGTTCTTCTCCAGACCCTCACGAGAGATTCCGAGACTCTTGTCCCTATTAGAGATATTTAGTGCCTTGTCGCACTATAAATTGAATCACTCGAAATCTGAATTATTCCTCTCTGGGTTTCCTGAGGAGGTCTCTAAAAGCTTATGTAAAAAATATAAGTTCGCCCCCAGCCACAAATACGTGTCTCATCTCGGGGTTAAATTATCTAACTCTCTCCCCCAAATTATCGAGGATAACTTCAAGCCCCTCTTGACTGAGCTTCGGTCTCTACCCATGCGATGGAACTTTAAATGTGTGTCCTGGTTAGGACGCATAGCGGCTCTAAAGATGAGTTATCTACCTAAACTCACATACGCCCTCCGCTGTCTACCGATAAGGGTACCCAGAACACTCCTCATACAGCTCCAGAGTGCCTGCACTAAATACATATGGCAGGGTAAACCCCCGAGAGTTTACCATAATGTTTTGCAGTTCCCTAGAATGCACGGTGGGGTTGCTTCTCCCTCTATTTTTAGATATGCGGACGCTGCTATGCTGACCCATATCTCACAATGGGGCGTCAAAGACTCTGATAGTAAGTGGAGGTCTATTGAACAAGCCTCCCTACCACATCACCTTACTCTTAGGGACCTTGTGTGGACACCACTCCACTGCAGAAGGACCCTAGACGCCTCCAACCTGATTGTTAAGGAGTGCCTATCCGCCTGGGACTGCCTGAGGCATAACCTTAAAGTAGCTCCTCATCCCTCCCCAATTACCTCTATGAATGGTCTTCTGTCAGGTCTACCTGACTCCCACCCAAATGCCTGGGCTCGGCTGGGAATCATGAAGGTGGAGGACCTCTGGTCCACCTCGTCACCTACAACCTTCTCCCCCTATACCCAGCTCGACACTACTCCTTCCA